>NW_028327173.1:2327500-2627500 GCF_987537825.1 Furipterus horrens
GGGTCATGGTTTCCTGACGTGGTCACGGGGATGCAGACACACTGGTGGATGTCACCTCGTTCCCTGGGCAGCCTGGACATGTCCCAGATGGAGTTCACATCAGCTCCTCTTAGTCCCTCCTCAGCCAGGCTTCTGAGTCACCAAGTGGCCTGTTCATGGTCCTGCAGGGTGGTGCAAGGTCATACAAGGTACTGTGAGGTCATACAAGGTGGTGTGAGGTCATACAAGGTGGTGCAAGGTCAGCCCAACCTGGCGTGTGTTCCTGTCCCCTGGCCTTGCGGTGTCCCCAGGCCCGTGACGCCCACATCCTCTTCCAGGTTTCCAGAGAGCATGTGTCGGCTGGTCCCCACTCAGTCCCGCCTCACCCTCCTGGCACTGAGGGGACCCCGCCGATGCCCATGAGCTCTGACGATGGCTCCCTGTTGCAATTCTCACCAGTGTGAAGGCGAGACTCACACTTACACCCGAATACCTCATCTTCCCGTGTAGGATGCTTAGGTTCTGAGCATCTTTGCTGGAAAGTGGGGTGCCAACCTTGTATTTCATGGCCGCGTACCTTCTGGTCTAGCTCCCCACATTGACCGGGCCCCTGGCTGTCCCCTCTTGTAACTTGAAGCTGGCGCTCCCCCTCCCCCCGCCTGGCCTCCAGTGATGCCTGCACCCAGCACTGCAGTTTGGTTACACAAAGGAGGACAGGAGGTGAGCTGGATGCTTCTCGGGGGCCCTTCCAGCCCTGGGGCCCTGGGACGGACACTGTCCCTCCAAAGAGGCCTCTAGCTGGGCCTGAGAAAGCACCAGGCCTCCACCGAGCAGCTCTGTCCCCCCCACGGCCACCCTGGGACCGACCCTGCGGAGCTGAGAGCCTGCCTGTCGCGGGTTCAGACAACAAGCCCCTGTCGGCTGAAGGTGCAGCAGCGACTCAAAGGCGTCAGTCGGAGGGAAGCTGAGTTTTCGGAGCGCCGGCGGGAGCCTTCGTTCTGTGCAGCCCACAGTCTGGCCGCCCGTGCGCACTATGCAAACCCCTCCCCCACCTCACTCTCTCTAGTGTAAGAGTCTGGCTGCGCTCCCCCCGATTTTCAAAGTTGGAATTTAAATACAATAGCTGAAGCTTTTAGCCTTAGGTGCGACAACACAAAAAATCCGATGATCAATTAGAACTGATAGCGTTTTATAGACTGTTCTCTTTATTACGGTCGTATAGCAGCTCATTTCCGAGGCTGATTCTCGGAAATGTCCCTGGGTTATGGCTTTGCAGACTCCACTTTGCAGAAGATTTACGATCCCAGCAAGAGGTCAGCAGGGCATGGGGAAGGTGGCCCGCCGGGCCCTGTGTCCCTGCACCGAGCCGCAAGGCCACCCCGAGGGACCCTGTGACCCACGGTCCTCATGCGAGTGTCTCGCCAATTTCTTACAAGCCTGGACCAGCCCTCAGTCACTGCTCACGGGAGAAAACAGTGCCCCTAATCCCTCTGCCGGCTTCTGTGACCCCAGGAACCAGGAGCCAACCCCTCTGTATGACCCATCTGCCCAACTCCCTGAGGCCCACGTTTGCAATGAAACCTCACACCGTTGGGTGCTGTCTCCTCTTCAGCTTGTCACAGCTCGGCACCCCCTCCACCACAGGGTCACTTCCAGGTTGACGCTGTGGGGAGAATGAGCGGGGTCCACCTCAGACCCCAAACCCGCTGGGCGCATGGACAGGAGCCTCGTGGGAGGCGCGGGTCTCAGAGCCAGCCCTCCGACAGGACAGCGTCGCACCCTTGTCCAGCGGGGTCCCCGTCAGCAGCAGGGCGGACGCTCCTGGTTTTCCGGGGGAGAAGCCGGCGCTCGGGAAGGCGCCGAGCTTGCTGCAGGCGTCAGAGCCACGGGTGCCCTGGCACGCGGACTCGAGTCTCCGCTGCGTGGGTCCTGGACGTGCACCCGGTGCCCCGAGGCTGAGTCCGGAGAAGCGTCCTCGCTAAGATGGGCCGTCTGGTTGAAACCCACCCGCTCCAGCCCCAGTGGCTCAGTGGCACTCCTGTCCCACGCCAGCCACGTCCATGTGTCTCTCTAGTCCGTGCTGATGGCTTTGTTCCCCACACTCATTACAGGACTGATTAGTAATTAGGACTGAGCTAAAATTAGCTCACTGTTCCCGGAGCCCAGCTCGGCGTGACCCCCTCAGAGGCCTTGCTCACTGCTCATGGGGGTGGGGGTGGGGGGGTGAGTGAGTCAGCCGCTGAGGGGGATAGAAAGCATCCTTTGCGTGCTCATTCATTGCTTTATTCATTCATTCAGTCAGTCGGTACGTTGTCACTGAGTGCTGGGCAGAGTGAACCTCCGCCAGACCCCATCCATGGGGCAAAAGAGGGCCAAGTCTTTGTCTGGGGCTCTCCCAACTTCCCCCGGACCCTCATCACCCCAGCATGCAGGCAGCTCAGGTGGTGGCGTCCCACAGGACAGAAAACTCAACCTCCTTTTGGGGAAAAGGGAAGTTGTCAAGTCTGGGCGATCTGAAGGACTGTGCCGGGCAGGGCAAAGTCAAGGTCAAGCCCCCCCCCCCCCCCCCCCAGTAATGGGCCGAGGAAGGAAGGAGGCTCAGAGGCCGTTCCAGCAAGTGCTGTGCTCAGCTGAGCAGCAGGCTGTCTGCCCATCGGCCCCGCCTTGGGAATGCTAATGATGGGGTGGGACAGAGACCCCCGTCCCGGTCCAACTACTCCCAAGGGGTCTCTGCGAGTTCCTGGTGGAGGCACGGGGGTTCCAGCTTCTTTACTCCCGAAGCCCCTGGTCGCCCCCTCCCTGCCAGGGCACCTGCAGGACAGTGTTCTCCGGCCTTAGGCGGCTGAAGGGCGGGGGAGTTTTTTTTATTAACTGAAGCCGCAAACTTAGACAAATCACAAGGCGATGAGAGAGACAAAAGGAACTGAGTTTGGGTGACAAATTGAAGGACAGGAGGTGGCTGTCCAGGAGGGGGAGCAGCCCCCTCCCGACACTGACAGGAGCGTTCCACTCTCTCCACGGTGACCGGCGTGGGCCGGTTTCCCTGGCGACTGTGTCAGCTCACTGAGCAAAGCCAAAGAGGGCCAGCTATTTGTGACTTGGTGAGCAGCGTACTTCCTGACCTACACAGCAGACAGAATCACACACGCGGACGTTTAGAAAACCAGGCAAATGGCTTCGTAGGTGGGAAGTGGGACTCGAGCCCCAAGGGACACTTTGTTCCGCTGGGCGGCACTGAGTCATTCCTTCCCGGCTCTGGAACCCTGCTCCGAAGTGGGGAGCAGAGAGACGCAAGTCCTGCCCCAGCTCCTGGCACGCGGCCCCATTGTGTGTCTGTGGGAACAGACTAGTGGCGTGGAACCTGTCTCGAGCCTTTCCGGAGGCCCATGAATGTTCCTAAAACTCCTGAGGGAAGCCCCTCCGTGCATCCCATTAGGATTGTCTGCAAACACCGCAGGGTGCGCCCCATTTCATCCCAACATGCCCGGTAAGGTCTGCAGCTCCAGGGCTCTGAGTTCTCCAAGCTGAGGACCCGGGCGCTTCTAGACGGCGACACGTCACAGCAGCACCCACGGGTGGAGCCCCGGTGTGTGGGAAGACAGAAGGCATGACCACTCGCTGTTTCCACCGGGCGCCTGGCGTGTTGCAGCCTTAACGCGCAGTTAGTGGCCCTCCTCCCAGCCACGCGCCGGCCCGACACGCACAGCGCGGAATTGCCGGCGCGGGGCTCTTCAGCGACACAAAGACCCAGTGACTCCTGGGCACACGCGGGGGTCACAGGGATGGCAAGGACCCCAGAGGACACAGCATCCCAAGGCAAGGGGGAGGCAGGAAAGACGCCCACGCCCAGGCCAGGGCCCACGTGCAGCTGAGATGCCGGTGGGAGGGCAAGGAAGCCCACTTCCCAACCCTGATGCATCACTTGGGGGGCACAGCGGCCAACCAGCTGGGCGAGGTTTGGGTGGGGACTCACTGGCGTGGCACTGCCTAAGGACAGGGAGGGACATTCAGAGAGGATGGGGAGCAGAGCACCTGCCGTAATCACCGTCCTAAGGCTCCAAGGTCAAAGACGCCACGTCTGCTCACTTCCCTGTCAAGGCAGCTACAGGAACCGAGCCCAGAAACCTAAGCTGGGAGAGGCTTTCGAAGGGTTTCCTTGCCACGGCTCAAGAAGGCGTTTACGCTGGGAAGTGAGAGTCAGCACAGCCCAGAAGGATGGGGCAGCATCGCCCCCCAACTAGGGCATTTGTTCCTCTTAAGCTGCAAGGACCTGGTGCCGGGACCCCAACTTAAAGCGGAGGCCCAGAGCCTCCTGCCCGGGGCTCAGTCCTTGGAGCCAGGCAAGACCTGTTTGCACGATGGAAACCGTAAGGAGTTTCTGTTTGTCCCCTGGTGCCCAGCAGGACCTGAGTGTCCTTCTCTCCCCTGCAGGCACGGGGGGCTGAAGCCCCTGGGCCCCAGTGCGGCCACAGACGTGGGGTCGCTGGATGACACTGGATGTCTGTTGTGCTGAGCCGGGCTGTCAGCACGGGACACCCGAGATGGCACATGGCCTGCTCTCCCTGCAGAAATATTTGGGAGACCAGGGAACTCAGAGAGGGGTGCTGGGGACCTTTCCTCAGGGTCAGCAGGGGAGCACCAGGGAAGCGCCGTGGGGACCGGAGGACTGCCAGACCCTCGGAGGAGGCGGGTCCTGCCAGGCAGACACCCTGCCGGGGCCTCTTCCCAGACGCCTGGAAGGAACCCGGAGAGACGTCCCGCTCCAAACGTCACAGGGCCGAGGGCTTGCGCAGGCAGTCGGGCGCAGGGCCTGGGGTGAGGCCCGCGGGCGAGCCCGGAGCTCTGGGCCTCAATGGGGCTTTGTGACAGAGAAGCACAGTGGGGGGCTTTGCAGGGGGGGAGAGAGGGTGCGCTCGGCGCCTGAAACAGCAAGAGAATGCGGGTTTGAAGCCAAGGAGCAGGGCACGTGCTCAGGGTCAGTGGACGGAAAATGGCCAAGATGGTGGGAAACTCTCCCTACACGGACCTGATGGGGCTCTTGCTGAAGGCAGGCAGGCGACCTGGCGTCACCGGGAGGGGGAGGAACTTGGTCAGATATCCAGCGAGGGGGCTCCGGCCGAAGCGATTGGTGGGATTCCTGCTGAGGCTGGGAGATGCCAGCACCAATGCAGAGGCCCCGTGGGCAGAGGGGGCCCGGGGCCCGGCTGACATTTGGCCGGGGGGGGGAGGGGCACCGCAGGAGACAGGGACGACCCCGGGCGGTCAGGTTTCATTGGGCTGGCTCCTGATCGCTGGCCCTGAGCCCAGCCCGCTCCCACGTGGGACCGCGGCCCCTCCGGGAGCCCTGGGCGGTCCGAGTCGTGGAGGTGGTGGCAGAGTCTCAGGTCTGGAGTGGTTCACGAGCCCGAGAAAGAGCCCGGGGCAGAGACGCTCCACCTCCAAGGCCTTGTCCCGGGAAACCAGGCGGCTGAGCAGTTCCTCCCGCTGGACGCGGTCAGAGAGAGGCAGGTGCTCAGAGCCTCCCCACGCTCGGAGGGCCCACGGCTCGGAGCTCACTGGTGGCGCCTCCAGGGGGGCAGGCACCTGAGACCCCATCTCTTGGACGAGGGCAGGGCTGAACGGAGCCCTGTGAACCGCCGGTCTACTCTGCAAACAGGTGCCGGCGGGGGGCGGGGTGCTGGGGGTGCAGAGAGGCGGGCCCCTGGGTGTGTGCGGCCACAGAACATGACTTTCTGGGACCATCCTTCATCGCTTCCAAAGGCAAACTGCTGGGAAATGTCCTGCAGTGACGAGATCTCTTTGATCTGCTCATTACACCAGACTGAGCAGCAACTTGCACCTAAGAGGAAACCCTTAAAAAGAAGAATAAAAGGAATGTCAGCCTTCCCTTCCTCACAGGAGGCCTTGGAGGGTACGATAAACATCCCCGCCTCCTGGGCCCTCCTCTGACTTCGCATCTGGGCGAACACACCCTGCAAAGTCATTACCTCCCGTCGGCTGACCCGACCTGTCGCCGCTGCGGTGTGGCCGCAGTTCTGCCCGGCCTCTGCCCCCGGTTGGAAACGTCAGCCTGCGTCCCTTGTCGGCGGCTGCAAGTCCCCCCTGCTCCCCCGAGCACAAGACAAGAGCCGCTGCCTCCCTTCACTGCCACTGTTGTCAAGAAGAAAGACAGCTCCCCGCCTGAATGCCGACCCCGCTTCCCCGGCGTGGTGAGTGTGGCGTCCACAAGAGCAGCTCAGAGCCATTTGGCAGCCAAGAGCCTGGGACTCAGAGAGAAAATCTGCTCAAGCCTCGCAGGGTGGAAAGCGGTTTATCCTGCTGGCAGGAGCCCGATTATGTAAATCAGGATGTCTTGTGCCCAGGCCGCCTGCAAGCCTTCCCAAGTGCGCGGCACACACAGCCCCCTGCGCCACCAGCGGCCCCCAGCGGCCCCCATGAGGGTCACCGCGACCTGCTGGGGACACAGCTCCTGTGTGCCACACCGGTGTGAGCCCGGCCCCCGGACGTTTGCTTCTTTCTGATGGGAAGGTCATGGTGGGAAACATCAGTGATGTCACAGCGCCCAGCAGGTAAGACAGGACCCGAACATACATGTGGGCCAAAGACACCCGCCGGCAACGCACAGCACCCGCCTGCAGCTAGGAGGTAAGTGACCGGGGACGGTCCAACACCCCTGACCCTCAGAGAGGCACATGAATCAGTGACAGGGGCTGTGTGTGCGCCTCTCAAATGACAAGTGGCTGCACACATTGCCAACAACCAGCTAGCGAAACGCGCGTCTCTGTCGCCCCTTGTGACTGCATACGCTGATCTGGGGGCCACATTTATACAGGATTCACAAACGCTTGTGAAAACGATATCAGCACTTCCCAGGCGTGAGGTCCAAGTATCAGTACTGGCCGCATGGCGTTTGTATCCGTCACAGCAACTCGGCCTGGCACGTGTCCGCCACCCTGCACCCCCGTCTTCTGGGTGGAGAGACAGAGGGAGACAGCGTTTAGGTAACTGGCCCAGAGCCATGCACCTGCTCAGTGCCAGACCCGCACCTGGACCCGAGAAGGGCCGTGACTGACGCCTGTCCCATGTCTGGGAAGGAGCCTGAGCACACACTCCCGCGGTGACCTGTGCATTTACGATGGCAGCTTGGAAGTGACCCAATGGACTAACACGCTGTCACTTAGGAACAGCGTCCAGGATTTTAGATAACAGATGTCAGCGTGAATGCAAGCGTGGTTATGTGCACGGCCTGCCCACATCTCACCGGAAAGGGGAGGAAGTGGACACGTTTAATCACGCAAACAGAAGAGGAAATGGTTACTTTATTTGTGATGCTGAGAAGCCAAAGACAAGTGCTTTCAGACTCAGCCGCTCAAGAAAGGAGTTGGCAGCACATAAAACAGAGAAGAGAGTCCTGGCTGCTGTGGCTCAGTGGATTGAGCGTCGGCCTGTGAGCCAAGTGTCGCTGGTTCGATTCCCAGTCAGGGCACATGACTCGGTTGCACGTCAGGTCCCCGGTTGGGGGCACGAGTGAGAGGCAACCACACAGTGAAAAAAAAAAAAACAGAGAAGAAAACAAAAAAAACTTGGAGGACTGCAGGACCCCCCATGGCTCAGAAATGGATGGTACCCTCACAGCGAACGTGGAGCTGAGCTGAAACGTGGGATCCTTGGCAGTTTGAGTCAGGGGTGGGTAGACCGCCACCAAGGCTCACTGTCCCCCATTCGGTGTGCTGAGGAGAGACCGCCCACCACCACCCCCAACGCAGGGGGGCGGAGGGCTAGGCTTTGCTGAGGCTGAAACGAGCGTCGCCGAAAGCGTGAGGATTCAGTGACTGGCCAAACTAAAGCCGTGATGGTGAAACGGAGGTTTTCCCTGGTGGGCTCTTGGCCTTCTGCCCATCAGAGTGCTCCCTTCCAGGCGGGAGGTGGGAGATTCTTCTCTGGGAGGTCTGTCCGGCCCAAGAGAAAAGATCTACAGACCGTAACAGCGGTCTCCCCAGTGACACCGCAGGCGGACGGCCCATGGCAAGACCACAGTGGGCAGGTGCCACCGTTATTTAGGGTCCCTGACCCACTTTCCAGGGCCCACCTATTCAATCTGAGTGAATGTTCAAGGTCACGATCTGAGGACGGCTGGTCACAGACAGAGGCCAAACAAGCAAGCAGAACCTCAGAGGGGAAGCAGCTGTGTAGGCAGGTGAAGCCCAACGCCACACAAGGAGGAAACAGGCCCACGATATCCTCGGAGTAATAAGAGAAGATGTCCCATCTATGAAACAAGAGCGGAACGCCATTCAAAAGGGTCATCTAGGAAAAAAACACGCAGCCGATGGGGCGTGGTGGAGGAGGGACAGTCCAAAGATCATGGCAAACATTAGAAAGTCAGAAAAAGGGTCTCAGGCAGAGCTGAAGAAATCTCCCAGAAAGTGGCAACGTGACAAAGTGACTTATAAAAGATAAGAAACGTGTAGGATCAGCCAGAGGAGGAGGAAGACGGTAGGGAAGGAGAGGACCGAGGACCGACGCAGTGACGGGAAATGACTCACCGAGGAACAGAGGTGGTGGGGGATGGCGCAGAGACTCCCCGTGCCTTCAGACTCAGCCCAGCGTCGCCTGTGGACTCGCGCGGGCCTAAGGAGACCTCTGGAGGCCAATGTCCCTTTTACCCTCTTCTACCAACGAGGACACTTGAGCACAGAGGGGTTAGAAGACTGATTAGCCGAGGTCCTCCCGCTGATAAATGACAGAGCGAGGACTTGAACCCAGGCAGGCGGACACGCTGGCTTAAGCTCTTAACCCCTGGACAGACTGCCTCCCAGCAAAAGAGCTTCATAAAATGCCAGCAATACTTCAAGATTGTTTTCCAGACCCGCTGTTTCCAAATTGAAATGACGCTTTGAGTGTCTGGCACAGCGGATAAAAGCTACCCATACTGAGTCATAAAATCGTAGTGTTGGGGACGTCCAAAGCCTAGGGACAGAGCAGAGGCTAACAGCGGAGAGATGAGGGAGGGAAGAAATTGCCTGTAAAACCAGTAATCACAATGGCATCTGATTTCTTAAGAGCAGTGCTGGGGACAGGGAGGAGCTGGGATGGTGCCGTGGCGTCCGTTCCGCGGGCCAGCAGTCAGATGTGCAGTCTGCGGAGCCGAGAGTGCGCGGGGAGCTGAACACCCTTTCCAGAGACACCGCGTCTGCGCCCCTTTCTCCTGCAACCTGCTGGAGGAGGCAGTCCCTTAAGATGGGGAGTCCCCCCGAGGGAGGGGGGGGTGCATGCAGAGAGGTGGACCCCTAGGGCCATGGGGGAGAAGGTCCTAGGACGACCACCGTCTCTCAGGACAGTACCCGGAGCAGGTGGGGAGACTGGGAGAGACGCCTTCCAGAAGATGACGTTGATCAGGTGCTTCCGAGTGGACCAAGGAGAGACTCCGGGGAGCTCGGTGTCCACGGGAACGCAGAAAACAGGCAAGGAGGGCAAACCAAGCGACAGCCCAAGGCAGTGACCTGCACTGAGAACAGACGGCCATTCGGGGGAAGCTAAGTGGCTTCACAGTGTCCAGGGAACGTTATCGGCGTGGACGTAGGAATGGAAGCACCAGCACCGATCCACCCAGCCGGGGACATCGTAGCTGGGAGGGTGCCAGCCGGCTGGGCGCGTGTGGGGTGGGAAGTCGGGGGCGCTGGACACCTCCTGTCTGCAGCAGCGCCCCCCACACAATGGCTGACGCTGGCAGGTCTGCAGGTGTGAGTGTGTGGCCCGTGAATGAGGGGCAGAGACCCCAAGAAACAGCTAAAGAAAGGAAGAGGGTCAATGACCTCTGGCGGCGGTGGTGGGGGGAGGGGGTGGGGGCGGGCAGGGTAGTGGCCAGGCCCTGCTGATGTTTGTCACATCGTGCAGGGCACGCATGGACTCCATGACTCGGCATGGGCCACCGTTTACCCCGGAACCCAATAGAGAGGAGATGACGGTGACTAGGAAGGCCATGTGATGAGGTGAAGAAGGAGACTCCGGGGTGCAGGGTGGAAAGCACAATCACTCATGACATCAGCGGTGTGACCGCACCCCAGTGAGCAGTCGGGGCCAACGTGGGAGGAAACGCGCCAAGTCCTGAAAGCGGCCGCTCAGGGACTGGGGTATTGTTGAAGGGTCCCCTCTAAGGGGTCCCCGCAGGTCCTGCAATGTGAGCGCAGTCCTTTGATGGTGGGGTTGCAGGGACCGCCAAGACCCCCGCCAGCCGTGGTGCCTGCTCACGGGCACCCTGGGGGAACGGAGTCCCAGTGTTCCGCTTGGAGCCAGGGAAACCCTCCTCTTTGTGAAATCTGATGACAGCCACAGCGACTTCGTGGTCTGAGGAGCCAGAGCACAGACGTCTGAAGTGACAGGCAGCGGGTGGCACTGAGCCGAGCCGGCGAAGGAAGGGGCCGCGCCGCAGAATCAAAGGGGACTTGCCGAGGAGGCTGTTCGTGCTGATGGCCTTTAGCCGGTGGCTACGCTGGACTGTCCTGTTGGGCTGCTGCAGGCACACCTCTGCCACGGTGGCGGGACCGACGCCGGCAGCTCAGAGGGAGCCAGCCCTCTGCCCCCTCACCTCCATCCTGCACCCGGTCCCCAGCTCTGCGAGGGCCCAGGGCTAAGAGAGACACCCCATGATGGAGGGTCTGAGGACCCCCACCCCAACCTCCACAGCTGGGACCTCTGCTCTGTTGCGGTGCAATCATGTCTGCCCCCCGTCACCCCCGTCACGCTGAGCTTCTGGGGGCACGTGCAGAGCATTGCACAGGGAGACGGTCAATAAAGGAACCAGAAGGGCGGGGAGCTTCTCAAACAGCGCGTCTGGGGAGAGAGAACAGTGGCTAGGACCGGCTGGCCCCGTTGTGCAGGGCCAGACGGTGGCATCTCTTCCCGACTCCGCGGTTAAGCGCTGTCCAGCCACGGGGAAGGTGTTTACACCACGGGCATCGGCAAACGTGACGTGTGAGCTCCCAGCTCTGTGGAGAGCCCCTCAGTGAGCGCTGAGCCCCACGTGCTGGAGATCGGTGCCCGCGCCCTTGGTGGTGGGGAGCACGTTTCCCATTTCCCTGGAAGTAACCGGTAGTCTGGTGACGCTCGTAGCGGTCACGCCGTTCACGCCGAGAGCGTGCCGGAGCTGGGACTCGGGCATCTGCGAGGACGTTTTCAATGCGCGCGGGGGTCAGACAGTCAGGGCTCCCCGCCGCTCTGGCTCTCACCTCTGAGGCCGTAGAGAGCTCAGCCACAATGGGGGTGGGGCGGGGTCCCCAACAGTTGTCCAGTGCGGTGTCAGGACCACAGCAGACGTTGGAATTCCTGAAGACTAGATTAAGGCATTGCGATATTTTATAATGTGTATGTGTGTGCGTGTACCTGTGTGCGCATCTGTTCATGTGTGCGTGTGTGTATGTGCATGCCTGTGAGCATACGTGTGTGCGTGTGTGCTTGAAGGAAGCTGCAGATCACATGGGCTATCTGTCTCTGCTCCCCATTGCCTGCTTTAAACAAAAACAGCCTAGTGAACGAGCTTCCGGGTGGGCCTGCTGCCACAATGCGTAAAGACCCGGGCCTTGTAGACGGAGGGAGGGACGGCAGAAACACCGCAGCGGGTGGGCGCAGCTTAACGGCAGAGTGTCACCGTCGATGTGGGAGCAATGAATGGGGTCCGTCAGGGAGACCTCATGGGTCACATACGTGCCACTGCGGCCCAAGCGTTATTTTGAGCTGAAGGCGTCTAAGTTCCTGAAATTCCTCATCTGCCGAAAAGCCCAGCCCCCTAAAACCCCCCGTCTCCATACACTGCCCCAGGAGCACCCCCATCTCCTCATCTTGGAGGGGGGTCGGTACCCCGTGCAGACACTGCCCCAGGGCGATCAGATCTCTCCCCGGGTCCCTGAGGGCCGCTTTCCCAAAGACCCGGCGTTTCCACCCGTGGGGAGACGGTGTGGAACCGTCAAGTCTCCCCGATCCTTGGGTGCTGCCCCTGTGCCCGGAGGACAAAGGTTAATGAACTTGCATGCCTTTTGTCCTGTGTGTCTGCCTGGCATCAGTTTTAGTTCACAGCCCCAGGCCATGGCACCTAAGAGGGTAGCGGGAGGGGTGCTCCTCCCCAAGACCGCGTGTGCGCTGAGAAGTCGGGGAGCCACGAGGAAAGGGGTGAGAAATCGTAGGATTGAGACACGGAGCCAGAGCATTTTATTTTGTTTGGCTCGTAAGTAGTTCTGGATCCAACAAAAACCATTTCCCTCCCAAGCCCTCTTTCCGACAGTGACCTGGGCAGCCTGTGCCCACACCTCCTTCCTCCTCCAGCGGTTTGCAGAAGCCCCGGGCTGTGACGTCCGTGGGCGTGGAGCGCAGTGAGGCTGCAGGCCCGTGGGGCTGCACGGGAGCTCCCCGCGGTGAGCGCCAGGGGAGCCCCGCAGCGGGCGGCAGAGACGGCCGCGCCGCTCTGGCCATCAATATCAGTTACATGTAATAGCGGGGGCTTATTGACTCTAAGGGCCCTAATTATAAGGAAGAATGACCCTGTCCGTTCACAGCAGAAAAGTGATCAAGACGGAAACCACATAAACTTTAATTGTTTGCTTGTCCTTTTATAAATAAGATTAATTGGCTAAGTGGAGCCTATAGGTTAGAAGAGGCAAAGGCAGGGTTTTTTCCAACAACTGCCTTCCTGACACCCTCAGACTTGAGCTCGGGGGGCTGGACTGGGGGGTCGTTCGTCAAGAGTGTTATTGTTCTCCGGTTTTCGGGGGCCTCTTCTCTGAACGCCCCCCCCAGCTTTGTCTGTGGAGAGCGGGCGCCCCGGCTGCCAGCCCTGGGCGCTCTGAGGTGGGCGGTACTGGGTGCCCTGGGGAGCCAGCCCAGTGCACCCCTGCACACACACACAGGAACTCACAAACTCACACGCGTGCACACTGGAATATACGCACATGCATACAGGCATGCTCACACGCTAGAACATGCATGTGTGCACTGAAATTCACGTGCATGCACCCATGTGTACATCAGCATGTATGCATGCACTGGAACACATGTGCGCACACACGCACACACAAGCACTGGAACACACACCCAGCCCGTGTCTGGCACGTGCCGTCGGCCAGCGGTGCGTGTGCCTGCAGAGATGTCAGGCTGGCTGGGCCGCTGCTGTGAGGACGTCCCTGTGCCATGCGGGCCGGAGAGGGCACTGCACGGGCTGACGTCTGACAGCATCCTAGGTCCTGCTGAGGTGCGCTCTCTGCTAACGGCCAGGGGCCTGGCTGCCTTCACCCTTTTCTTGGGTGGGGTCCCCGCCCAACTCCATAGCCTTTCCTGACTCTAAATGTATCAGCACCCTCCTTCCTCATTCTCAGCATGCGACACACAGCCAGGGAGCAGCCCCAAGCCCAGACTCTCATCTCCGGTAGGTCACCCCACACTCCTCTGCGCGGGGACACCTGCCCAATGTCTAAAGTGATGTGGGACATGGGAACACACAGAGCGTGACCCCAATGGAAGAACAGTGAGCTGGTGGCCACTGTCACTCCCAGTGGGACACGTGGTCCCTCAGGACTGAGGATGGAGGGTCAGGTGTGCCCACACTGCTGGCCAGCAAGGGACTCTGGTTCCCCTTGTCACTCTGCCCCACGGCCTCCAGGGGCTGGGGCTGCATCGTGCCCTTAGGGTCACTGGGTGGGACCCTGACCCCAGGGCTCCAGGAGGGGACTGCATTTGGAGATGAGTTTACGGAGGTGATCAGGTAAACGAGGCCTTTGAGCTGGGCCATGCCCCACTGCGACCGGTGTCCACAGACACGCACACGGGGACGACCAGATGAGGACACAGGGAGAAGGCGGCCATCTCCACAAGCCAAGGAGAGAGGCCTCAGGGGGAACCCAGCCTTCCCACCCCCGTCTCGGACGTCCAGCCCCAGGACTCTGAGGACCCCGGTCTGGGTGCTGCGTCAGGGCACCTGAGCCAACGAAGACGCAGGTCCCTGGTCTCCGGAGGTTTTGCAAAGCAGACCTCAGGGGCCAAGGTTGAGAGAAGTGGGCGGGTCCTCATCCTGCAAAGTCTCTCCTCTGGCCTTAGCCCGCAGGCCACTGTCGGGTCTGGAGCGGCTCTTGGTCTCAGGTCAGAACGATCTCATCCGGGGGGTTTCACCCGGCCTGCTTTGCAGCTTCGTACATGCGCCTGTGGGGCACACGGTGGCCATCCTTGTCTGAACGTCCCTCTTTCCCCACCCCTCCGGCCATCGAGGAATGACGTCAACACAGGGGCAGTGGGTCAAGCTCACTTGTCACAGCGGCAGACATTGTGTCCTGGGCTAAATGTAGGGAACCGTCCCTCGGGGTGTGTCCCCTGTCCAGGGCCCCGGCCCCCACAAGAGCCGCAGCGCCGGTGGCGGCGGTAACAAGAGTCTGTGCTTTGAGTGAGTTGCTTCAGGAAATTTTCGAAGGACTCTGCCCTCTGACTCCGCTCACGGCAGGGACACCCGCCGAGAGGCCCAGGGGAATGTGCTGGGCCTATTTCACAGACGCAGAGCAGAGGGGTGGGAAGATGCACATTCGTCCCTGCTCTGCACACCTGCAGAATGCTGCCCTGGGCACGGCACTGTCCCCGTCCTCCAGGACATGCCACCATGCGCATGCCGGAGCCCCTCTCGGTGACGCCCGGGGGTCTGGTGTTTGGTAAGGACCGCGGGTCACACTATCTCATGGGCGCCTCAGAGTGCCGGGCCATGACCATTGAGGGCAGCGGGACAAAGGGGAACCTCACTGCAACTCCCAAGGTGCAGCGGCCCACCGTGGTGACATCAGTTCTGGACCGTGGGGACAGAACCAGGGAGGTCCCTGCTCCCTGCTTTTTCTTCCGTGGGGTGTGTGTGAGGGGGGACCCTCTCCCCTGATGTCGTCTTCCGTGGTGACAGTTGGAAGTGACATTCTCCAAAGTGGGCTCCACTTCAGGCTTAACACCACGTCTCCATCCTTGACATCATTTCTCAGATGGTCCAGAATCCAGGCTGGCAGCAAGGTGACGGTTAGCGTCCCTGTCGCCGCGCCGCAGCCCTGTGCCTCCGGCTCTGTGACGCAGACGGGAGTGTGGAGCCTGAGTGACGGCTCTGGATATGCCGAGCGATCTGTGTGTTTGCGGTGATTCTGGGAAAAGGACCCATGAGTGTGGCAGCTTTGCCGTCTCAGCTAAAGACCAGAACAACTCAGGGGCTGGGGCATGTGACCGAGGCCAGGGGAGACCCAAGGGACCCGAGGGACCCGAGGGACCCGAGTCTCTGGATCTGCACCCTGCGCCATGGCCACAGCACCACCTCCACCCCCACGTCGTGGCAACAGCCATGGAGAAAAATGTGCAGGGACCATGAAGACGTCCCCCTGGGCTCTCTGGGTCCCGTGGGGAGGGGACTCCGGTCCCGGGTGTGGCATCCAGCCCCTGTCTGTCAGGACCTGCCGGCTCCTGGCAATCTGGAGGCACGAGGTGCGTGCTGGCCTCTGAGCCCTGTGCTCGGGGGCTCTGGTGACCAGCCAGCCAATAGGGTTAGGGCCACCCCAGGGACCTCATTTTACCTTGGTCACCTCTTCTCCAAATGCAGCCACTTTGGGGGGCAGGTCTTCAACGTAAGATTTTTGGGGAGATACCGTTTAGTCCACAGCAGCCGCCTGAGCACAGATAAATTGCCCCCGCCTGGGCATGCCTAGTGTTCATCACCCCACTCCCTTGTCCCAGGGTACCCCTCGCCCACCTGCCCGAGGGCTCCCCCGGTGGGGCCAGACTGTCCCTGGTCTGCTCCCGAGCCAGCCACGAGCTCCCTGAGGAGGGGGCTTGTGCGTTTCCTGTCACTGGTGTGGGCAGAGAACAGACCTGGCTGCAAGGTGGCCCTAAGGGGCTCCTTGGGCTGAGAGTCCCCGAAGCCCAGCAGACATGTGCTAGAGGGAGCGGGAGCCTCCAGGCCGAGCAGAAAGCCTGCTCCAGGGACAGAGGATGCAGGAAAGTGCTGGAAGCGGGGAGGGGCCTGGCGACAAGGGGCGGCCCTGGTGTGTGTTGGTCAGCCACCGCCTCCTCCCTCCCCGCCCCGCCAGCAGCCAGGGAGGGAGCCCTTCACGGACGCCGTGAGCAGCTGCCAGGCCCTGCTGTACAGAAGACTCCCAGACGTCATCCCAGGGCTGGCTCTGCTGATGCCATCAGAGAACCCAAAGAAGCCACCCGTGATCCGGTGCCCTCCGGTGTGGCTCCATGTCTTCATAGGCACCCCCAGCCCCCACCTCGCCACAGGCCCCAACACCTGTGAATGCCCGTCCCTGAAGGACTGTGGCCCAGGCCACGGATGGCAGTGAGGCTCAGAGCTCGGTGCGTGTCCTCCGGCAGCAAGGGGCATTTTCTGGGTCAGCTTTGCCGCCTTGGACAGGCACCCCCCAAGGGGCAGGAAGGGCATGTGTGTGGATGTCCTTGTCAGGACCAGGGCTGCTCTTCAAGTGAGTGGGCTTTTCCCACACCCTGTTCCCGCAGGTGCCCGTCCCTCGGCCAAGAGCAGCAGCCAGGGTTTCCCGTGGCGAGCACGCTGGGGCGTCATGGGAACAGAGCAGCAGAGCTGGCGTGTGAAGGCCTGGCCGTCGGGCCACACTGCCGCTGGCTGTGTGATCACGGGCAGAGCCTCCGTAAGCCCCAGTTTCCCATCTTTAAAATGGGGACACACTTCCACTGGCAGGTGAGCCATTAAAAACCAGGTGACGCGCCCTGGCTGGTGCAGCTCAGTGGATTGAGTGCCGGCCTGAGAACCAAAGGGTCGCCGGTTCAATTCCCAGTCAGGGCATAGGCCCGGGTTGTGGGTCAGTCAGGTCCCCAGTTGGGGGCACATGAGAGGCAACCACACATTGGTGTTTCTCTCCCTCTCTTCTCTCTCTGTAAAAATAAATAAATACATCTTTAAAAACAACCGGGTGACATGTGAGCACAGCCGGCCCTGAGCAGGCGCGTCAGGAGACAGAGCATCCTTTTCATCCCTAATGAAGTCTGGGGCTGCGTCCCTGCGAGGACCCGGAGCCACGCCCTCTGGTGCAGCAGGGGACGGGGGGAAGGGAAGCTGACCACCACGTAACCACGTTCTCCCACCGTCAGAATAATTTTAATGAGTGGGCCAGGAATTCAGGACAAATTGTTAAAAATAGGGGATTCGTTTAAACATGCAAAAGCAATAAAAACCTAATGTATTTGGTAGATGAGTACTCACCATTGAAATGATTTAAAATGGTACCTCCTTCTCTTTTTTTCAAATCTCCTCCTTGGATAAATGTCGTTTTCTTCATTTCTTTCCTTTCCGCCTCTCTACTGGTTTCGTAGTTACATTTTCTAATTCCTTTCATTTTTTTTCTTTAGTGGGTACTGATTTAAAATGTTAACACATCCATGAACAGAGCCTCCTGACATTAAAGAACTTCCACTCCCAGCTTCCTCCTCCCCCGCTTCGCGGTCCGATGGGCTGGTATTTCAGTACCATCTTCGTTTTAAATCCTGCACTCTTTTCCCCACAGATATTATTGTTTTCTTTCCTAAACTGTTGATGTGTCCATGACTTTCTTTATTTACAAAGCTGCTCTCCCGTCCTTGTTTTTTCCTGCGGGTTTCGTTTTCCGCTGGTGGACGTGTGTCCTTTCCCACTGCTTTCCACAGGGACTGCTGCAGGGCGGCCCGGGGACAGCGAGCCCTTTGGGTGTGTGTCTGAGGTTGTCCGGAGGGCGGGTGACTGGACGCAGAGTTTCTAGGCTGACAGCTGTCCCCTTCCATGTTTAAAATGCGTGCTCTTGGGAGCCCGTCGCTGATGCTGCTGAGGAGATGCCTCTCATCTGTATGACAGTCACTCTTTGGTCATTTTTCTCTCTCTTTTCTCCAGCCGAGTGTGAGATGTTCTTTGGGTTTGGGAAGTTCTGAGGATTTTACCATTTTCTCTTGGTCTGTGTGGTTCCGTAGCTTTATTATAAAACGTCTGTGTGTGTGGATTTGTTCCGCTTATTTTGTGTGGGGCGTTGGGGTGTTTGGGTCTCTGCGTCTTCCTTCACTTTTGAAAAACTGACAGCTGCTTTCTTTTCCTTGAAATGCCTTCTCCCCTTCCTAGGTTTTCAGACAGGCAGGGGTTTCCCCGCTGTCGTCCTGTGCTCAGCAGATGCTGTCACACTGTCACGGGGCTGCCTGCTCACCATCTCCGGCAAGCTCCCTGCTCACGGGTTCTGTCAGCTGTGTCTTGTCCCCTAGTGTCCCTTCCCAGAAGTGACAGCCCGTCTGTGACAATCTGCCCGTTCTTATTTTCTGCACGCTCTCTTGTCCCTCCCTGCGTCTCACGCCCTCTGGAAGTGGAAAGTGTTTTGAAATCTCTCCCCTGTTTTGTTACGTCCAGTTCCCGGGGGGCTGCTGTACTTTTTTGCTGTTGGGTCCGCAGGCTCTGGCCTCAATTGTGAACTCCCTTCCACGAGGGACACTTTCATGGGACCTTCCTGGCCCGCTGGGTCCTTGCTCTGTGTCCCTCTCACCGCTGGCCTTATAGCAGAATTGGATCTGGATGGGCCGGCAATCAGCTCAGAGGGAAGCCTTTATTCCTGGACTGGGATGGTGCTGGCCTGTGACCCTGACCCTGTGACCCTGACCATGTGACACAGGCCATGTGACCCTGACGGTGTGACCTGACCCTGTGACCCTGTGTGACCCTGACCCTGTGACCCTGACCCTGTGACCCTGACCGTGTCACCCTGACCGTGTGACCCTGACCATGTGACCTTACCCTGTGACCCTGACCCTGTGACCCTGACCATGTGACCCAGATCTGGCCAATACAGGTGTCAAGGGGATGTCTCCAAGCAGGGCTCACCCCACAGCCTGCAGGACCCTGAACGACCCAGCGGGGTGGTGCAGCCCAGCCCAGCGGCTGAGTGAGCAGTGGGCACGCAATAGACTGGTACCGAGCTATAAGCACGAAGGCCACCCTGCCCCTGAGACAAGCAGGGATGCCCCCCGAGGGCACCGTGTGAGGGAGAAGAGTCAGGCGGAGGAAGACGAACACTGCTGTACCACCTCACTCCCCTGTGGCATCTGGGACAGCCAGGCTCAGAGAAGCAGAGCAAGCAGAGCGGTGGCTGCCAGGGGCCGGGACTGGGGAGGGGGCAGACGTCGGACAGAGGGTACAACCTTCCCGTCACAAGGTGAACACGTTCTGGGCAGCTGAGGCGCGGCCTGCTGCCTGCAGTTAACGGTACTGGGTTATCTCCTTGAGCGTCGCTGGGAGAGTAGATCTTAAATGTTCTCAATAAAAAAAAAGGCAAGGATGTGTCGTGAGGGAGGCATCCGTGAAGGCTGCGACGGGAAACATACCGCGTGTACACGTGTGTCAGCTCCACACGCCACACCCCCTCACTTACGTGGTGTTCCACGCCGGCTCCACCTCACTAAGGCTGGGAGTGGGGAACAGTGTTTGGGGCACGGACAGATGTTCATGAGAAATGACGTTATTGAGAAGTAGGTCATTTTATACCACACGTGGTGAGTGGCCATGGGCTCCCACCTGTGCAATGCATGTGTGGACAGACAGTGTCACGTGGAAAAGCCTCTTCTCCCCAAATGTGGATGTTTTCTTCAGGATGCTGTAGTTATATGCAACTTAGTTCTTACCATGTATGTCGATGTCTCCATTGAGATTTTAAAGATTTTATTCATTCATTTTTAGAGAGAGGAGAAGGGAGGGAGAAAGAGAGGGAGGGAAACATCAGTGTGTGGTTGCCTCTCACGTGCCCCCAGCTGAGGACCTGGCCCGCAACCCAGGCCTGTGCCCCGACTGGGAATCGAACCGATGACCCTTTGGTTCACAGGTCGGCACTCAATCCATTAAGCCATACTGTCCAGGGCTGAGATTGTATTATCACATTGATTTACTTTGAAATACAAAGGAGAGCATGAACTTCCTAGATCGCTGGCCTGAGGCCAGAAGGAAACTCCCTGCCCATGTGAACAGAGCTGCCTCTGCCGGGCACACAGGAGCCACTGCTCTCGGAAGGGCCCTAAGTCCAGGTGGACAATGGCTCTCCCTCTGGAGGTGGTGTTCTGAGTTCACTCAGGGGACCCACAGGTAAGCCAGCCATAGTCAGTGCCCTCCCTGCCACCCGCCAGGAGGTCTTGGCCCAGTTCAATCAAACCAGTGAGAACATGTGACCATTGGCGTCCTGAAGATGGCTTTCATGAATGTAGGCCATGTCCTCTGGGGGACCTTTCCAAAGACTGGACGCTCGGCCTGCGCTGCAGCAGGTATCTGTCTCCTGGGTCCCCCAGGGGACTGTTTGCTGGCATCGTGCTGGTATGCTCCCAGGGAAACATAAATGCCCCAGGGTGGTGGCCTCTTGGGGACGGGGCAAGACCCTCTAGCATGGGTGGGTACGTGCCGCAAGGTGTAGGGTCCCGCTGGAGAGCCCGGTCCCGGCCAGCTGCTGGGAGCCAGGCTCCTTCCCACCGGCTCTCGGCGCCTCTGTCCTCACATCAGCGTCTGAGCCTCCAGGTCTCCCCGCGCCCAGGTGGTGATGCCAGCCCATTCCAGACACCAACCCGATGCCACCGCGCAGCCTGCGGGGACGGCGACCAGGCTGTGAGTGGTCTGCGGACCGTCCCGCCGGGTCCGGGGGGACTCATTCCACCCTTGTTAATGAGGCCTTTTGATGTCCTGGTGCTGCTTCTCTTGATGTGTAACAGATTTATGATTCATGGAGGGCTTTCATATTCACGCCGTCCTGATGGAAGATAAATCGACGCGGAATTTATGGGCGCAGTAAAGAGTCAGATGTGCCTTCCCCGCGGCCAGAAAAGCCAGCGGCTATTGGAACTGCTCATTGTAAACGAGGTCTGTGCCCAGCTGGAGAGTCCGGTGAGGGGGCTGCCTGAGCTAGAACTCCATAAGGCGCGGGGGCAGGGGGCCAGAGCTCCTGAGCCCCCCCCACGGAGACAGACACCCAAGTGTATGCCCTCCTGCCACATCGCAGGGTCCACCCACGAGGAAACCGCCACAGCATTCTGGTCCCGAGGCTGGGTTGCAATCACATTCTGTAGACACGGTTGACGGAGCTCCCACTTCAGGCCTCGGCCCCTCCCCTGACAAACGCCAACCCCTTTAGGGATTCCCAGGGTTCCTGAAGCCCCGGCCAGGAACCCGGGACACAGGCTAACCCGGGTTTTGTCAAGCCACACCCTCCCTGGCTCAGCTGGTCCGCTCCCCGCAGCACAGACCTGGCCACGGGAGTCAGGTGCAGTTCCGGACGCCTGCCCCACGCTCGGTCCCTGGGGGTGAGATGCTCCAAGACCCAGTGGGTCCCAGCACCCATGGCCTGCCCGTCTCATCGGAGAAGCCAGAGCCCACAGGGCTCAGCCGGGTCAGGGCGGTGCCGTAGCCGCAGTTTCTGATGTGGTCCCTTCGTCCTCATCTCCGTCTGGCGGGGAGGCTGGGTGTCACGCACGCTGAGCATACTCTGCATCTTTGAACCGCAGCCAGAGGAGCACAGAGAGCGAATCTGACGATCAGCCGCGCGGGACCAGCCGGGCAGCCTCCCTGCCCGGGACGCGCGTGCAGAGACGCCGGAAGGGCCCGCGGCCTCCTGCCCTTCAGCTCCATCTCCCCCACTGTTGACCTTTGACTCACTGGCCCAGACAGACTCTCCTTAGACAGACGGAAGGGCATCTCCTGGACACCAGCTCCCTCTTCTATTCACTCAGGCTGGGGAGAAAATGCGCCCAGGTGCAGGGAGAAGCCCAGACACCAGGATGCACTAAACTGGGCAGGACCCCCGAGCCCCCTCCACCTGCCTGTCCCTGGGGCTTCTGTTTGTTTGTTGCAGGATCATGGCAGATGAGGTCCCAGAGCTCGAGGAAGGCCCTGTCGGCCGGGATAAAGCAGGTCAAGGCCGGTGGGCACCGGGGGGCCTGACCCAGTGTCTCAGTCCGATCAGGCTGCCATAGCAAAATGCCACGGGCTGGATGGCTGAGACCTGCAGTCTCTCAGTCCTGAGGCTGGAAATTCCTGGTGAGGGCCCGCTTCCTGGCTCGTGGACGGCTGTCTTCTCACTGGGTTCTCACATGGTAGAGACAGACAGACAGTTGGACAGCTCTCTGTTGTCTCTTCTTATAAGGACACTAATCCTACTGGGTCAGGGCCCCGCCCTTATGACCTCATTTTACCTCAATTACTTCTTCAGAGCCCCACATCCCAACACAGCCCCACTGAGGGTTAGGGCTTTCACGTTCTAACTTCAGGGGACACCGTTCAGTCGCCAGCAGCAGGGTTTCGTGGGCAGGGTAACAGGGAACACCTGAGAAACTCTTTTCAATTCCCCGCCGTTCTTCGTTCCGTGCTGTAAGGCAGACTCCACTTTTCTCTGCTCCTCTCAGTCCTTCTGACCCCCGAGGTGGGGCGGGTGTTCCCAATCAAGCGACGCTCTGCGCCTCTGGGGACACCGCCCCGTGCCGCTCACCTGCTCCCTCACGCTGGGCGCACACGTGGCCTTGCACTACGCCGGGAGAACAGCCTTTCCACCTACACGCGTGTCCTTCCCACGCTAAGCTTGCACACTGCTTCAGGACGGGATTTCCACAGCCCGTCTGGTTTTCAAAAGAGGGAACACAGCCTGCCACACGCTTCCGCTGAAAGACACAGCAGACTCTTCCGAGGCATTTTAAGCTCCAGAGCATCAGAGGGCGATTGGTCTGACACAGGCGCAGTGGCTGACCTAACGTCCGCGTTACGGAGACGCGGGCACCTCCACGGCAGCCCCATCAGCGGGCCCGGCTTTCGTAGGACTCTTGGTTCCTGAATGAGGAGCCTCCTCAAGGTCGGGGACCAACGAGGCTCGCTGGGATTTCCAGAGGATGCTAAAGGGCCCTGCTCAGCCATGCAACACACTGTGCTGAGCAACTAAACACGCGTTTCTGCAAGGGACCTCTGGAAATGTCATAAATACATATGCATGAGGCACAGATAACGCTTGCCTGCTCTGCGCTCTCGGGAGCAGGGCGTGGGGAGGGGCTACCACAAGCCACCGTCCCGGGGGGCAGAGCCAGCTGCCAGGCCGAGGGCCCCAAGGCTAAGCCCGGGGGAGCAGCGGCCCTTGTCTCCCAGCATGGAGACCCCAGTGTCCCTGCAGATGACAGTCGGATCCAAGGCTGCCAGTGACCGGGGTCAGCCCAGCCTTAGGGACGGGGTTTGTTTCTCTGTGTTCTCCTAAAGACTCCAGAGATGTGCCCCCTGGTCCGGGGGACGGCGGCTGTCCCCTCCCAGCAGTGTGCCTCCTGCACCCCGGCCGGGCATGGCCTTCCTGCCTCTCCAACCATACGCACGTGGCCTTTCACAGGGTGACGCTGTGCGAGGTCCTTGTGGCTGCCGTAACAAATAGCCACACACGGGGGCTTCAGACAGCAGTTACCCCTCTCCATTCGGGAGGCTGGAGTTCAGACTCAGGGAGTCGGCCAAGTTGGCTTCTTCTGGAAGCTCTGAGGGGCCTCCGTCCGTCCTGGCTTCTCGCAGCCTCCAGCCACCCTGGACTCGTAGACACATCTCTCCAGTCTCTGCCTCCCCCACCATGTGGCCGTGTCCCCTCTGTGTCCTCTGCGCAGGGACATCAGTCCTGACAGAGTAAGGCCCACCCTGGTGACCCCATCATATCCACTTACGCCGGCAATGACCCTATTTCAAATCAGGTCGCATTCTGACATCCTGGGGGCTAGGATGCAGCTTATGTATTTTCAGGGGGGACACAGCCAACCCAGAGCAGTCCTTGCTCTTGGCCGCTATGGACCCTGAGACGGTATTTCCAGAACTCAGTCCGTTCGTTGGTGTTATTCGCCTTGCCAACAGTGTGGCGCGCCCACTAGGTGTCATGCTGCACTCTGGGGACTGACGGGGGGTAAGCCCAGAGAGCACATCGGTGGGGGGGCCGCTGGAGGCAGCACCAGAGGGAAGGAGAGGGGGAGGGGAGGGGCTCAGTGGGATACAGACACAGGCGGAGGGTCGGGGTGCGGCGAGGGGGGAGGGGCGGGCCGTAGGGAATAGTCAGTCATAATGTAATAATGATGTAGGGGGCCAAGTGGGTACGGGAAATATTGGGGGGCACTTTGTAAAGCATAGGATTGTCTAACCACTGTGCAACTAATACAAAATAATACTGAATGTCAACTGGAATTGAAAAATAAAAATTTAAAAATAAATAAATACAGCGTTGAAAGCTAAAACAGTCCACGTGGTTGAAGAACTAACTCGTGCCTAGAGCGGCCACAGGGTAACACTAGGTGGAAATGCTGGCGCGGGCCATCCTCGCACGTTGCCGGTTCATGGGCCGTGCCTGCGACACGGCGCTCGTGGAAGGTGCTGGTGACGGCCGCGGGGCTCCGTCCCAGGGGAGCGGCTTGGCTCTGTGCCGAGCAGGACGGTTTGCTACTCACACAGGTGTGAGCATGTTCAGAAACCTCAGTGAAACCAAACCGCTACGGGGCCAGTGTGGGGGTGGCTTGGGATGCTGCTTAACAATTTGCTTCTTTTTGTCTGTGTGTCACGGGCTTCACACTAAGAACGGGCAGCGCACAGAGAAACGTGGGCTCCTACAGAGCGCTCGAAAGTAACGGGTCACTGGGCGCCTCCTTAGCAACGTGGCCGGGTCCTACTTAAGTTTTCCTTTGGGACCTGCCTCCCTCTCTGATTGCAGGGTCTGGGGCTTCTCCCCAGGGACGGGGCACCGGCTACAGAGACGGCACCCCGCTTCCAGCCTGAGCTCTATGGATCACCTCGGGGTTTGCTGGCAGCTGCACGGGTGAGCAGACATGAAGGAGCAAAGGAATGGGGATGGAAGAGTCAGAACAAACAGGAGAGGATATGCATTTCTGTGCGTGTGTGCATGTGTGTACATGTGTGCGTGAGTGTGGGGGGAACGGGGAGGGGGACCAAGACAAAGTCTAGGCTGATGCGTCTGGACAGGAGGGCAGCTTCTACCTTCAGGGACCATCAACCTGAACATTTTCATGGTACTCCATCCGCCCTGGAGCAAAGCGAATATTTCAGCATTCTTTTAAGTACATATTTAAAGGTCTGGCTTTAAAACCAAGAAGCCTGAAAATTCTCTCTGCCAGCAGGTCCAAGACCGTGCAAAGGACATGAATCACCCCCGCCATCACCCCAGGACATGCGGCTCTGAGTTGGCATAAAATCGCCCATTTCCTGGGTGATATAAGGGGCCTGATTCTCGACACTCGGTCGATACCAGGAGCTACTCCTCCGCGCCTGACACATTGGTCATTTTAATCGCCGTCCTCCGCGTCCGGGCCGTTCCCCCTCCTCTGTGGCCATATTTCTGACTCTGTCTGCAGTTTTCACCGCCCGAGTCCTTTGGACCGGCTCACACGACCCAAAAATTGGAGGGCGGCCTCCCTCCAGGGCATGTCAGGGAGCGGAGGGAACTTTATCAGCGGCGGAATGAACAGCACGTGAGGGCAGCGGCCGGGCAGATGCCTGGGGAGATACAACCAGGTGATGGCAATGGCAGCTCCGGGCACCCGCCACGTGCGCGTGTGTGCAGCGTGCACACCCCTCCCCCAGCACACACCAAGCCCAGCCCCCTCCGGCTGCCGTGGTTTCCCGTGGGGCCCCGAGGCGGGGGCGCCGTGGCCGCAGCACCTGACCATCCACGCGATGGCCAGTTCTGCTGTAACTCTTGTCTCTGCAAATGGGCTCCGGGGCAGCTGATTTGCTGAGGGCCGTGGAAAGTGGGGTGAGCTTAGGGGACTGCAGAGACCAGCGCCAGGCTGAGCAGAGGAGCTGGGAGCCCCGAGCGCGCACACGCACGCGCACCCGGAACATGCGCCCGCCGCCCCAGGTGCTGCCCGTGCTGTGAGCGCGCGCTCCCGGCCCCCCCAGAAGTGGCGTCTGGCTTCAGACGAGCCCCCTCCCACCCTCCCGAGAACACACGAGGAGTAGCCCCGTCAACAGCCGTTTCAACAGGCGAACCGCGGGGCGGCGCCGAGGGGAGGCGCCGTGTTCACCGACACCGTGTGTTCCCTGGCGGTTTAACGCGGCAGCGGGGTGCGCTGTCCCACAAAGGCGACCCTCGAGGCTTGTGGCTGGCGTCCCGCTAGCCGGCTGCCCCACCAGCCCTGTGGGTTTGGGGTGTGGCTTTGCCCGAGGCCGTGCCCTAGGAGCACCTCCATCGCATTACAGCGGAACTGAGCGCGCTTTTAAAACTTTCTGGACCCAGGAGAAGTGACAAGAGGACGGGTCTCCACCTTGGGGACACAGCAGCCAATGGTGTCCCCGCAGCATCGCCCCACCACGCGCATCCGGGAAGCAGAGGCTCGGCTCCTGCCGCCGCCCAGAGCCCAGACTGACCGCCGCAGCTCTGGGAGGCAGCCTGGCCTAAGGGGAGCCGCTCTGGCCACCTTGCGGCTCTCACCACTGCGGACAGCGAGCGTCCCTGTCGCCTCCAGTTCACGCGGCTGGCAAGCGGCGGCGACGGCCGCCAGTTCAGTGACAAGCTTGGTGGGAGGGCGTAGTTTTGTTTCCCAGAAAAGGGAAAGCGCCACAAGATGTGATTTAACTTGTAATTTTATTTGCTGTGGAGCAGCTGAAGCAGTGATTGTATCTGATGGGGAGCTGAGATGCGTAAGGGGATAAATGCCTTAATTTGAATCAATATTAATTTAGTGCAATTTGCTTTTAACTTGACTTCACAGCAAATGAAATTACTCTGCTCAGGAGTCACTGGGAAACTTTTCCCTGCCCAGGAAAGCGAGCTAAGCCGGCGCGGCTGCCGGGCCAGGCGTGGAGCCCCGCTGCTCCAGCCGGGCAGAGGGAGACACGTCTGGGACGTTTGAGGACGGGAACCCTCCACGAGCCTCCGGTGAAGACACGCCCGGCATGATCCGGACGCCCGCCACCCACTCCCCGTTCTGCTAAGACCGTTCTTCACAAGTGACAGGGGCGCTTGGAACTGGAGCAGAAGGAGAGGAGACCGCCATCGGCACATGCTCCTCCCAGACACGACCTGCGGCCACCTCTCCGGTCAGGGCACTGAGTTCTACACTCGTGTCTTGGGACATCCATGACAGTGCCCAGCAGTCAGGGCGGTTCAAACCACAGACGTTTATTTTCTCCATCCAGGAGGCTGGGAGCCTGGGGCTTGGGGGGGTGGAGGGGGGCAGGGCTGGCTCCTCTAGGACCTCTGTCCTTGGCGTGCAGACGGCCATCTCCCCCCTGTGGTTTCCCGTGGTCACATCCCTGTGTGTGGCCTAATCTCTTCTTATAAGGGGACCAGTCCGGTTGGATTAAGACCACCCCAGTGACCTCACTTGACTTTCATATTCTCTTTAGAGGCCCCAACTCCAAATGCAGTCAGGCTTGGAGGTGCTGGATGTTAGGACTTGAACATGTGGATTTGGGGACACATAAGACCCCAGGACAGGCTCCTCAGACTCACTTCTTCCTCCTGGAGAAGGTGGGTGGATTTGGGTTTGAAGTCACTCCTAACTGTAAAACCTTAACCTGAACAGCTCCCGGGTCCAGGCACAGATCCCAAATTCCACCTCTGAGGGCGTCGCCCCGAGGGCTCCCCACCCAGGACCCCATGCAGCCGAGGGGACAAGGACACATACCGGCAGTGGCCACCTGGAGAGGCGGCGAGGAGCAGAGGCCGTGCTGAGCTCTCCAGGTGTATCGGTGGCAGGGGGTGCCGTCCCCGTCCCCACTTCACGGAGGAGAAAAGGGACTTTGAGGAGCCAGCTGCCCTCCTGTCCCCACGATGCCTCTAGGATAAGCAGCCGAGGCAGGACCATGAAGGCGCACCTGTCTTCCCCTGCGGTTCTTCCCGCGGACGGGCACGGTGTCCCGCAGCGGGGTCACGCGACGTCAGACCCAGCCCGCCGAGGGTGCCCCGTCCCGGTGCCCTCCCTCGGGCGCAGAGCTGCCGGGCAGGCCCTATCGTGGTGGGCTCTTATTTTTGTTTCATCCTGGTTGAGACACCCCGTGTGTTGTTTCGGGGTTCAGCTGTTAGCCACGTTCCCTGTGCCAAAGACCCCGCCACGCGCAGGTCCTCAAACAGAGGGGCGGGCGAGGAGGCAGCCGGGGCTCCGACGCTCAGGTTTCAGCAGAGCACGGACGATGCGGACGTTTGTGGGAGCCACCAGCGGAAGGACCCACTCGGTGTCCCCTGTGCCCCCCACCACCACAGGAGGCGGGAGGAGCTCTGAAAACGGGAGTGTGGGGAATAGGGATCCTTCACAGGGAACGAGAGAGTGTCACTGTTCCCGGTGGCAGCTGGGTGGGGAGGACAGGGCAGGCCTTCCCCATGTAAATGAGACACCTTGTTCCCAAGGCTTCATGCTGTCCCTGTGACCTCTGACACCCCAGCTCCTGCCGTCCCTGGGGGTCAGTCCCTTCCAGCCCCACTGGCCTCTGAGCGCTCTCCCAAACACGCCACAGTGGCCTTGGGATCTTGGCAGGGGACAGTCACCCTCCAGGCATTTTCTCCAGCAGCAGGGTCTCCCTGGGCTCCGCGTACACACTCCCAACCCCCCACCTCTGACCCCCGCGTGCCTCGTGCATACGTGTTCTGAGCCCTTACCTCGCCTGCTGGGTCTACTCCCCCACCAGGACGTCAGCACAGAGGGCAGGGAGTTTTGTCTGGGCCGCCCGGGGCTGTGTCCCTGGGACCGGGAGCAGTGCCTGGCGCAGGGCGGATGGTTGTTAGTGGCTGGGGACAGGGTCAGGTGGTCCAAGGACGCCAACATGTGACGGGGCCGGTGAGCGAAAATGTGTCAGCCACGCAGTCAGAGACTGTGTTTTCCTTGGAGCAAATGTGTTCTGATCTTCTTCACATAGGTAAGTGGGAAAACATGACTTTTAAATACAGATGCTCAGTTTATAGCCAACTTTATTGGAATATTTCTGTTCAGTAAGTTAATTTGCATCCCATAGCATTTTAGTGCCTGAATATGATTTCTGAGAATACTCAGAATTCCGTGGGCGGCCTTACACTTACTTAGAGATACAGATATGTCTACTGGTTTCCTGCGATAGGAGAAGACAGTCGCAATCACACCTTGGGAATGTGCAGATGAAAACCTGCGTTTAATTGGACTTGCCCGCCATGGGGAGAAGGACAGGGCTGGGACCGGAAATCTGGGGGGAGGCGGGGTCAAATCTGGGGGGAGGCGGGATCGAATCTGGGGGGAGGCGGGGTCAAATCTGGGGGGAGGCGGGATCGAATCTGAGGGGAGGCGGGGTCAGCTGGTGCCCCGCCCAGGTTGATTTGTCTAATTTTAATTGACATCGAGAGAATCGCACCCATCGAAGGGTGTGATGGGAGGGCAGAAACCATCCCCTCCTAATATTTTATGCCAAAAGTTGATGCTGCAAAATGTAAGCTTCGCAAAGCCTGACATCTCATTTGCCATAAATTCTGCAAGGAGAAAATAACGGCTGTGGGCCGTCACCGCGTGTCACCCCGCCGTGGCTCTGTCCTCTTTCCCGGCCATGGTGAAGGTGGGGGGCAGGCGCCCCTGGTGAGGGTGAGCGGTGGGGTGTCTCCGGGACCCAGAGGAGGTCCCCGCCCCCTGGCTCCCCCGACAGAGGGTCCCTGTGCTGGGGCCCAGGCAGACTGCTGCCTGGAATCTGGGCGGCACGTTCGGTTTCCCCGAACCACTGCGGCCCAGGGAGGCGGGAAGCCTGAAGGATATGCTGTCGGGGGAGCCACATGCCCGGCCTCTCAGCCCACTCTCTCCACGGGCAAGCGGCGCGCAGGTCATGGGCTCCCCCAGCTATGCCCGGCAATGCGTATTTTCACACCTTTTTTCAAATGTAATTTCAAAGTCAAATGAAGCCAAACGTGCACAGGAACAGGGCAGACGATCGTCCGTGTGGACTCCAGTCAGCCTCTCCGCACTCCCCGGGGCGGGGGAGCAAACCACTTAACTCTCTAGAGCTCCAGATGCTGGCTGCGTGCGCATGATGGCCCCCCACCACCTCCCGGCTCGAACCCGCGCCCCCGCCACCTGGTAGCACTGCAGCTGCGGCGTTTGGGCAGAAGCCATTCTCTGCCGCGCGTGAGTCCCCGTGCGGGGTCCTCTGCCCTGCGCCCCGTCCTCTCCCAGGCAAGAGGGAAGAGCCTGGCGCCAGGTGAAGTGGGGGTGATGGGACAGCCACTGGGTCCCCCGGGACCTGCGCCCCTCCCCCTCGGCCGTGGCCAGGAGTCTGGCTTCTGTTGACAGACCCTCTCAAGCAGCACTTCGCCTTTTAGGGTCTTGCTCTGTTGCTAAGATCTTGCATGGAAACAAAACTCACTTTACAATGACATAGTGTTTCCGCAGAACCTACAGGCATTGTCTCGTTGGTGGCCCCACCCACCTCACGGACCCTGTTCTGGGCACACGGCAGGGCCAGAGTGGCTTCCAGCTCAGGCTGCAAAGAGCCCGTGAGCTCTTCCGCTGCAGACGGGTGTGCTGGGCTCCGTGGGGGTCACTGAGGTGCCCCCGCCGCAGACCCCCTCCAAGGGTCTTACAGCGGGGAGGGGCAGGGCCTCCGGCGCCCAGCCCAGGGCACTTGTAAGACAGCCTCGACCTCGGAAGTTGGCGCCTGCCAGCCGAGGAGAGAGGCCTCAGAAGCAGCCCACCCTGCCGACACCCGCCCGGATCTCAGACTCCTGCCGTCCAGGACTGTGAGGGGACACGTCTGTGTCATTGACGCTCCCCATCTGTGGCAGCCCCGGGAAGCTAAGACAGGATGTGACAGACATGGGGACAGCGGTTCCCACTGGCCGCCCTGCGGCGCGTCTCCTGGTCCCACACTGTGGCCCGCAGTGGCCCGGGCGCTGGGCTCTGGCGGGGAGCGGGGGCGGGGCATGTGGTGCGCTCTGACACCCTCCGCGTGGACCGGAACGGCTCCTGCTCCAGGTCCCGCCATCCCCTGCTTTTGCGGACAGGCCTTATCATGGCCTGTGGTCAGAGGCAATCGAATCGCCTTTGCCACTGAACTCCCACACTTGTGCATTGTTTCTAATGTGGGGTGTCATCACTCATGTATGTAGTGTTACATCAGATCTGGGGGTGCCGCTGGTTAATGACACTAGATGAGTTTCAGGTGTGCAGCTGTCTAATACTCATCTGTAGATGCCACCGTGTGCCCGCCACCCTAAGCCTAGTCTCCTCTCTCACCATGTATTTGACCCTGTTTACTCCCTTCACCCTCCCCTCCTCCCCCCGCCCCCCAGCAAAGTGTCCTTTCAATATAAAGGAGAAATGAAGGGTTTTCCAAGGAAACACGAGTGGAGGGAATTGACCACCACAAGACCTGCATTCCAAGAAATGTTGAAAGGAGAGATCTGATCCTGTCCCAACTCTTCAGCTCTATCATTTAGTTTTAAGGCACTGCCGGGGGACAAAGGGCGCTTCACCCTCGATGCTCACTGCAACCTCAAGTGGCCAGGGTCCTGCCCAAGGGCATGGAGCGTCAGCCGGAGCAGGTCTGGGATGGTGGGGGCGGGGGGACAGTGACACGCAGACTGTTGCGTCCACACTGCTGGCCCTGCAGGGACCATTTCCACGACGTGGGTGGAGGGGCTGAGACCAGCCCCATGGGGCGGGGGTTCTCAGTTGCGAGCCCCACATTGCGGACTTGGAAGAGCAGCTGAGGGGTGTGCAGGCTGCTGAGTCCAGAGAAGGGCCGGCCCTGACTGCTGGCTGCGCTGAGCTAGAGGGGCCCAGGAGGGTGTGCCCCAGGGGGAGCAGAGGGGAGCTCCCTGTTCCGGTTGCCACTGGCTGGCAGAGCACAGCAGACACACACACACACACCCCTCCCCCCTACACACATGGACACGCATCCCCCCTACACACACACACACCCCTCCCCCCTACATACACACGGACACCCCCCACACACACACACAGCACCCATCTGCCTTCCAAACTGGTTCTTTCCAGCTGCAGTTCCAGCTGCCTTGGGGACAGAGGGGACAGAGGGAACACAAACAGAGCAGGGTGTCCCGTGTCACTGAGAGTACTTCCAGGATGAGGACCGGGTTCGTCCAGTCTCAGCGCCTGCCCAGTGAGTGTCTAGCTCACTTCCGGCACACAGGAGGCTCATCACGGGTGGGCACAGTGGCGTTGAGTTGGGCAAACCCTCTTCCAGTGCCCGTCCGGGTCACCCAGGGACCCCAACGCTCAGAGCTGCGTGCACGGGGGACGGCGAGGACCCCGGTTTCAGAACGCCGGTCTCCGGTCCCCAGGGTGGCTGCTCCGCACGCGGGTTTTCTGTTCTTGCTGAGGTCTCCGCGCGTGCCGCCCGGCCCCACCTCACTCCTGAGCGCTGATCCCTGGGCCGCCGCCTGTCATGCTGCAAACCCAGCCCTCTCTTCTCTTTCTAGAAGTGGGGTGAGGGCCTCCCACATTTCTTCCACCTTCGGGCTAAGGTTTTCTTCTGGGAAATGGTGGTAGAACAGGGAAGGATTCCGTCTGTTTTGCATTTGCTTAAAAAAAGTAAAAATCGCCCCCAACGCTTGCCAGCTCTCCTGTTACCCCTGCCTGTCCTTTTATTAGGGTGATGCCCCCGAGGAACAGGGGTGTCTGGGACCTTAATGATCGTGGCCTGCTGGCCCAGGGCAGCCCAGCGGTAACCAGCCCCCCGAAGCCACCGGCCACCTGAAGCTTCTGACCCCGACCCTCAGATCGGCCCCGGCCTCCTTCCCAGGCGTCTGTCTGTGGTGGCTGAAGCGGATGGTGTGCTGTGTGAGCCTGACGTACTTACGGAAGGACGTGGACCGGGGTTCTCCACGTTCCTGCTGTTGATGTCACCCCCTTTGACCTTTAGGGCACGCAGGCAGCACTGAGAGGTTTCCGGGGACACCTGAGGTCCGGGGTGTGTGCGGCAGGCCATTGCCAGCCACGCCGAGGCAGAAGGCTGGGGCTCATTGGAAGGAGCCGTGGGCAGAAAGTCCCCTGGCCGCCGTCCCAGTTAAGCAGACACGCTGTGTGCCCAGGGGACGGGGGTTCTGCGGGCCCCGCGGTGTTAAGACCAGTAAATCTGAGGGCCGTCCTGTGCATGGCCTCCTTCCCGGTGCGATCTCCAGGCCGGGGCATCGGTGGGGCAAGGCCTGTGTACACGGGGTCTCTGAGCCCCGGCAGCAAGCCCATGCCCTCGGCTGGGGATCCTGCACCCCTGGGCACATCCGGGGCATGGCCAGCTCAAGACACACAGGGAACAGGTAGATCCCTTTCAGTGACATTTACAGGCGCGCCTGGGCCGGCTCATCCTGGAAACGAGAGCAGGAGGGAGGGAGGAGAGAGCGCACTCCTTTCAGAAAGAGGGCTGCCTTCTCCTCCTTCCAAACACACTTCCGTCCTCCCAAAGGTGCAGGAGCTGACTTGTGTTTTAAATCAAACAGTAAATGCTTTACCGGGCGACATTTATTTGCTTATTCATTAGATTTACATTTACATAAGAACATTCCTCTTAATAAATGCAAAGCTGCTGCCTCTTAATTTTTTTTAAAGAAATGGCAGCCAGTTTAGCTTTTGGAAATGAAACAAGGTCACGTTGCGTCCTGCCTTTAGGAGAGAGGCACACGTGCGGAGCGGGGACCAGAGGCTGGCCGGCCAGGGGCCAGGGACGGGCACTCAGCCACCAGACCTGGGAGGGGGTCGTCCACCAGGGCTCCTTTGGCAGCTCACCTCGCCAACAGGAGGTCCCCGCACATGGCTTAGTGACCCACGCCCAGCACCCGGCATTGACAATTCTGAAAACATCAAACAAAGAAAAGAAAGAGAAGTCACAGAAGCGAACCGAGCCCCCCCATTCCCTCCCTCCCTTCCCCGTCTCCCCTTGTTTTCCTTCCTCTCTCTCTCTTTTACATTCAGAACAATAGTTGGAGTTGGCAATGGTCCTAGGGGAGCAGGGAGTGGACCAATGGATGGACATGGCCTTAGTCAGGACGGGGCCCAGGAGGCGTCAGGTGACTCTGGGCCGCCTGCACCATGGGTTACATCCTAAGACGCCACTGCACCAGGGAGAAGAGGGGGAGGGGCAGGAAGACGCCATGGCTGGGAAGAGGAGGTGTCCTCTCAGTAGGTGTGTCGTGACTGCCGCCTCCTGGGGCCCTGGGTCTTCAAAGCGGGGCCTGTAATGACCTTGAACAATGGAGAAGGAGAGGCGGGCAAGGCCGTGGGATTCGGCCAAGCCCCGGGTGCAGCAGCAGATGGCCCCAGGTGGGTTCTGCTCATTTCAGTGGAGCAGGGCAGATAGGAAGGAACGGGGTGCTCAGGACCGGGGGTGCAGAAAGGCTCTCTGTCTGTGAAGTGAGGAGGGAAGGTTCTCAGTCTCCTACACGCAGAGGGAACATCAGGGCAACTTGCAGAGGTCCGGCCTGATCCCGGGGCTGCATTCAGTCTGATTCTGCAGCCCGGTCGCCGGGGAAGCTCTTTGGAATCCGGCCTCCACCCGCCCCAGACCTGGGATCGGACTCTGTGTTTCGGTAAGAGTCTCACATGCTTGGAAGGCACAGGACACTTCTCTGGTTTAGACCATTTGTCTGAGGAGGTGGGCAGGAAGGGAGAGGCTGGGAAGGGGGGGGGGGAGCCAAGGCACGTGCTGGGTTTTTGAAAAGGCCTATTGATTCGCACAGCAAATAATCACGCACACTTGCCTTCTCTGTGTGTGGGGACAGCGGTGAGCCGGAGCCGAGTCTGGGACCCCGGGGGCTTCCTCTTGAGGGGCGGGAAGGGACATACAGAATACACAGGAGAAAGACGCAGGCTGTCCTCCTAGGGTCCCGAAGAAGAAAGCAGGATAATGCGACAGGAAGCGCCTGGGGGTAGCATCCAGCCTGCACCCAAAAGATTAAAAAGAAAGTCAGTCACGGGGAGATCGAGGGAAGAACCTTCCAGAAAGTGGCGACACCATGCGCTGAGACCCCGGGTCGGGGGCGCTGGGCTTGCTAAGATGGACAGAAAATGGGTAAAGGACTTGAACACACATGTCTCCAGAGAAGATGTCCACACGGCCATCAAGTACATGGAGGGCCCACGGTCCCGAGTCACCAGGCAAATGCAAGTCAAAGCCACGGCGACACCCCCGCGCACCTCTTAGGATGACTTGGGTCTGTTTTAAAATGGTAGCTCTTACCGTGATAAGCGCTCTCACAGAAAGAAAGCGCGCTGGACTGCGCAGCTCCTGGGTCACGGGGGGGTCTCGAGGGTGTGTGCAGACGCCCGAGGTCACCCATCATTTGAGTATCAGTGGCCTCCCCTGAGCCGGCAACGGGACATGCTGGCCGGCAGCGGAGGGCCTGGGGCAGAAGGGGGCGGCCGGGGGCCGGGGGGGCAGCCGGGCAGAGGCAGGGCCTCCTGGATCCGGGCCAGGACTGTGGATCACATGCTATTCTATTTGATTTTTTTAAAATGTGTTTATTGATTTTAGAGAGAGAAGAAGAGGGAGGCAGAGAAACATGGATGCGAGAGAGAAACATCGATCGGTTGCCTCCCATATGCGCCCTGACCAGGGATTGAACCTGCGACCCAGGCATGTGCCCGGACTGGGGGTCAAAATAGAGACCTTTTGGGGTACGACACGCCAACCAGCTGAGCCCCCGGCCAGGGCGGTGCGTCTCACCCTAAGGTCGCGTGGGCAGGCAGAGCGCTAACTGGCTGACGGGGAAGAGAGGCCGCCAGCGGGGAGAGGGCGCGGTGATGGTGTCGGGACAAGAAGGACCGTCTGCAGAGGCAATTAGGGATCACATGGCCTCTTGCTGAACGGGTGATCATCCCTCCTTTGCAGAGCAATCACTCATAAAATTAAGGCCTAAAAGGCAGGGAGAGAGCGCGCAGCAGAGACGGAATACAAATCCTGTTCTGGAGGGGCCGCGGTGCCCGTGCGGAGGCCCGCGCAGCAGCTGTGCGGGAAGTGGCCGTCCGTCCCTTTAGGGGAACACGTGTGATTCCGCCCACCCCCCCGTCACTTTGCACTGAATTCTTCACGTCCAACGCCACCCCTGCTCCTGCCCCGACAGGGACTGTTATTGCCTCTGCACGCGTGATGCCTGACAGTCCAGCCCTGAGCGCTAGCTGGTCCGTGTAGGGCGTAGGGTTGCGTAGCTGCGGTCAGGCCCTGGCAGCCCGAGGACCCTTGGCCAGTGAAGACAAGCCAGAGGGGAAGGGGGCAGGTGGGGAGGTGTCTGTCGGGGACAGGCGGACGCCGCCCAGGCCTGAGGGTGCTGCGTTCTGCTTGGCAGGGACTCTGTCCTGGGGACACAGCCCACCCAGGAGAAGTCCCTGCACTTGACCCTCCAAGTTCACTGACCAGTCCCTTCGGCTCTTTTAACAGCTTGGGAGCACCTGCCCCACCCGGCAGCATGGGTTTTGGGGGGGCACACGGGTCAGTTCTGGACTCTCACACGCCTCCTCGCTGGCCTTCAGGGCTGCCCGCTCCCTCGGGGACGTGCCCAACCAGCCGCCGCCCCGCCGTCCTGGGTCTGCGCCGTCCCCTCCCTGAAGCACCTCATCACAAGGACCCCACTGATGTAGCAGGCGAGTACACTGTGAGTATCTGTCCTGCCACGTCCTGGAGCAAGGAGCACCAGGGACACGGGATGGAGGCCACACGGGCCACCATCAAGGAGTGTCTGCCACAGCTGGACGGAGCTCTGCCTGGGACAAGGCGCGGCCTGCCTGCAGGGCACGGGACCGAGGACCTGGGGAAGCGCCACCAGCCCGGGGTGGGGAGGTGACCCCTTCCTGTACCCAGACGAGGAGGGCTTTCCCCGTGCTTGTCTGTGGAGAAGGCAGAACAAACCTGGCGGAATAAGCCTGGGCCGTGACCTTTTCCTGGCCACCTTCCCGTCACTTGTCCCCTCCCCTTCCTTCGTCGGTATTTACGCCCAGGTTCTCTCTACCTCTTCCGGTTCTCGTGGCCGGGCGCTCTCCGTGGCTGACCGCCTGGGGGAACACAGTCCTGTCACCTTGCTCCTGCCCTTCTGTCGTGGCCCGTCCTGCCCCCTGGCCCCGGCCAAGGACCTGAGACGCACAGAGAGCAAGTGTCCTGCCCGCAGCCCTGTGGGCAGCCTCGTGCCCCGTCCCTCCCCTTCGGGCATCCCCACCGCAAGGAGGGGCAGCTACGTGTCTGAGGTCTCCCAGGGAAAGAGGCCACGCACCTGCCGTGTGTCTCCCCTGCCCTGCTACCTGGCAGGCACCTCCGCAACATTACCCGTGACCCCCCCAGCAACCCCATGGGGGGGTCACTTGTCTCGATGAGAGGAAAGGAAGCTGCAGATCCGGGTGCCCACCACCCCAAGAATGAGCCAGAGCCAGAAGGGGCCTCCTTTTCCTTCAGCAGCACAGTGACTGGCCAGCTTTGCACAGCTGCAGTGGGGCTCAGCAGAGACCCTCAGGGTGACGCGTGACCTCTTGCTGCTGCCATCCTGGGGGCTCTCAGATGGCTGCCTGGACACCCCCAGGGCCAGCCTGAGCTAGAAGACCCAGCCCCTCTGCAGGAGGGGGCCAGGCCCCGTCAGTCCCCACCACACAGATCCGTCTTTGTCGGGAGACCCCTGTCCCAGCCGCGGTGGCCCTGTGCGCCACATGCCATGTGCTTTCTCCTTGGGCAGAGACATCAAAGGCTCGGCTGGGCTTCAGTCTGTGACTGGACGCGTTTCAACAACACAGTTCCCCATCAGATGCGTCATGGACCCCGTTCCTCCCGGGTCCCCTGGCTCCGCCTCAGAGCCCAACGGCTGCAGCTGGGCCGCCGAGCCCCCCCCCCACGGACCGCTTGCGTGGAGGCTCCATCTGACCGTGCGCTGCCCAGCTCGCGGCAGAAGGAAACGCAGCACAGGACAGAGGGGGAGCACAGATTTACGGCCGTGTTATGAGCTCTGTGACAAATGGGGCTCTTGCAGGGGACAAACTTATTGCCAGTGCTCATGGTGGATGGCCTTTGGGCAGAATAATCATAACTGCTCCTGAGGATTTCAGATCAAGTTAATTCTTAAACAAAATGGCAAATCCCACGAACATTAAATCACAGCCTCTTTTCCACCCAGGCCGGTTCTCTCTTTTCCGGCGAGCTCGGCAGTTTCAGGAGAGCGCTTGGCAGAGCCAGGAGCCTGCGCGCAGCCCTGGTTACGGGGAAACCAGCTCCGCCACAAGCAGCACCGAGGGGAAGGGGGGGCGGCAGAGACTCTGTGGGAAATGCTGGCTGCCGTGGGTATGACACCCTCGGGCCCTGGAGGAGTTGGAGGAGCACAGAGGACTGGGGCTATGGGACAACTTCAGAATCTAGACATGGGGTCCCAGGGGGTAAGGCCCCCTTCAGGGCCTCCTGCTTGTCATCAAGAACCATTGAGAATGCAGAGGCGAGCCTGCAGCCGGAGCGTGTTTCACCAAGGCCGGGGGGAAGGCTGTCTGCAGCTGGGGTGGGGGGGCCCAGAGAAACGCACCCCAGAGCATGCCAGTGAGGTGGCGTTGGAGGTCTAGGTTTGTCAGGGTTCTCCAGAGACACAGAGCCAATAGGATGACTATGTCCGTATCTGTATCTATAAATATATCTATGCGTATCCATCATCAATCTCTCTGTCACTCTATCATTATCTATCATCTCTCTATTATCTATCTCTCTAAAGGACTGGCTCATGGGATTGTGGGGCTGGCAAGTCTGAAACCTGCGGCGCACTAGCAGGCCAGACGGTGCCGGTAGGAGGCAGTGCTCCCTCTTCCCCAGGGAGCCTGAGGACCTCCCGCTGATGAGATACGGCCTGCCCACATCCTACAGGGTGGTCTGCTTTACTCGAAGGCTATAACTACATCTAAGAAGTATTTTCATGGTTACCCCTGAACTAGTGTTTCACTGAAAACACCTGCAATGACCATCACGGGTCTCAGGCCCCTTCCCGTGCACAGGAAGGTCAAATGCAGCCCATCTCTACCCCAGTGTCCGCGGCCCTTGGTGCAGCGCGGGGAGATGGCCGGGGCCCCTGCTGGGCAGCTCTACTGTCAGCCGTAATGGAGAGGAGCTTCCTCTAGCTCAGCGGCCGGACTCACCTCCACGGTGCTCCGAAGATGGCTCCCTTCCACCCCCGTGTCTGTCACATAGCCATTCATCCAGACGGCCGAGAACTAGGGACGATTCCAAGTCACCCATCGTCATGGCCAGCGAGAGGCACAGTCTCCGGGGCAGGCTCACACCCACAGTGCTGAGGGCACGGTGCCGGGCTGGGAGGCCTTGTGCCCGAAGGAGCCCGGGCTTCGGTGGCATGCCACTGTTGCCGGATGCTAACGGGTAAGTCTCCGGAGAAGCAGCCTCTTGTCTTGGGGTCTGAAGCCCTGAGCTGGTCACAGTTGTAGCTAATTAGGAATTTGAGAGAAAAGACACGGCCCCGTTGGCGGGCAGCCAAGTGGTCTCTATGGCTCAGAGCTCTGCTTGGTCTTCAGGCTGTGGTTTTACAGATGTGGTTCCCAAACAGCAGTCGATGCAGCTTAGTGGTGACAGTCCCCTCGTCTCAGTTCACTGCTCACTTCTTCACTCGCCGTCCGTGTTCTTGGAGGAAACCCCGTGTGTAATCGTTCCGCGTGTCCCGCAAAAGGGCGGATTTCCTGTGTTTGCTGAGTCCCTGGTGAGGGGTAGCTGACGGGTGTCGTCAAGTTCACAGAACGACATAGCAGAGCTTGGACACACGCGTGTGCCTTCTAGAACTCTCCCTGGACAGCTGTGTCCCAGCGTGAGGAGGTGCCCTCCCAGAACCGCGGGGAACAGGGGTAGTTGGAAACAAGAGACCCGCTCCATGCGAGGCCGGCTCACAGGGCAGCTCCAGCAGGTGAACAGCGGTGGGGACATCCCAGGCTGACAGGGGTTAACGCACGGCGACTCGGATGTAATCCCTCTTCCTTCTCTCTCTCTCGCCTGCTGGCCTGCGTAGCTAGAAGGTGCAGAAGACATTAAAAATGGCGTCGGAGAAACAGGAACGAACTCTGACGGAACAGCCCTCCCATCCTGCCCCCTTGCTCTCAACACTGAACGTCATGTTTGATCACATAAAACTCATGACAGCGGGGTCTCCTCCTCCTGGGTCTCACGAACACTCACTCTGAGCTCTAGCGATCATTTACAATGATAATGTTGAACTACATAAAGCCTTTAAAAAGTTTTAGTGCTTAAGAACCAACAGATGCAATTTCAGAGCCAAGCCCTCCCCTGCAGGTCTGACCCCCTGCCAGGTGCCCGCCTTCCCAGCGACCTAAGCCAGCGACGTCTCCTGGTAAAGCAGCTGAGGCGACAGTGACCCCCGAACTCTCGTCTGCTGGCTGGACCTGAAGTCCGTCCGCCAGGCTCCGTGGCTTCTCCCAGGCAGGAGCTTTGACATCACTGTGTGCATGGCCCACTGTCCTTTTCTGTTCCATGGAAGCAGACTGTCCCCATGAAGGTGGCTGTCACCAGCGGCCGTGGGAACCCCGACGCCTGTCCTTGCAGGGACACCCTGCTGAGGACGCGCTCTGGCGTCCCTTCCATGCGTGACAGGCTGGCAGGGTCACCATTGACATCACAGGCACAGGTCTGTGACAAACAGCTTTTCCAGGATCTTTGGGACATGGCCCCGTGCAAGTTAATTTCGAATAAGAAAGACGCACAAGGTCAAAACCACGGGCCGCGGTGGGAGAGAGCCAGCAAGGACTCAGGGGCACAGGGCATCTTCGCCGGCATGTCCGGGCCCGGGAGCACGTGTGCGCATGTGTATGCTCCGTGTCTGTGAGCATGCGTCCCTGAATCTGCCTACGAGTGTGACTTCTCGGAATGTGGGACGCGTGTGCGCAGGCCCGGGAGCATGTGTGTGCACATGTGTATGCTCTGTGTCTGTGAGCACGCGTCCCTGAATCCGCCTACGAGTGTGACTTCTCGGAATGTGGGACGTGTGTGCGCAGGCCCGGGAGCATGTGTGTGCACATGTGTATGCTCTGTGTCTGTGAGCACGCGTCCCTGAATCCGCCTACGAGTGTGACTTCTCGGAATGTGGGACGTGTGCGCGGTGACTTTGTTGAGGCAGCAGGGACAGAAGGGTTAAGTGTCACATGCAGGGTCCCCCCTCCCTGACACAGACACGGAGCACTCACACGTGGAGCTGGCGAGTGGATCCATCGCCCCTGAGCTCACGTGCAGTTAGGAGTTGGGGGGGGCGGCGAGGCACCTCTTACCTGTGAGAGGAGGAGGGACAGACAGCGCTCCCGACGCACGTGGGTGGCCTCCTCTGCTTAGCTGGTGACGACACCGCAGTCTAGACTTGATCCTCATTTTAAATTCCAGCAGGAGAAACCTGGGGAGCGTTTTCCCGGGTGGGGTTTCACGGAGCCCGGCAGCCCCCCAGGAGCCGCCTGGTCTGGGCCGAGGACGCCGACCTGCCTGTCAAAGGGCCCAGAGGCGTGGGCTGCGTCTAACTGGATGGCGTGAGGCGCTCATAGGAGGCACCTGGCACATGATGGGGCCGCGGTCACAAGCCCGTCGGGAGGTGAGAGAAAACACCTGCGTTCCCGCCTGTGAGCAGAGAGGAAGGTGTTGAGTCCGATGGGGACTGCGCTGCCTCAGGTGGTGAGCGCAGGGCCCACACGGGCAGGGCAGTCGTGCTGGGGACGGCAGCCCAATGTCAAAGCGAAGTCAGGTCCTCGGGGGGAGCCTCACCCCACTCCCTTCACATTGGACCGCTGCCCCACCCCCACCTCTTAAAGCGTTTACTTGCTTTATTTACTTTTAGAGATGGAGGAAGAGAGGGAGAGAAACATGGATCAATTGCCTCTCGTGTGAACCCAGCCGGGGTCCTGGCCTGCAACCCCGGCCTGTGCTGTGAGCGGGAATCAAACTGGTGACCTTCCGGTTTGTGGGATGACACCCAACCCACTGGGCCCCAGCAGCCAAGGCCTGCAGCCCCCCTTTTTTTGTGGCGGAATCCAACTGCCGCGGCTTCTACATTATGTGAACACTAGACCCAACCGTGAGCATCGTATTGTTTTTTCCTACGGCTTTTCATTAGTCCCCAAATGGCTAAATGGATTAACATCTAACAGCTTTGAAAGAGGATCAAAGGAGACTTTGTTTTCTGTCCAAGCCCAGCGGGAAACGATTTCGGCCTTAAAGTCATTTTTAGAGGGAGTTAAAATCGATCAAAAAGAAACTTAAAATAGAAGCTGTTCTTCTGCCATGACTATAATGTCATCTACTGCGAATGCACTTGTGCTTAGACAGGGAGATGCGCTTTTGTTTCAGAAATGCCCACCGGTCCCCCGCGTGCGATCGGGGTGGGGTGGGATCACAGGCGTCTGCGGGACCGTGAGCGAGGCAGCGCCCGGGGACAGGCGCGGGGACAGCGCGACAAGGGCCGGCGGCAGGAGTCCCCAGTCACAGCCGCAGCCCATGTCGGAAGCCACCAGAAGCGGACACCTCACGCTCGCCCTTGGAGCTGTGATTAACAGAAAAATACGACACGCTCCCGCGGACGCGCGAAGCTGCCTCTGTGCTGCCGCTCCGCCCCCGCCGTCCGGAGACGCCCCCTTAATTAAAGACATAAATCCCACCGTCACCTGCAGAGACGCTGCCATGTTCCAGCCTCGCAGGACTTGCCCGCTCCAAGTGCCGTATCCCGGGCAGGATGGCGGTGATGGATCGGAACCCTCAGGAAGCCACCGTGAGAAAGAGGAGATAAAACATGAGCAAAGGGGGGTTTTACAGGCGAACCCCTGTGTTACACACCAGACAAACACGAAGGACTCCCCCCCAAAACATATATCCCATGGCATCACCGTGGAGGATCTTTATAAAGTGGGGGTGCCTGGCACATGGTGGGGCCCAAGACACCCTTCCCGGCACATCACTGGGGGCCCCCCAGCTCTCCTGCTCCCTGACCCAGAAGCATCCCAGGGAGATGCTTAAAGCTGCTGCTGGGAGGGGCACCCCCCTTCTGCCGGGGCGTCTAGCCAGGAGCCCAGAGGAGACTGGACAGGGGGGCGGCTGCTAAGTGACAAACAGGGGGGGCGGGGAGCGTGCCTGGAGGCAGCAGCCCCCCTCGGCCAGCCTCCGGGTGTGTTGCCCACCTGCCTGGAAGGTCAAGGTCATTGCTCAGTGACAGAGACCCCCCCACCTCGTGACCTGTCCCTTCCCTCTGCTGCACAATCGGGCCTCCCTCTTGCTGTCTCTTCCTTGGGAGTTTTATTTCCACGTAATATTTCACATCACATTGGGGGTCTCTCTTCTGAGCTCAAGCCCAGCCCTTATAAAAGGCTCTCCCCTTATTTCCCAGACTCAGCAGACACCAGGGGGCTTCTCCTCTCCTTTCAGACAAGGGGAAGTGGGCTGGGCTGACGGACAGTGAGGGGCGGGGAGAACAGGAAACCTGAGAGGGACAGTCACCTGGAGTGAGCTGCAGGGGCCCATCTAGAGGAGGAGCTGGGCCTGACTGTCCCTCCCCTGCTCAGTGGGACGTGCTGCCCCCAGGGCGACGGGCGCCCCTTTTTTGCGAGGGGCTGGCCAACAGCTCCGTCCGGCGCTCCTCCCCGCCTCCTTGCCCCACTGCCCATAGTGGGACCCCAAGACCACTCACATGATGGCCTCCCCTCCGGGGGGGGTCTTGAGTCCATGACCCTCTTCCCTAAGCAGGCGGAGCGGCACCTCTTTCTCCGGGCTTCGCGTGTCCACGGGAAGGGACATTAGTGACCGTGACACCTATGGCCTCCCTCTATCTCCTTAGCAAGAGTTGGGTGAGTCTGGGAGAAGGAAGTGGCTGGAGGGCTTTGGTGTGTCTTCACCTGCTCCTTGGGTGTCACTGCTCCTGGTGCCTGGGATGACCCACAGACAAGGGGGTACGCTCCATCTGGGGGTTGGGATTAGGAAGCTCACTAGTGCTGTGCCCCCAAACCACATTCTCCAAAACCCACTCCATTCATTGTAAAAGGTCCATGCTGGTCCGCCACCCTTTTGCCTGACTGCTCACTCCTGGCAGAACCAGCTGAGCACCGGCCCGGACACCCCTCCCGGGCGCTCAGAGCGCGAGGCCTTGGGAGGGGCGGACCAGGGAGAGGAGCGCGCGTCCCCACCCCCTTGTGCTCCAGCCTGGACCGATTGGCTGCGTCTGAAAGCACTTTTTCCCTCTCGGCCGGAAGAAAGGGCCATCCAGCCCTGAGCAAAGTCATCTGGCCAGAGGCGCAGTGAACTCCACCCCGAGGAACCCGGTTCAAGAGGTGGGGGCCCCGCCTCCACGCCCTGCTTGTGCCCGAGGTGAGGAGCGTTCTGTACACGAGCCTTCCGTGTGGGGCATGAGGGAAATGGGGCGCGGCAGGGGGACAGGCACTTCTGCGCAGCGCTGTACCCGCGGGGCCTTGGAGGAGGCAGCACTCGGGGACAGACGAGGGACCGTTCCTCTCATGTGCCTTCTTTTCCTGGATGTGGATGATATTATATTGATATGTTCTACTCTGTCCGTGAGACACCAGAGCGAGCTCGTCCATGAATCTCCGTTGGACTTGCTTCTTTTCCCAGTGACTCCGGGTTAAAAACAAAGCAACACAGGACGCGTTTCTATAAATCAGCCGCGGTCTCGCTGCAGGAGAACTGATTATCTGACTCCCCCACCTCTTCCTCTGCATTTATTCCCCGTGGCCGGGCTCGGGGAGGAGGAGCGGGGGGGAAGGGAACGCGGGGGGCCTTTGTCTCTGTCCCCACGCGGCGCCATCAATCTTCCCAATACAATGCGGCAGGAGATGCCATTCTTCCAGCAGGGACGGGATAAAAAATGTGCTGCTGAAACGGCTGATTATGACACATTTGCATACGAGAGAGCTCGCAATTTGTACCCATCACACTCACTGCCCCGGCTCCCGCTTTGGCTCGTGCTCGGGGAGCCCGGCCCACAGAGGGCGCGTCAGAATGATCCGCGAGGGCCGGGCGCAGGGGGCCTGTCCGGGTGTTTAATTGGGTTGTAAAATTATTAAATCCATAGGCTCCATGACAGAAAGTCTGGGAAAGGGCAGCGAGCATAGATTTTCCTCTCGTTTGCTACACGGGTTTCTCAGACTCAAACGGGGGACACCTCTAGATGAGAAGGGGCTGAGGGGGGCCGCGTGGAGGGCTGAAGGAGGAAACCCTGAGTGAGAGCCCTCCAGGGTGGCCGCTGGCCAGAGACCTCACAGGGCCTGCTGGGCGTGAAAATTCTTGGGCCCCGCCCCAGACATGCTGCGTCAGAGCCTGCGAGGGCGGGGCCCACGCTGCGTGGTGACTCAGGCCTTCCAGGTGGCCCCGATGCACATTCGGGATGGGACACCCTGCCCCAGCCTTGACTCTTGGTCAGTCCTTTGCCGGAGGTGCTCCCACGGAGGAGGGCCCAGGAACAGTGACGTTGCCTAAGGAAGACGTGACAACGACGGCGCATTAATGGAATGTTAATAAGAAACCGTACTGCACGTACAGACAGTTTTGAAATGACATCCGGTTTCCCCAAATACTAGCATCGTGTGTGTGTGTGTGTGTGATGGGGTTTGGGGTGTGGCACATGGGAACTCAGAATTTACTTCCTAAAAGGTTTGGGAAAGTCAAACGATCACCCATTCCGTAGGCAACAAATAGTTCTTGAGCACTTCCTGGGTGCCAGGCACCATCATATGTGATGGGGAAACACTGGTGAGTCAGGTGAGAGGACCCCTGTCCCCCTAGAGTCACCGTTCTGGGGAACCCCACCTACAACCTTGTAGAATCACTCACGTACGAAAACGTGAGCAGCCAATAAAAGAGAACCGGAAGAGCCCCATTTGGAATCATCTAGACTGCGACTCGTGACTGGCTTTTGTCAATGACTCACACTGTCACCCGGTGATCGCGTTTTCCTCTGGTGCTCCGTCCGGAGCGTGACAGTGGGGCGTGCAGAGGCTCCGTGGGGAGCCTGCCTGCCGCAAAACTGCTGGTTCTTGCGTGAAACATCATTTGGACGGCCTCGCTGGGCTTGCACGGAAGACTTGGGCAGGCCTCACAAAAGGAAGACTGAGGAGCAGGGGCCGTGTGGGCCACGCACACAGCAAAGTGTCCCTCAGGGCGCCGTCTGGGTCGCGGCAAGAACATCAGGAGCAGCCCGGGCAGTGGGAGGGGCGGGAGCCGGCCCCCGCCGTGGCTTCTGCAGGCTCACATCAGAAAGGACCGGAAGGCCTCCCCTGCGGGAAGTAAGTAGTTAAGGTCAGCCCTGTGAGCTCCTGATGGACAACGGTCGGTGCAAACCACCGTGAGCGGGGTCAGCAGGACAGCGCCTCCAACTCTGCTCTCCCAAGAAACCAGGCACTCAAATCACTGCAATGAGAATAGCCACGAATCTTTGGAAGGTCATTTAAAGAAAAGTAAAAATAGGATCGGCAAATGAGAAAGCAGCAACAAGTATTTTGGAACAAAGAACCAGATGGGACCGAAGAAGTCCACGTACTTATTAAACTGAAAACTTGAGTAGCTCTGTTAGAAAGCAGACTGGAGCCGGTGTGCCCGTCAGTGGGTGAGCGGATCAGAACACCGCGGCCCAGTCACACAGCGGAGCGCTACGCAGCAGACAGAAGGAGGGAGCTCCTGCCCTTTGTGACGGCTTGGATGGAACCGGAGAGGGTTGTGCTTAGTGAAATAAGCCAGGCGGTGAAAGACAAATACCATGTGATCTCACCTGATACAGGAGACTAGGAATAAAACAAACAAGCAAAATAGAGCCAGAGGCCTGGAAACACGGAGCGGACTGGCAGTGACCAGAGGGGAGCGGGAGGGGAGAACGGGGAAAGGAGGGGGAGGGTCTAGGCAGGGAACTAATATAAATGACCCGTGGACGTGGACCACAGGGTGGGGATGGACAGTGGGAGAGGGGGGAGGGGAGCAGGGCAGGGGAGAGCAACGGGGGTAAAATGGGACACCTGTAATAGAACAACAATTTTTAAAAAGTAGTTTGGAAAAAAGAAAAGCCGATTGGGCGCAGCTGAGGGCGGACGTGGCGGCCCGGGAGACAGACCTCCAGTAGGACCCAGCCACACACCACGGAGAGCCAAGGAGAAGAGAAATAAGATCAAAACACATGGACGACAAAGGGAAAGGCTTTTGCATAAATCTATGTGGGGTCCCAGAAGGCTGAAAGCACCGAAAAATGGGGGGATGATATTTGAAGAGATGGTGGCCAAACCGCTGGTAACAGTGTTGATAAAAGGTGTGACTTCACAGGTGTAGCAAGCACACACTCTCTCGGGGAAAACGAATCAACAGAGACATTTGCACGACCTGATAACATCTCTAATACTGCAAGTTTAAGACAGGCAAACCTAAAATTCTGGACAGAGCACTGAAGCTGGAAGGGGCAGGGACTTAAGGCTCCCGCGTGGTAAAGGGGGTTGTGATGTGGCCTCCGAGTACCCGTGGAGGATTTCCAAGGAAAATCACTGCGAGGTTAGAAATAGTATATAAATTCTCAGCCCGAAGAGAGAGGTAAATAAGGAACGACAAGCCCCCAAACCGCGCCTTCATCTGCCGGGTGCTCCCTAAAATCCTGGCCGAGTGACTGACGTCATTCCCGCAGGCGGCACGGACGGAAGTCCTTATCACTCCCTCTGCTCTGCGGGTGAGGGAACCAAGGGGCTGCGTGACTTGCCCAACTCACACACCCGGGAAAAAATAAACTCAAAGGAAGGAGGGACGAGACATGAGGCCAGTGTCATGAAAAGGGACAACGGTGAAAAGCCGCGGTGGCGGAAACCAACGCTGCGCATCTGTAATGACGATAAATGTAAATGGACTAAATGGGATAAGTTAACCCAGAAAGGGAGCAGTTGGATATTTTAAAAGACTCTGCCAGGAGGGTGGTGTGGCCGTCTCCATGCGGGACCCCAGGCGTAGCCGGGTATCCAGGGAAAGTGGGAGATGCGTGGGAGGCAAGGTCGCTGACCCCAAAACCACACTGTAGGGCCACTTGTAGCCGTTCACCGAAGAGCCCCAAGTTGGGAGGTAGTGATGGAGCTGGGACCAGGCCCCTGGTCTCCTCATGTGGTGGGGGTGAGGGAGGAGCTTCTGTTTGGCTGTGGGGTTGGGATTTGAACTCGGGTCTGCAGACCCACAGAACCCCTGATGCACTTTTAAGCCCCCCGCTGACCACTTCCCCCTCTTTGCTGACATGTGGACATATCCCTCCCCAGCTGACCCACAGGCCTCTGGGAAGCCCTCCCTGAGCCCGGGCCCTCCACGGTGGGGTGGCCCCCCGCCCCAAACCCCAGCTGAACGTCCCTCCCATGCCCGCCCCACCCAGAACCCCCTTGTCCCCCACTAAGACCGCAGGAAGACAGTGGTCATCCACACTTCCTCTCCCGCTCCTGGCCCCCTGGCCGTCGGTCACAACGCTTGCTGATCAGTGAGAAAAAGTGACTTCCATTCTGCAGGAGGGTTTGCAGAGGGAGCGGACGCATTTCAGATTAAAGGACGCGTGTCATAACATGAAATAGCTTCTCACAACCATTTACTGTTCCTGGCACAGACAGGATGACAGGCGGGACTGCGGGAAGGTCGCAGAGGGTGCTTTCCACCATCCCAAGCCACATCGACCCGCGTCGGCGGCAGCAGCCCGGAGCGCGGGCCGGGCGGGCGCTGGTGCATTAGTGACTGTCCTCACCGCAGGAAAATTGATCGGCGACAAATTAATCCTGGCAGCTCTCATTTTCGGTTTCCTTTCTCAATTACACAGAACCATTAAATGAGCCCAAATAGGAAAGAAGAAGAGAGGACAAAGGGCTTCACGTGCCATGTATCGATTCCTTACAGAAAGACTTGAAGAGGCTATTTAATATAAACAAATGGTCATCGTGCTATTGACACGGGAATCCGAGGACTGGCGGCCGCGTTGCTTCCTGGGGCTCCGAGGCTGATCCAGTCCTGGGGGCCGAGGCTTTCCTCTGCCTGAGGGGCAGGGAGGGCCTGGGGCAGACGTCTGGGTTGCATCTGGCTGTCCTTACTGGGCTAAGGATTGGGGGGTTTGTTTCATCATTGTAAAGAAAAATGTGGGGCTGAGGAGTCTCTGCTCCCAGGTCGTCCTGGAAACGCAGGTCTTGGGAACCACCTGGGCTGACTCCCGGCGGAGGAGGAGACTCTGCGGGTCGGACAAGGTAGGAGTCCTTCCCCGTCTGGGGTTTCCCCAAGTGGCAGGGGCTTGGATATGGAGGGACAGGTGGGAACGTCAGCAAGAGTCACCTTCCCTGAAGGCAAAGGGATTGCTCCCCTCGAGACGCTTGAGCCCAGCTTCGAGCCGGGTATCCAGGGAAAGTGGGAGATGGGTGGGAGGCAAGGTCGCTGACCCCAAAACCACACTGTAGGGCCACTTGTAGCCATTCGCTGAAGAGCCCCAAGTTGGGAGGTAGTGACGGAGCCGGGACCAGGTCCCTGGCCTCTTCCCGTGCGGGGGGTGAGGGAGGAGATTCTGCTGTCCAGCCTGGACCGCAAGGGGAACAGTGACCCTCCAGCTCGGGTCCGTGGCCTGGTGGCATGGAGTGCCTGAAGTGCTGACTTGGCAGTGGGGCCCAAGGACACGCGCTTCAGAGCTGCCCCTGTGATTCTGGTGTCACAAGGTGTGATCTGTGTCTCTGTAAGTGTCTTAGGGTTGCTGCAACGAAGTCCCACAAGCGGACGGGCTTCCAACCAACACCGGTCACGGTTCCGGAGACCTGAAATACAAAAACCAAGGTGTGGCCGGGCCGCGCTCCCTCTAGAGGGTCTAAAGGAGAGTCCATTCCTGGCACCTCGTGCCCCAGGCCCTCCTTGGCTAACAGCCACGTCCCTCCGCTCTCTGCCCCCCCTTTTCCCTAGGGCTTCTTTTTCCTAGTTCTTCTCTGAGTGTCTCAGGTCTGGACACTTGCCATTAGCCTGAGGGCCCACCCAGATCATCCAGGATGATCTTATCATGGGGCCCTTAAGGACGTCCTCATTTCCAAGTAAGATCCCCGTGGCTGCTTCTGGGACTAGGATGTCGGTGGATCTTTGAGGGACCCTGACTGAGCTTTGAGGGCTCATGACAGAGCACCTGTCTCTCTAACGTTCTGGGTACCTGACACCCCCAGAGGCAGAGAACCAGCCTCTCACCCCTGCCCCCCCCATCCTTCGCCCCGAGGTGGCCCCTTGCAGCAGACCCCTCTCCACTTTGGGACGGGGCCTTAGTGATTGTGGTCCTGAGGGGGGTAGCAGGACAAGGAAGCCATAGATTCTCTGTCATTTTTTTGTTCCTGCATCAGAAGGTGTCCCTGGGTGCCCTGTGAACATGTGAGCCCCCTCCCTTCACTCCTGGAAGTGAAGACAAAGGGAGCGCACCCCCTGCCAGGCACACCTCACGGTGCTCTGCTCCCGGCTCTGCTAAGGGCAGGGCTTGGCAGGGGGCGCACCCCAGGGAGCCGTCAGCGGGTCACAGACGTCCACCCGGCCTGCTCCCTCCCTTCACCTGGGGTGGCTCTTAGCAGAGGTCTCACTGTGGCCTTCCAAGGAGCGCTCCACTTTCCCCACCCCCACTCCCTGCCCTGTGCCTCCTCTCACTTAGCACACCAGCACATCACCTGATCACTGTCCTTTGAGCATCCCCACTGCTGTCTGGAGGGGTGCCTGGCACACAGGAGTGGATAGAGGGGTGGATGGATGGATGGACAGATGATGCATGGATGGATGGATGGATGGATGGATGGATGATGGATGGATGGTGGATGGATGGATGGATGGATGGGGGATGGATGGATTGATGGATGGGGGATGGATGGATTGATGGATGGATGATGGATGGATGGATGGATCGATGATGGATGGATGATGGATGGATGGATGGATGATGGATGGATGATGGATGGATGGATGGATGATGGATGGATGATGGATGGATGGATGGATGATGGATGATGGATGATGGATGGATGGGGGATGGATGGATGGATGGATGGATGGTGGATGGATGGTGGATGGATGGTGGATGGATGGATGATGGATGGATGGATGGATGATGGATGATGGATAGATGGATGATGGATGGATGGGGGATGGATGGATGGATGGATGGATGGTGGATGGATGGTGGATGGACAGACGGATTTTCGAGTGCTTTGACAGGCAGCCTGATTTGGTTCTAGGCCACAAGGCTTGGCATGTGGATGACCAAGGGGCCCTTGTCCTGGCCTTGGGGTGGGGCCGGGCCCTGCCAGGCTGACAAGGAGCTGGGGCAATGTCAGTGTGTGACAAGCTCAGTCTGGGGGGAGGGGGAGGGGCAGGGCTGCCTGCGCTCCGGGAGCCTGAGTTCCCGTCACTGCCGTAAGAGTCACCACGAGTGAGCAGCCTGAACAACACAAACTTATCTCACGGCCCTGGGGGTCGCGAGTCCAGCACGGGTCTCCCTGGGCTTAAACCCAAGGAGGCAACAGGGCCAGGTCCTTTCTGAAGGCTCCGAGGGAGTCCGGTTCCTTGTCTGATAGGACTGAGGTCCCCGTTTCCCAGCTGGTGGTCAACTGGACTCTGGTCTCAGCTTCTAGCAGACACCCCCAGGTCTGAATCGTGTCCCCTGAATGCATCTGTTGGAGCCCTCGCCACAGTGACCGTATTTGGAGATGGGTCTTTACGGAAGTAATGAAGGTTAAATGAGGTCATAGGAGTGAGACCCTGACCCACTAGGATTAGTGTCTTATGAGAAGAGACACCAGAGAGCTCTCTCTGTCTGTCTGTCTGTCTCTGCTACCTGAGGACCCAATGAGAAGGCAGCTGTCTGCGAGCCAGGGCTCCACTGTCTTGCAGCTGGAAGGGCCGGTGCCTATGGTCACAGGCAGGCCTCGGCCCTGCTGGTGATTGGGTGCTGTTTGGTGGGAGAAGCGAGTCAGAGGACAGGAGTCCGGGCACATCTGCTCCGACGCAGAGACCCACAGGCGCTGATACGACATGGCCACCTCTGGGCCAGAGACCGCGGGAGCACCCATTAAAGCAAAGCCCCTCTGGGAGCAATTAGATGGGGAGCCCGGGGTGACCCCCAGCCTGCGCCCTGCGGACAGCCTGTCACAGAGCCCAGATGATGTATGTCCCTCTCTGGAACCCCAGGGCGGACATGAGCCTTAGTGTGCTGCCCCCTAACGTGAATTGCCACCCACGGGAAGGGCAGGTCACGCCAAGGCCATGCAATTCCCCATCACACGGCTAAGTAAATGAGCAATTACCTGAGGCAGGGCTGCCGTGATGCCAGCGGGCTAAGCAGGGGCTGGCTCCCCTCTGCTCCCCATGTGATGCCAGAGTCTGGAGCTGCCGCCCTGCAGGCGCCGGGAGGGGGCTGCAGACATGCACACCGGGCTCACCCTCTGTGCCCCCCACCGCACCTCTGGCTTTGCATGTCCTGGTCCTCACGGGGGCTTGGGAGAAGCCACATCTCCCCCTAGAAGACCTGGAGGGCAGCCAGGCAGCTCACAGACCACTTCTGTGGCTGGGGATACCCGAGGAAATGGAGCAGACCCTTTCTTGGTGACCCACGGGAGCATAAGGCTCCTGGGAAGAGAAGCCACAGGCCGGAGCCATGGGCTGCTGGGCTGCTTGTCTCACCTCTGGGGAAACTGAGGCCCAAAGATCCATGAACCTCTGCAGGGAGTGGGGTCGGCTGAGTTCCTGGACCTGCCTTCATGACAACGTAGTCACCTGTGCCCACACTGACTGTACCCATTGTTCCAGAAGCCTCCATGGCAACCAGATGAAGATGACAAGGAAGGGCCATCCTCTTCCCCATCTCTTCATATGTCGAACTAATCAAGCGGCGGGGTTGTGTTCCAGCAGCTGTTTACCCAAAGGAGCGAGCGGAGATCGATATTAATACGTGGACACCCTCACAGTAATCTTTTTGAAATGTCAGACAAAACAAGGCACCAAGAGACTGTTCCCGACGTTTGCCAGGAAAGGGTGACTCTTTCCACCTGGCTCTGCGCGCCTCACACTCATGCACAGGCACACACACACACTCACACACATGCACATGCACAACGCGCACACACAGGCACACACATGCATGCGCAGGGCACATGTGTGTGCACATGTGCTCCCGTGCATACACACGTGCACACACAGGCCTGCACACACACTCATACATAGGCACGTGCGCACATGCAGGCACGTGTGTGCACACATGCATACACACGGGCGCACACATGCATGCACAGAGCCACACAGCTCATGCCCAGGCACATGAACGACAGTGCACACATGGATACACACGTGCACATGCACATGCCCCTCCCCATGCTCACGTGCTTCTGAAGGGGCCTCATGGCACCTGACTGATACCGTGGGGGCCACCCGGATGATCCGTGTGGAACCCCGAGCCTCGCTTGTAGATGCCCGGCCTCTTTCACTTTGAAGACCAGTGTGGAGCCCCTGTCCTGGACCTGGAGGTGGGAGCGAGCTGGAAGCCAGAGAGGGTCAGGCCCTCCTCCTCTCCTACTTGACGTGAGACGGACCCCTGAGCCAACCCGCATGGACGGGAATGCCCCCAAAGCCCACAGCCACTTCGGGATTAATTGACAAGAAGCTCAGATCTAAACGGAGGCCGCCGGGGCAGCCCGCCTGGGCTTGCTGGTGACTTGCGAGCTGCACTCGGTGGCCACTCCCAGAGGGTCGCTCTGGAGTTAAGCAAAGTGGCCAAGCCAATGCCTCCTGGTGGCATGTGTCCCTGATCCAGTTGCTGCTCTTGGAGGCCTCGATCGGTCTCAGACGGGTCACTGGGTTGCCCTTTCCTTTTCCGGCCCCAGATTCACTCACCAGACACCCAACTGGTCCAAGAACCACAGAACGGAACCTGTGGGAAGGGCAGTGTCCTGTGGCTTCCTCGCCCGGGACACGTCCCCCTGATCTCAGGGGACTCAGGGTCCTTCGGTCAGCGTGCCCCCTGCAAGCATCCCTCCTCACCCCAGCTGGGCCACGTGCGCCAGCCTGTGGTGACAGCAGCGGCGAGGTCCCGGCCTCCTCGGAGCCACACTCTCCTCATCGGAGGAGCAGGGTGGCAGAGGTGCATCTCCAAGGCGACACGTGGGTCAAGGGCAGAGGAGCCGGCGTCCCTCGGGAGACGAGAGGGGCTATTTCGGTTGCCAGCCCAAGGAAATGATCAGTTACCACCACTCACTGCCATTGGCTCTTGTCTTCTCCTCAGCAGCAGCCACAGAGCCCAGCCAACCCCCTTGCAGCTCTGACGGGTCGAGGCGAAGGGCCTTCGTGGCTCTCTGCCCTCTGACTTCTGGTCTCCCTCGTTAGTACCCCGAAGAGCCAGGCTATCTGCCTGTGAGACACAGGGAGGGGCCCGGCCCCCGGTACCTCCCTGCAGGGTCTCGGGAGCGCCGGCATCGCTGGGTCCCCTTTGCTCAGAGATGAGCGAGTCCCTCCCAAGCTGCGTGTGTGAATCTCTGTGATCCAGACTCAGGCCTGGACGCAGGGGACAAGGCAAAGGAAGCCCCCTAACTGCCACGTGGCTGACCTCCAGACACCCCTGCCTGGGCTCCTTAATCACCTCTGCAAACGTGCCTCCGAGCTAAAAAAAATAAACCGAAAAACGTGCCTCGTGAGACCAGAACGGTCAGCACTGGAGCCGGACGGCAGGCAGGCCGGGGGCCGGCGGCTTTCGACAGCAAAGCCCTTTCCTCCGGAAATGCGCGGAGAGGCAGCGGCCGAGGCCTGCGTTATGTAAATACAAATCTGTCTGACCCTCCGACGCGATTCTGTCCCATGAGAGAGCGGAGCCAACCTGCCGCAGGCCGCGCAGCCGGGATCGGGAGCGGCGGCACGGAGCCCAGCCCCGCGCTTCCGGGCGTGATGGCTAAAGCACACTGGTCAGCTCGGGAGGCGGCCGCGGGATCCCGAGCCGGCCTTGAGGGGTGGCCTCTCCCGCGTCCATTCCCACCGCCGGCCCCGGCGCCACCGCTGCCCCTTCAGGCCCCGGCAGTGACTGTTTCTTGCTCCAGAAGGCCTCTCCCCGGAATATCTGCCTGGCTCCTCGTGTCCCTCCCTCCACTGTGGGCTCACGTGGCCCTTTCCGGGAGGCTGACGATGGCCACCTCGTATAAAAGGACCCTCTACTCTCACTGCCTGGCACATGGCACTGAAGTTATTATTTTTACATGTTTATCACTGTCTGTCTTCCCCATGATCAGGCGAGCTCTGTGCGTTCCTGACTTGGAATAGGAGCTTGTGGTGCTTCTTTCTGTGTGTCAGCGGGGCTGGTCACATGGCCCCGATATGCACACATTATTCTGGATGTTTCCACGAGGGGCTTTGGGATGAATTTAACACTCCCATCGGGGGATTCTGAGGACATGGCAGCTCCGGGTGGGATCGTTCACGCGGGCGCTCAGGGGTGTGCCTGCTCCGGCACCGGCCTGCCAAGGGCATGAGCCATCATCTGCGTCTTCAGGGAGGTCGTGGGGGGCAGGGACTCGGGGGGGGTGCTCCGGGAACACCTAGGGTCCTGCAAGAGGAGGGACCCTCATGCGGGACCACTGCTCTCTGCAGACCCGCCGGCACAAGCCAGGGGCTCACCCTCCAAAGGCTACTGGTTTCTGCCCCCAGACGCACTTCCTGGTTCTGAATTAAAGAGCTCAGGGAATTTTCCAGTACCCCCCCACCCCAATTCTGGATGCGGGAAATCACATGCTCCGCACGCACTCAGAAACCTGGCATCCTGCTACCCCTCAGCCATCGGGCATTGGCCAGACTCCCAGGCCTTCGGCTGGACTTGCCTTCCGGGCCAGCCATCCACACGCCCGTGGCAGGCACCTGGGCGCATGGCATCCAGGCTGAGGAGCCCCGGGGCTGGGAGGTAAGTTTTCCTTAACTCGGAAGCCCGGCGGAGTCAGGGGTGCCGGACGCCCAGAATCAACAGGAATACGCCTGACAACACGCGGGGCCACAGTTCACATCACAGAATGTCCGTGGTCATCCTCACTTCGCTCTGCGGAGGAAGGCACATCCCCGGGGCTTCCTTCTGCACCCCAGGAGGTACTGGCCTGCAGGCTCCTAGAGGTGCCTCCTCCTGGCAAAAGCCAGGGTAAGTCGGGGCTCCAGCGGGGTCCCAGGGGACCTAGTCACCCACCGTCTGCTGTCTTCAGGGGCCGACTGGGACTGGGAGTGGCTGGGCTCTGTCCTTGCTGGTGCGATCGTCTTTAAACCGCTGCGTCTCCTGCTTGGGTCGCGTGTTTACCCTCCGAGACCGCCTGCGGAGCGCCGCCGAGCTCACCTCCCGCCTTCCTTTCAGACACATGGACCCATAAAACCACTAGACCGGCGACCGAGCAAACTCTCCGGCATCATAAAGCCTGATTCAGAGGTTTAGCAGACGTGACGGAACACCTCTGCGTGCCCTTCCCGAATATGAAAACCACGGGCGGCACGTGGCCGTTGACACCACGCCGGCAGCCATTTGCTTCTCTGTCCCCCCGCTCTCTTTAAAATGGGGGGTCGAGCCAGCATGAAACAAGTCCTGAGTCAGAAGGCATGGATTCTCCAAGCCAAGCCGCTCCAGGAAATGTCAGGCCCAAAGCATTAGAACTGGGTGGCGGGGCCCGGGCCAGGCAGCTCGGCTGGTTGGAGCATTGTCCCCGTATGTCACGGTTGCGGGATCGAACCCCGGGCAGGGTCCGTACACGCATCAACCAGTGTCGCATCAGTACGTGGAACAGCCAGTCGGTGTTTTCTCTCTGAAACCAACCAATGAATACAACAATAAAGGCCTGAGTGGGGAGACAGCCCCAGGTGGTGAAGCCCTCGCACTGACAAAGAAATCTGGGGTGCCCACCCCTCAGCGGCTGCCGCTGGTGGGTAAGGGGGTGCGCCTCATCTACCCCACTGAGGGCCGAGTAGAGCCGAAGGCTGACTCCCCCGAGCAGGCGGGAACTCGGAGGCACCAGGAGACAGACGGCCCGAGGGGACGAATGAGCGAGCCAGGGGCTCCGCACTCCATGCCGGCCGGGCTGCTGCTCACTCACAGACAGCTTCTCTGCGGGGCAGGCATTGTCTCCGTTCCCCGGAAATGGAGACTGTGGCTCAGGAGGTCCCGTGATTTGTCCGCTGTGACAGGGTGTCGAGCTGGAGGCACATCCCGTCCCGCCGGCTCCAGACTTGGGACTTGGTGCTGCTTCCAGAACTCTCGTGTCCCCCGGCAGCTGGTGCGCACGGTCTAACGTCCTTGGTGGGGGCGGCCGGGTTTCCTTCCATGGGACGTCCTCCTGGGGCCCCCGTGACGTCATAGCTGCCTCCCACCCCTGTCCCTGTGCGGTCCCTGGGCCTGGCGTCCCGGTGTCGGGCTCCTTGTTATCACTTCATTTTCTCAATTATTCTTCAGATTTCATGCCGCCTGGCCACGGAGTCACTGGTTAAATAAGCTGCTATTTTTCTCTCCTGCATCACAGTCTCAGAGTAATATTTCTGTGGCCCGAGTCTCTGAAGGAAAGCTTAATACGCATTTATTATCGCTCAGCTAATCACCCTAAATCACGGGACAGCGGGGACGGCGGGGGACGGCAGGACACGGGCCTCCTCCACGTGGGGCCCGTCTTTCACCGGAGCAGAGCAGCGCTGCCAGCCGCAGGGATTGGCATCGGGATTCACGGGACGGGGACAAAGGGGGGGCAACGTGTTTCAAGAACCTGTAGGAGAATTTCAAACCAGCGTGAGATTATTACACGTCTCGCGCTCTCTGCGGCCATCAGAGAACGCCCCCCACGCCCCGCGTGGCCTCTGGACTCTGGGTGTCGCCACCCGCCTGACAGACAGGCCCCCACACCCTCCAGTGGGACTCTGGACATGGGGGCAGGTGAATTAGGGTGTCCGGGGGGACCCCTTAGAGAGGCCCTAAGACATGTCAGGCTGGCCGGCCCAGCAGGTGGGCCCAGAGGTGCTCCCTGGCATGCTGGTCCCCGTGGGCCTGTGAGCGTGCGTAAAGTGCCCCCGAGGGGACAAAGCCAGGCTCCAACGCTGCAAGTGGAGAGGCGGTGAGTCGGACCAGCGGACTCAGCCGGGGCGCGTGATGGAGGTGCGGGGCAGGCATGGAAGAGCACCCGGAGCCGGGGCTCCCCAGGAGGCGCTGCAGCTGCAGCCCACACCCCAGGGCCCCCCGGGGCCGCCCGTGGTGGCTGCTCAGCACCCTGCCTTTCCTACTGCCAAGCAGACCAAAGTCTGTCCCCTCTGGAAAAGCCAACAGGAAACCCCGGGGCCAGGAGCTCAGGCGGCCCCCCTCCGCGGGGCAGGCACTGCAGTTCGGGATGTCCCCGCAGCTTTCATTGGGACCAGTCTGGAACGCAGACGACGTGACCGGAGACAGGAAATGAACAAGAACCGGCGTACCTGAGCCAGCGGCGCGCTCCAAGGACGCAGGCCTCCACCGCCGCGCGTTTAAGACAGAGCCTCATCCCTACGGTCTCGCAGGGCCCTGCTTCCCCCAAGTCCACTGCCAATGGGCCACGTAATGCGATGTCCCCACCAGCCACAGGGTGTGTCGTGGCCCATGGCTTCCCAAGGACAGCAAGGGGGAGCGGCTGCCCGTCTCCACCCCTCACTGGAAATCCTAACAGAAACGTCTGAGCCCATTGCCCAGCCTTTACGGGGACCCACGTCACCGTGACAGCAGCACCCAAAGACACTGGAACTCTTGGGACCAATCTTGAAAGTAAAGCAAGTTTAAAAAAAAAAAAAATCATTACCCTCGAGGCCAAAGCAGAAACATTGTCCTCCTCCTCCTCCCCAGCCCGGTGCTCCTTCCGGAACTTTCCCCGGAGTCACCTCCGAGTCTCTCTGTGGGCGGTGGCCCACGGCTAGGGCTGAGACCTGGGCTGCGTCTCCTCCAGACCGAGGGGCCGGCGTGTGACGGGTGCCACGTGTGTGGCTAACACAAAGTGCCCCTGGCTGACGCAAAATCTTTCTAATTACTATCCTCCCAACCCCATTAAAAATGCAATGAAGGTGATTACAGAAAACTCTTCAAGGTAATCCTAAACGAGTGGATTTATTTAAACTCTTAATGAACTTGAGACTCTGCCCACCGCCGCGCTCCGGGGCTGGAATCCCTAATTGCGTGTGGGTAGGGGCTGAGGAGGGGTGGCAGGCCCCGGTGGCCCGCTGCAGAGCTGTGGGACAGCTCATTTATCATCCGGTCCCTGGGGAGCAGTGACCAATTACTCCATCTGCTCCTCCTGTCTCTCCCCCGAACAGACAAATTAAGGCCCAGACCACAGTCCCAACCATCAGCCCCTGCTGGGAGATCGGGCTGCTGCTCCCGGCAGACTCTCTCTCTAAGCACAAGAGGAGCCGGAACGAGGGACCATGCGGCCAGGTCGGAGCACACCTGTGGCTCATTGGCCAGGCAGAAGGCCGGCACGCTCCCATGGGAGGGACTGAGCTCTGGCCGGTGGCCACCGTGTGCGCCCAGGACGGCAGCCGGCGGGGCTGGCCTTCTGGAAGCCTCTGTGCCCAAGGTCTGCACTCAGGGCGTGGGTCCCTCGTGTCCTGGGGCACATCCCTCCACTCTTAGACACGAAAATGGTGAACATTCTCCAACGTGCTCAAGTCTACCAGCACCGTCTCGGGCTGTCCTGAGACGGACACCTTCCTGTCCTCCTGCTTCATTTCCCAGAGGGTTTGGGTCCAGGCTAGTTTGCTTTCCTGCCTCTTTCTTCAGCTCCTTCTCTCCCACGTCGGCCTCATCTGTCTGGTCTAGGGCGTCCCAGCTGTCTCCCTTCCCCAAAGGGGCACATGCATCCCACTGACGAGGGGCCTCTGCTCTGGTCCGCCTGCCTGTCTGCAGGGCCGGGCGTGCGGTGGGTGCCTGGTAAGCGCGCACGGAAGCAAGCTCGCGGGTTCCTTGTGAAATCCGCCGCCGAGAGGCGTGGAGATGCGGGCCCCGGGCCAGCACTGCAGTTGAGCACGTGGAGAAGTCAGGCAGAACTGAGACCAACCCCGTCCGCCGTCCAGAGGAACCCCAGGGGGACGCAGGTGGAGTCCCCAACGCCTCCCCACCCGAAAGGAGTCAGAGCCCACGTCTGCCGACGGCCACCACGATGGATAAACGCGAAGGTTCAGGGATGCTCAGCCAGACGGCACCTGCAGCCACTCCTCTGTGGCTGAGTCCTTAGAGGATGTTCCGCGTGCACACGACCCTGGCACGCAAGCATATCGATTTCTAACAACCGCTAACAAGAGCCTCTGCACGCGAGAGTCACCTGAGAAACAGATCGTGCTTTGGGGCCCTTCGGTTTTGGACAAACTCACATCCATCAACAGAAAGTGGGTTGCCAATGGGACTCACGCTCCTCAGCAAACAGAGGGGTGGGCCAATAAATGTGCATTCAGTGTAATTCTGCCCACCTGACCCGCGGACTCCCAGACGCGAGGACCCATGCCGAGGCACGTGATGAATGCATTCTCTCGCTCACACGGCTGGGAGGGAACAAGCCAGGGTGCCCGGGTCTGGGGACTGAGCCACCCATGAGGCTGAACAAGCGCCTTCACCGCTCACGGATTCCACGTGGGGAGCCTCAGGGACAGCGAAAGCTAAAGAAAGCTGTCAGACCCCACGGGGCCATGTCCCTCCATAATGAGAATTTTAAGCAGCAGGGTTGGCTTCGGTGCAAAGCCTTTCTGGAGCATGTGCACAAACGCTGCTCCTGAGTTGCTTGCAGAGATGTCATTCAAGGAGAGACGGAGCATCACATTCTAACTTCCCCGCCTGGAGACCCTTCTTTCTAGCTCACAAGGAGGGTCGCAGGGTCAGCCACAAGCAGCCGGGGAGCCCCCCCAGCTGCCACACTGCACCCAGAGAGCGACATGCACCTGACAGGGAGTCACGGGCAAAGGAAGGCGGTGAAGGAACCAGAGATTTTATGCAGGGCCCGGGGGTGGGCCCATGCCATTCTCTCCCCCACGCATCCTCCCCACCCGGACACCTGTGGGCTACCCCGGGGCAGCTGGCGCCGCGCAGTCAGAAGCCCTGTGAGTGGGTAGCTCCCACACTGGCCACTGGGTGCGCACAGGTGCGGAGCTCCCTACCTGTCCCGCGTGCGTCACCTCCTCTCCCCTTCGGGTGCTCCTGGGTGGGACAGACGCCGCTCTCCGTGCTCCCGGGAGCCGCTGCATCTGCGAGGATTCACCGCGTGGCAGGGAAGGAGGCAGAGCCCAGGAGCAGGCTGCCCTGTTAGCTTCCTGCCCCCATCGTTCCCGGCTGTGGGAGGGGGGTGCCTTCGGAGCCTCCTTTCCGCATGTGAAGTGGGGAGCACGGGGTCAGCGGTCCCCGGGATTGACGTGAGGCTTACCCGAGTTCCTCCACAGCCCACCTGGGCTCGCCCCCGAGGTGGGTGTCATCACTCCAGGGGCCGACGCAGAAGAAGCAGTGAGGTCGCCACGCCTGCAGGGTGTGGTGATCCGTGGCCGAACCCCCTCCACGCAGTGGGGGGTGGTCAGGAGGAAACTGCCTTTTCATCTAAAAGCCACCTGCCGGGAGAAGCGCAGGGGCGGCCTCCATTAGCAGACAGCGGGGACCTGCTGAAGGGCGGTTATGAAGTGGGTGGGGGTCGTCCTTAACTCCACGCGGCCTGGAGAGTAGAGGTGAGTGCCGGGAACGTGGTGCGTGTGGTCCGTGACATCACTGTCCAGGAAGCCGGCCCAAGTGCGCACTCCTAGCAGGTTATCCACGACCCGCGCTGACACCTGCCCCGGCCCCTGGGATCCCGTCTCACTGTCCCAGGTGTGACAGGCAGAACGGTGGCCATCAACGGTCAGGGGCTGACCCCAGAGCCTGCAAATGCTACCTGATTGGGAAAACAGTCTGCAGGTGTGGTTATCTTACGCATTTTGAGACCAGGAGAGGGGCCTGGGTCTGCCAAGTGGGCCCAAAGGCCACCACAGGTGTCCTTACAGGCGGAGCAGAGGGAGGTTGGACACATGCATGGAGGAGAGGCCATGTGACCATAGACACGAGAACGGAGGATGTGGCCACACGCCGAGGGTTGCTGGCAGCCCCCGGAAGCTGGCAGAGGCGAGGCAGGGCCTCTCCCCCAGCACCTCTGCAGAGAGCTCAGCCCTGTGACAACCAGCCTTGGGGCTCCTGACCCCCAGAAGTGGGAGAGAGCATGCGTGTTGTTTTGGGTTACTCCGTTTGCAGGGATTTGCCACAGTGGCCACAGGAAACGGGGGCCCGAGACTCCCCCCACCTCCCTGCCCGTGATCAAGTGGCTCTCTTCTACCTGGAACACGCCTTCCATTCTCCTCAGTCCAGGTGATTCCTACAAGTCCCTGAGGGCTCACACTCGCTTGTTGTCACCTCCTCCAGGAAGGCTGCTGGGACTATGCCTCCCACAGCTTGTGTGGCTCCCCAGGGGCTCCTCTGAGGACAGCCTGCCATATGGCTGTGAAGGAGCCAATGCGTCCTCTCTTCCTTGATAGAAGTCACCCTGCAGCGCTGAGAGGGGCGGCCATTGAGGGGTCACGCAAGACTTCCCTGGGTCAGCGCTGTGGGTGGCAGTGAGGTGGGTGAGGGTCCCTGCAAACAGCCCATAAATAGAGGTTTTTCTCAACGACACTGCCACCTTGAAGATTGAGGATGGGAAATGTCACCAGGCCACAGTCAAGACCCTTGGGAACCCTGGGGAAACAGCAAATGGTCCCCAAGAGGAGAGTTCCATGCTCCACACAGATCTGAGGTACAGCCACCAAGATGTCCCTGGAAGCTTTTCCCAGGCTGGGAATCAACCGACAGTTCCGTCAGTGTGGGGGCAGCTGCCAGGAACGGAAGATGACCCTCGTGAATGTGGTCATTCAACAGACATGGATTAGGACACGGATGAGTCACTCCGTGCCCCAGGCGAGGGAGGTCGCTCGGGCGCGTCAGGCCTCCAACGTCCTGCCTCTGAATGAAGGCCTTGAACTTGGTGGTGTGCGCATCCTTCCCGAGTCTCCATTAGATGACATTTAGCGAGGCCCTGGGCGTTGACGGTGGGCCGGAGTGGCATCCGGGAGAACAGCGCTGTATTGTTGGCAGCTGTGGCCAGATGCCAGTGGTGTGGACTCGCTTCCGAGGGTCCTGGCCATGACCTCTGCTTGGCGGCATCCGGACAAGAGGCAGCTGTGTGTCCAGATGCGGCGGCTGGGGTCTCCTCCAGCGGCCGCAGAGAGGGCGGCTTCTGTCTGTGCCTGCTGCTGCTCTGCCTGCTCCCGGGGGGGCCTCTGCCCTGACCTCCGCGCGTCTCGGCCCTGCGTGGGGGCCTGGGGCAGAGGAGCATGTCTAGGACACGTCAGAGCGTGGTCACTGGGGCCTCGTTGTGCAGGGACTGGGGGCTGGTGGTTATTGGGGCTTGTCTCCTAGGCCCACGTTCCATCCTCAGGGTTCTGACGATCCTTCGGCGATAGTTCAATAGCATTGGTAGAAGATGAGACTCACCTTGGATCTCAAGACCTAGAATAAGAATTAGAAATTTAGATTTAGACTGTAATGGGGTCTGTCAGTTATGCGCGGTGACAACGGTGAGGTGACATGGAACAGTGGGGCATGGTTCTGTGACTCTGCCGTGTGGCTGGGGGTAAGTGACTGCGCTCTTCTAAGACTCAGTTTCCCAACTAGCACATGCAGGAAACCATAGTAATGGCCTTCCTGGAGGCCACGGTAGGTCTAAAAGTGCCTCCCAAGATATCCGTGACAAAACCCCAAATGTGCCTCTGTTTGGTAAAAGAGTCTTTGCAGGTGTGCTGAAGTTTAGGATCTTGAGCTGAGTTCATCCCAGATTTTCCCAGTGGACTCCAATTCCAATGATAAATTTCCTTGTAACAGACACACAGACAGAAGGCAGGGAATTTGGGTGACGTGACTACAAGCCAAGGACAGCTGGCAGCCACCAGACACTGAATGAGGCAGGAAGAACCCTCCCCCTGAACCTACAGAAAGAGCGTAGCCCTGTCCACAGCTTGATTTTGGACCTCTGGCCCCCAGAACTGAGAGCAGAAATGACCGGGGCCGTGGTGAGTTGATACGGCAGCCCCGGGAGACTAGTACTAGGTCGTAAGAGAAAAGTAACTAACGCATGTAAAGTGTTCCGTGTCTGTCGGTCACACACGGAATCTGGGGTGTCGGCAGCATGGCCTTTGGCATAACATGGGGTGTTGTTTTATGTCTTCGTGTCTGCCTGGCAAGGGTGGCCTCACCGCCCCCTCCATGAGACGTTGTGGTGTGAAGATCTTAGTCAGTCAGTCATTTAATACCAAATGTTCCCTCTCGGAAATTATTCGCATAAAACAGAGTGAAGGAAAATCGCCGGTCTTCTTGGTTTGCTCAATAAGTAAGTTGGCGAGAAAGCCAGCATTTCCAAATGCCACTCTGTGCTACTTTAGCCTGTGATTTATTATTAACTTTTCCACAAGCCCCTTCATTAACTCCTCAGGTATTGGCTACGTGCTGACCACGTGCAGCAGTTACTCTAGGCTTCGGGGAGGGCACCGTGCACAGAACATGCAGAGACACGAAAGCCCTGCCCTCGCAGAGCTGACTGTCTGAGAGAGGCAGCAGGATCATCACTGCCTCGAATGGTGAGATGCACTGGCTGCGGCCGTGAACGCGGGAGGACAGCGGCCGAGGGCACCCGGGGCCCCTAGAGGCGTGGCTGCTGGCCGAGGCGCTGAGGGCGAGCTGGAGGAAGGCCTGGGGTACAGCAGCGGAGAAGGCTCCAGACTGAGCCCCAAAGGGGGGGCATGGGCAGTGCAAAGGTCAGGGTGGGTGGGGAGGGGTCAGACAGGGGTTGGGGTCTAAAGGAAGTGAGTGAGACCCTGTGGGTGCTTGTGACGCCTTGGCTTTTGGTTCTAAGCTTTTTGTGAGTCGGCGGTAGGTGTGAGCAGAGGAGAGACCCGGGCCCGCTGGGCTGATGGAGTGGTGTGCTCAGTTAGGCATGGGCGTTTTTAAATGTGCGTGCTGTGCTGAACATGTGCGCTGTGTTACATGTGTGTGCTGTGTTGAATGTGTGCTGCATTGCATGTGCGTGCTGTTACACGTGTGCTGTGTTGCGTGTGTGTGCTGTGTTGAATGTGTGCTGCATTACACGTGTGTGCTGTGTTGCATGTGTGTGCTGTGTTACATGTGTGCTGTGCTGTGTTACGCATGTGCTGCGTTGCATGTGTTCTGTGTTGCATGTCTGTGCTGTGTTACACGTGTGCTGCATTACATGTGTGTGCTGCATTGCATGTGTGTGCTGTGTTGCGCGTGTGTGCTGTGTTACACGTGTGCTGCATTACATGTGTGTGCTGTATTGCACGTGTGTGTGGTTACGCTTGTGCTATGTTGCATGTGTGTGCTGTGTTGCATGTGTGTGCTGTGTTGCATGTGCACATTGTGTTGAGACCACAGTGGAGGGAAACAGGGCCCTGTGAGGCTGCACGCCCTCTAAGTCACCCACCTAGAGCGAGACCCTGGGGCCAGGGGTCACATCAGTGGGTGCCGCTGAACATGAACGTGCCGCCGGGCAGTTTTTGTATTCTTTTCTCCGCAAACTTGAGAAGCCTTTCCACTGCGTCTCAGGTTTGATGGAGGAAGAAAACATCTCACGCCAAGTCCCGCGCACGCGTGCCCGCTGAGCATTCACCCCGCCGCCCAGCGCCAAGGTTTCCCGTGGCTTACACGGTACCGCCCCTACACAGTCTGTCCCGTGGCCGGGCACTCAGGGGGATGTAATGAGCTCTGGCTTCTGGTTCAGCTGTGTTTGCACGTGTTCACAGCCACGTTTGACGCACGGCTTCCTCACGTCTGTCTCTCAGCGATCCACCGGACACACCCTCTCTCTCTCATGCACGCGCCTGATTTTTCCGACCAGTCGGTCAGTCCCTTTTCGGTGGGCTTCGTCGCAGAAAAGGCCCCACTTATTCCCTTCCCTTGACGAAGCTCACATTCCGTCCTTAAGTCACTGACTTTATAAAAAAAGCAGAAAAACAAAATTTTCCATTTGGCTTTGCCCCGCTCCTCATTTCATTCTGCATATACATTTGTGTGGTTGACAGCCTTGTTTGGGGAAAATCATTGGTGGCTGCTTTTTTAAAAAACCATCAGATGCTTTATAGACCTTCTAATGGCGTGTTTGGTGTGAAATTAATTATCAAAGATCCGCAGAGTTCTAAATTAGGTTTTCTCTGTTCTTCAAGGCAAACAACTGGCTTTGTTTTTGTCACTAATAGGAGGTTCTCATTTCTGCCTTTTTTCCTCTACAGTGAAATGATAAAACAAATCTTCAACTTATTTTAATGTGCTAATTGGGGGTTATTACAGCTCATTTTATTTACATTGAAATAAAAGGCACCAATTCATTTTCCTTGCACAAACAACCTAGAGAGGGTTTTAATCACCTCCTATACCAACACGTATTTGTGAAGAGAAATGAGACAGGAAACTAAGGGCCTAGGAAAAAACGGGGGCGCCAGGCTACATTGAGTCATGGTGTTTGAAACAGACTCCTCCCTTCGGATCGCTGCTTCCCGCGCCTGGTGTAACAGTGTTCACGGGACATCAGCGCCGGGGAGGCAGGAGAATCCGGGACGAGAAATGAGCACGGGGGTGTTGCCGAGGCCCCACCCGACACGGGACGCTCGTTTGGTGGCGGGAGAGTGCGGCGCAGCCTGCAGTCACGCAGTAGCGCCGGCCGCCGGTCCTGGGCTCCACGCTGGCGCGCGGGCCAACAGTGTCTTCCGCTGCAGGGCGGGTGCCCCGGGGCTCGTGTTTCTGCTCCTCTGACCGAGTCATTCCTGTCCCCGTCCCTTCTGGTGCTCCCGGTCTGGAAACACTGTCTCAGGGTTTGAAATGTGCCCCAGCTCATTACCGTGTGTGGGGACTTGTATAAAGACATAGAATTGGAAAATAACGATCAGGCGATGCTTCTGGTTCATAGATCCAGCCACGCGAGCCAGGAATCCACTGTGACCCTCCAGGCTGACCATCCTCCGCTCCCCGTCGGCACCTGCAGAGCCGGGAGCCGTAGGGAGGCGGAGGGTCCCCAGCTCGCCGTGCTAAGGGCTCCAACCCCGCGCCATGGCTGGGCAAGGCGTGCTGACCTGTCCCCTCCCCGTGACGCATCCCCCGGTCCCATACCCTTGGGATTTATGACTTGTCTCACCAGCTCTGGCTCCCACCTCCCCACGTGGGGATTCTTGGTCATGGGTGTTATAAAAGGAAACTTTCAGAGGATGGCGTTGAACAGGCGGGAGGGCCAGCCAGCGCTGCCACCAGAGGGGCCGAGACTGAGGCTGAGCTCAGCTGGAATTCAGCAGACAGCTGGGGACGGGGTGGGCAGCGCCCACGGCCAGCTCCCTGGGTCACCGGGCCACTGGGTAGAGAAAAGGCCGACAGGAACTTGACTGGATGTCAACTGATGGGAACATGTCATTTCACGGCCTCAACAAGTTTCCTCCTAACACTGAAGTCTGGTCCAGGAGGGTCCTTATCGACATTGCAGTGACTTAGAAGCTCCTGGGGGAAAAGAGAAGGTCGGGGGGCAACATGTCAGCATCTCGGCCAGAAGAGCTGCGCAGTCCCCAGCCACACCCCGAGCTGTGAGCTGAGGTCCTGGGGTGCTCTTTGTCAAGAAGAGAATATTCTAGCAACAGGCAGGCTTGGGCCTCAGGCCCCCCGCCCACCTCCTCCCCGGAAGCCAGGAGTCTGGTGAGGACGGGACACCAGGAACCTCGTGCTGACTGGGCCCCACCACGGAAGGGCCGAGTGTCCGGACGCTGTCCATCCCAGACCCCTCTGCTTCCTTCACGGCCGGGGGAGGAGCTGCCAGGGCTGGGACTCAGATGTGGCACCAGATCGGAGTCACCTGGCAGATGGATCTGGGACAGGCCCAGGTCCCCGCTCGTCCTTGACCCTAGGGGCGGCCACGTCATTCTCTCGTCTCCCACGTAGGGGGGGAGGGGCGATCATGGACATCCTGAGAGCGACCTCAGACGTCAGCCTCACAGCTCCCGCCTCGCTGTCTCTCGGCCTCCCTCCTCCCTGGGGAGCCCGGGGAATGCTGCGCAGCCGGGACCCCGCACGCTCCTACCCGGGGCCATCTGCGCGTCCCCGCTCACGGCGCGGGGCACCCTGAGACAGAGCCCGCCGCGGGAACATCCCGGGGTTCCAGAGGAGGGGGGCGAGCAGGGTGGGGGAGCGAGGAGGGCAAGAATGACTGACCGTAAACACAGCTCATTATCCCATCGATGAACAAGGGGGCGCAGGGCCGCCTGGCTGTCACTGGGCGCCGGCTCCCGGGCTGCCACGTCACCTGGGTGGCCCCAGGAGCTGTCCTCAATCCTGGTGTCACTGCTCTCGGGAACGAGGCAGTGGCGGAACTTGACCTTGATCTCAGAGCTGCTTTGCCCTGGCGCGGGGAGTCACCAACAGCCCCTCTCTGCCAGCTGGTGGGCCACAGCCGGCCGCATCGGGCCCCACCTTGCCTGTATGCTTCCAGGTCCCGAATCTCCCAAAGAGCCCAGGCTGTCCCCCGAGGGTCCGCACTGCCCCAGACGTGCCAGGTGTATGGCACCAGACGCCCCTTCTGAAATACCCACCCCTCCGTGAGGACACGCTCCCCAGCGTGGAGCTCCATCAGCCCCCCTGCTTCCTGGGACTGTGAACACCACCTGCTTGCTTTTTGCCTCCTGTTCATCTGCCTCCTGTGCATCAAAGTCCCAGCCCAGCCCGAGGCCCGGGGTGGAGAGGAGGAGGTCCTCGGACCCCAGACCTCTGGCCTCGTACCTTCCCGCCCTTCCCGTGGCCGTTCGAGCACCCGCCACCGCCCCAGCCACCTCCTGTGCGTCCTGGCTCGTCACTGATTCAGAGCCGTCTGCGGACACTGTCTCCTGTGACTCCGCTGCCGCCACTTCACAGGCATCTGGAAAAACGTGTGGCCCCAGTTCCACGCTTGCTTTTCAAGTACATTTTATTGGTTATGCTGTTATAGTCGTCCCAATTTCTTTTCCCTTTGCTCCCCTCTGCCCAGCACCCCCCTTCCCTCCAGCAATCCCACCCCCTTAGTTCATGTCCATGGGTCGTGCATATAAGTTCTTGGCCTTCACCCTTTCCTATGTTATTCTTAACTCCCCCCTGTCTGTTTTGTACCAACCGATTATGCTTCTTAGTCCCTGCACCATTTCCCCATTTCTCCCCTCCCCACTCCCAGCTGATAACCCTCCACATGATCCCCACACCTAGGATTCTGCTCCTGTTCTGGTTTGCTAAGTTGGATTTTGTTTTTATTTTTAGATTCAGTTGTTGATAGTTGTGAGTTTGTTGTCATTTTAGTGTTCATAGTGTTGATCTTCTTTTTCTTAAGTAAGTCCCTTTGACATTTCATATAATAAGAGCTTGGTAACAATGAACTCCTTTAGCTTCACCTTGTCTGGGAAGCACTTCATCTGCCCTTCCATTCTAAGTGATAGCCTTGCTGGATAGAGGAATCCTGGTTGTAGGTCCTTGCTTTTCATCACATTGAATACTTCTTGCCAGTCCCTTCTTGCCTGCAAAGTTTCTTTTGGAAAATCAGTTGACAGTCTTATAGGCACCCCTTTGTAGGTAACTCTCTGCTTCTCTCTTACAGCTTTTAAGACTCTCTCTTTATCTTTCACCTTTGGCATTTTAATGACGATGTGTCTTGGTGTGGTCCTCCTTGGGTCTAGCTTGTTTGGGACTCTCTGTGCTTCCTGGACTTGTATGTCTATTTCCTTCACCAAATTTGGGGAGTTTTCCTTCATTATTTTCTCACATAAGCTTTCAATTTCTTGCTCTTTCTCTTCTCCTTCTGGCACCCCTATGATTCGGATGTTGGCACATTTAAAGTTGTCCCAGAGATTCCTAAGCCTCTCCTCATTTTTTTCAATTCTTGCTTCCTCATTTTGCACTGGTCTACTGTTTATTTTTCCTTATGTCCCAAATCATTGATTTGAACCCCGGTTTCCTTCCCTTCGCCATTGGTTTTGTGTGGATTTTCCTTCGTTTCATTTAGCATAACCTTCACTTCTTCCCTTATGCATTTGCTGTACTCAAGCATATCTGTCAAGCCTGTGAGCATCTTTATCACCAGTGTTTTGAACTCTTCATCTGTTAGGTTGGCTATCTCCTCGTTGCTTAGTTCTCCCACTGGAACCTTGATCTGTTCCCCCTTTCGGGCCATACTTCTCTGTCTCCTCACCTTTAGAGCCTCCTGTGTGTGTTTGCCTCTGTGTCTTAGGTAGAGCTGTTGCACCTGTTATGTTTAAGGGGTGGAGTCTTAGATATTGGTCAGTACAGGGCGACCATGGTGCCCTTTAAACAAGTGGACTCTGCTGAGAGACGAGCAGTTTCTGCCTCCGCCCCAACCCCCACGGGTCTGCACAGTCAGAAGCAATGAGGCTTGATTTTCCCCGGCGCTGGGACCGTGAGCTGTGCGGTCTGGTCTGGTGCTGGGAGCGCTCCCCAGGTGTCCCTCCTAACTTTTAAAAACATGTGACTGCGCTTTCTGCTGGCCTGCTGCTGCCGCTGCCGCCACCACACCATGTCCTCTCCACCCCTGCTCTGCCCCTCCTACCTGTCTGGGTGAGTATTTCTTCTTTATTTCTTTGTTTGTTGGACTCCCATGCAGCTCGGTTTTCTGGAACTTCTGGTTGTCTCTAGTTTTGAGGTAGCTGTGTTTCTTCTTAGTTGTGGAGGGAGACGCAGCGTGTCTGTCTAGGCCTCCATCTTGGCCGGAAGTCCCGTCCCACACTCTTGGAAACTTACTCCTAAGTGTCCCTACCCTCCATGTGCACTGTTGTGACCCGAGGACGCTGTGCCCCAGAGGGGAGAGTGAGCCCACGTCCCGGTGCCGGGAAAGAACTTTGCAGTCAGCGCAGCCAGAGGCTGGTCCTCCTCTTCTCTGCCTCTGCTGCAAACAGGTGACCCTGGGTTAGCCCAGAGCCCTGCCCGGCCTCCTTGCCCAGCTTCCCTGGCTGGGAAGGGCAGGGGCTGGCCATGGATTCTGAAAACGCCAGACAACCCGCGGTCTCCCTTCTAAAACTGCCCCCCCTTCTTTCATCTCGGCCCAGATCCATTCTTCATAGCCCGGGGGTCTTATTAAGCACCTAATGATTCAGCAGAGGTTACCTTAGCAGAGACCAGAGACCACAAGCTGTACACCCTCATTTTAAATCCGCGGCCACAGATGCCAGCTGTCCTGGGAGCGTGATTTGCTCCCCAGGACCAGGGAAGGGAGACGCTAATGATGTTCCCAGTGTTGATGGTTCTGGGCCCCAGGAGACAGCCTGCGAGGCAGGACCATGTGCTTCAGTTCTGGGTACCAGGGGCGGGGCCGCGTTCCTGAGCCGACACAGCTGTGCCTGCCACCAGATGCGTGATTGCCACCGCGTGGCGGGCCCCCCTTCGTTCTGGGGACCGCGGGCTATAATTAATTCCTGAATATGACAATAAATCAGAGCTTTGAAAATTACAAAAAGAAAGTCTTTTCTCCCCCCGCCACACACATAGCTCTGCTGGTGCCTGAGAGTTCTGGACGCGCTGCCTTCGTCCCCAACCTCCTGAGACCCGCGTGGATTCCAGGGACGCGGTCTGGGAGAGAACAAATCCGGTCTCGGTCGGCAGAGTGTGGAGTTCGGAAATAACAATACACCTGGAAGCACCTGTCCCCAGTCCGGGCCATCTCCTTCCTTATTGGACGCAGACTTCCCTGGGGGGCGCCGAGAATGGGTCCCAGCTGCAGAAGTCGCAGGCCTCAGGCCCGGAGACGGCTGTCGTTTCCGTCTGTAAGATGCACACTCTGCATATAAACGCTTCCACAGCACGGCCACCGCAGCCTCCTGCAAATGGGCCTCTGGAACTGCTGGGAACTCGCAGCAATAAAGGAAGGGGGGAGGCAGGACATAAAACCCTCCTCCGTGGGCAGGGGGCGGGGGTGGGGGGCCGCCAGAGGCCCCTCGCTGGGCCCCGCGCCCTCGGAATGGCTGCTCCTTTGTCTCCTCACCCACGTTCCCCCCGACTCTCCCAGATTTAAATCTCTTCCCCCCGCAGCCCCAAGCGGAGGAACAAATGTGCTGCATTCCCATAATGAGCGGCTGTCTCTGCATCCCCTTGGAGAGAGCCCCAGCCAAGGAGCCCAGCAGAGGGGAACAGAACATTCCAGATGAGACCCGAGACAGTCATCCTGCAAGAGGCTGCAAGGACTCTTGACAGGCCTCCCACTCCCCTGCAAACCTCACCTTCACCCAAAAGGTTGGTGAGAGCCGCAGGCAACAGGCGGCCTCTCGGATGGGGAATGGGGGCACTTTGAGGGAAATTTGTATTCAGTTCAGAAGCTGAGGGTTGAGCCCTGGCCGCCCGCTCTAAACACGTGACTTCGGCAAGTTAGCTAAGCTCCGTGGGCCTCAGTCTCCTCATCTGTAAGCAGGCCACACAATAGCTTGCCTCTAAAAAAAAATTGCGTGTCTGAAGATTAAAAGAAATAACCTACCCTGGCCAGGTAGCTCCGTCAGTTGGAGCATCACCCTGTACACAGAAACGTTGAGGGTTCGAGCCTTGGTCGGGGTGGTAACTGATGTTTCTCTCCCCTCCCCCTCTTCCTCTCTAAAATCAATAAATATATCATCAGGTGATGATTAAAGAAAAAGAGAAATAACCCATGTAAAGCAGTTAGGATATATGCTTTTATTATTTTAAAATACCGTAAGCCCAGTTTTGGGGTGGGAGCTCTGAGGCAGCACCGAGCCAGACTCCCTCCCTCCTGGCCCTCAGGGGAGCATACCGCCGGCTGAGTTAACAAGGCCACCTAACTAACAGAGGGACCACAGCGAGCCAGGCAGGGTGCTCAGGAGAGGTGTGTTATAGAAAGTTGGGTGAATATCAAGGAAAGCTTCCTGGAAGAGGCAGCCTCCTGATTTGGTCACACTCAAGAAAGTATTTCCTAGCCTGACCTCAAATGGCCCCCTCATGTTGATGTTCCAAGAAGTGCGGGGACAAGCCGGGGCTGTCCCTGGAGCTTGGGAACACTCACTCCTGATGTGCCAACACAGGGCAAGAAGCGAGTGAAGATAAGAATAGCTGGGGAGAAGCATGTCCCCAAGGTGGATGCAAAGTCACCAACACCACCTGCAAAGTTCTTAGTTGGCTGCAGCTTCCGCAGAATCGTCTGTGATCACCGTGCGCCATTAACTGAGGCTTTGGAGGATGGATAGTTCTGGAAGGTGACAGGTCCTCGTGGAAAGGCTGTGAACACAGACAATGCGGGCACACCCCCCTTGGCCAGGCACCAGATTGGGGCCTGAGCAGGAGGCTCCGTCTGCTGTCGGGGACTCAGCTCCCGCCTTCCCCGGAGTCACTGAGGCCTCGATGGCTGTCCCTTCCCTGACATCTGTCCCAGCCTCCTGGGCAGCCCTGACGTGAACCCTCAGTTATTGCCGTGACACAGAGCAGTTAGACTTCATGAAGCCATTCCATGGTCCCGCTGTGTTCATACCTCCTTCGTCTGCATCCCAAGAGGACCTACCACTCCGTCTTCACCACCCGGGGCCAAGGAGCTGGAAGCCAGAGCCCCAGGCCTTGCTGAGCCCCCAGAAGCACTCAGCGTGGCCAGTCCCGAGCTGTTCGCCCCGCCTTCCCTTTCCTGCAGGAACCCCGGTGAAGGCCGCCACATGAGCGCCCCCGGCCCTCCTGACTCCCTGGGGCCCCCCCCGGGGGACCCACACGCCACCGTCTCGGGGACCTGTGTGCATAAGAAGCAGTTTTCCTCTGAGCCTCTCCTTCCCCTCTTGCGGCCACGCCTGACTGGCCATCTCAGAACAGAAGACAGCAGAGGCCGGCCACGGTTGCTGTCCGTCGCTCACCGTCTGTGTGATGAAAGCGGGTTCCCCCCGCCGCGTGGGCGCCGGCCCTGCGCGGAGGCACCTGCTGAGATCGCGCCCCAGCCCCGGGCCCCTGGGTTCTGCTCTAGGTAAGCTCTCCTGATTTTAATGTAATGAAATTAATCAGTCTTTGTTTTCTAGTTCATGCTATTGGTACCCTGATGAAAAAAATAAAGAGGACATTTTTTACCCTTCGTGACAATCCCTCACTTACAGCAGGGCGGTCGCTGCCCCCGTTTCATCCTCCCCTGCAGGCGGTGACTTCCTGCGGCCTTTTGCTTATCTCTGTGTCACCATGACACTCTCTCAGTCATCCTGAGACGGCTGTGTGGCCACCGGAGTACCGGCCCCTGGGGATCGGCCCGCCATTCATTCCTGCGTTTCTGTCTCACGGCAGGACCTGCCCCCACCAGGGACCATCAGCGAAGGGGACGGAGACTGGAGAAGGGCTTTCTCTCTGGGGCTTGTCCCCTTCAGTGCGGCTCAGAGGTGTCCAAGCCCAGGAGGACCCCTGGGGGTCAGGGGGTCGGCCATGGTGGGCAACCTCCAAGGGCAGCCGGGGGGTCCGGGCAAGCCTGGGGGATGGGCGGTCACTTCGTGTCCCACGGGAGGTGACAGGGAGCCACAAGGCGGGCCCTGCTCGCGCTCGCTCTCTGCGTCCATCCGGTCCACAGCCTCCTCACCCCGGGGCACCTGCCACATCGCCGCCGGGGCCTCCCACTGGGTCCTCGATGTCCGCTCACCTCCGTCCCATCTGTATGCCTTCAACGTACAGAAAACAGAAAAAAAGAGGAAGCCGCTCCTTTGTGCTTAGCACACATAAACACGTCGTTTGTAATTTCACGTCGCGTCGGTTTAAATAGACAGGATCTGCCCTTTGGGGGTCCCTTGGAGGCGTCCCCAATGCCGTTCCCGTCCTTCCTCCCCACAGGAGCCAGCACCAAAGCCCCGGTGGGGAAAGGCTCTGGCCGTGACCGCGCTTTCCCAGGCTCCCCAAGCTGCCTCGTCCGTGCGCCCCGTCTTCCAGCTGCGGGCCCAGGGGTCGCAAGGGTCCCGCTGGGTCCGTGAGGCAGGGCTCCACGCACCTGCACATGGCAAGAGCAGAGCGGACTTCGTGGACACCTGTGGCAATCCAACATGGAGCCACTGCCGGCCATGACACAGTCATGCCAAGTGCTGTGTTGAGACTGAGGCCATGGGGTGTCACGGGAACACTCTTAGGAACGGCCTGGAGCACCCAGAACCACACGTCTGGACACACGGATAAGGACGCCTCTGGACACTGGTAGGAGTGGAGCCTCCCCCCTGGTGGGCTAGAAGAACCCAGAGCTGCCACCCCCGACGCTCAGCCTTGGCCGTACCCCAGGTCACGCCCGGAGCCCCGCCAGACCTCTGCTCCAGGGATGTGTGCCGCCACTGTAGGCAGCTGGCTGGCCGCGACGCCTGCCACTCCACCGGGGGACGCCGTCGGTGACCTGGACTTCACCTCGGACCCTCACTTATATCGGTGGAAGTGCCACTCTCTGGGGGTAACCTGCACACGGCTCTGCTGGCTTAGCGGGGAGTCTCCCCTAATAAACCTGGCATCGTGAACAGACACAAACCTGTGTGCGTGACGCCTCTGGGGACGCTCCCTGGCTCACATCACCTCTGATGGCTGATCCCACGCCTCACCTCCCAGCACGGACGGCTGATCGCCCTCGCCCGCCTGCAGCAAGACTCTTCTAAGTCAGTTTAGCAAGAACCCCCTGCCCTCCACGTCTCCTGCTCCCGAGCTCCCACCCACTCACCCCTTTGTACTTGGAGTTGCGCCTGCTCTCTCGCCTCTGTTGCCACAGTCTCGAATGAAGTGTGACTTCTTACGTAGGCGTGACAATTCTAGACATAAAATCCCATGACGCCTTTTGAAATGCAGCCTCATTTTTAGCAACACTCCGGGTTGATTCAAAGAAAACAAAGTAATTTTTCCAGTGGCGCAATAGCATTCCATTGAAAAACTCTAGCACAATTCATTTACACGTTTTCAAGTTGATGGACGGTAGGTTTTTTCACATATTTCAGACATAGAAAGACAGAAGTCATCAAGGGCAAACGAGGTCACTGGGGTGCGCCCTAACCCGGTATAATGGTGTCCTTATAATAAGGGGAGATTTGGGTACAGGGACAGACGAGAGAAGAGAGAAGAGGGGCCAACAGGGAGGACTTCACGTGCGGTTACAGGCAGAAGTCGGGGTGACGCTTCCATTCCTCAAGCCCGGCAGCCCCAAAGACGGGAGGAACAGCCAGAATCGGGGGGAGGGGCTGGGACAGGTCCCTTGGCACCTCAGAAAGAGCCGTGCCTGCATCGTGGGGACCCCAGGAAATGACCCTGGCGCAGGCACCAAGGAAATGAACTGCCATCCCCGTATCACAACTAATACAAAGAGTAACTCAAAGTGCACCGTGCGATTAAATGGAAAATACAAAACCATAAAACTTGTAGGAGAAGAAAAACACAGGAGAAAACCTGCAGGCTCTGAGCCAGGCTGAGTTCTCACGCTCGAGGCTAAAAGCACCATCCGTAAAAGGGAAAAAATGACAAACTGACTTCATCAAAGTGAAAATACTTTGTCCCGTGAAAGATCCTGTTTAGTGAATGAAAAATCTGCGACAGATTGGCAGAAAATATTTGCAAACCACCTATTTGACAAAAGACCAGCACCTCGGGTAAATAAAGCACTCTTCCAAACGCAACAGTGGAAAAGGAGCCATCCAATTAGAAAATGGCCTGAAGCATCCTTCGCCCGAGGAGGACACGCCCACGCCGGAGAAGGACAAGACCTCCGTCATCGAAGGCCCCTCGGGGACTGAGACATCAACCCCCGCCCATCAGAAAGGCTGAAACAAAATATCGGTCACTCCAGATGCCGGCCAGGGTGCAGAGACAGCCCTCAGCCCCACCGCTGGCGACAGCTGGAAACGGGGCAGTCAGGCTGGACAGCAGTTTGGGACTTTTTATAAAAACGAAACATTGAACGACCACCCGCACCAGCAGCGACGCTCCTGGGCGATATCCCAGAGCGGGGAAGGCATGCCCACCCAGAGACTGGCGCCCAGAGTGGACTGCAGCTCCGCTCCCCCCCGCTCCACGCGGGACCTCCCGCGTCCTCAGTGGGTGGGTGATGGATGAGGCGCTGGGCTGAACCCGCCCCAGCGATTCTGCTCAGCCGTGTGGGCGAACAGACCGGGTACGTACGCCCCGCTGCCCACATGGACCGCCACGGGGCTGCGCTGAGTGGGCCGGGGCCGACCCCAAAAGGGGACACCCTTCCAGATTCTGCTGAGGATTCTGGAAGTGACACAGAACAAAGGAGCGGGGCCAGAGGCTGGGGCCCCTGGGGCATGGCGGGGAGGGATGTGGACGAGGCGCGAAGGGCAACAGTGTATCCTGACTGCATCCGAGTCCGGGGCCTGGTTGTGAGGTCCGACCGTACCTCGGCGCTGCGTCACCACTGCGGGGAACGTGGATGTCTCTGCATTATTTCTGACATTCCCGGGTGAATCTGCCGTTAGTTACGATGTGACATCGACTTGTAAAAATGCAGATCTGACTGATCCGCTCCATTGATAAAAGCCCTCTGGGCTGCCCCGTTGCTCTGGCAACAAGGCCCTGCTGTTGCCTGGGCTCAGAACCCAGGGGTCTCGGGTCCCCCACCGGACCCGCCCCATGGTCTCCTTCCCTCTGCCGGCCACACGCGCCACCCCGACCGCCAGGCCTTCCTGTCGCTGGGCTCCCGACACCCTCCCCGATCCTGGAAGCAGACGGTGTGCTACCCAGTGAATTATTTGTTCGTAACGAGGATTGTGGGACGACAAATGTCTGATGGCACCTGCAATCGGCCCGGGCTGGCTTCCGGATTCGGGACAGTTAAATTCCAATGTCAGATCAATACCATGTAAGTTTCCTTATGAGGATACAGCCGTCCCTCGCTATAGTGCGGCTCACTGATCGCGGCCTCACTGTGTCGCGGGGTTTTAAAAAATATTATGTTTAATTATTTATCGCGGACTTTTGCTCTATCATGGGATTTTGTGGGACTGTATACATATGTTGTTAAAGTGACGTAGGTTTAAGAGTGTAGAATAAATGTAAGTTTCCTACTTCGCAGGGAGTCTGAAACGTCATGCCTGAGGAAAGGGAGGGAACCCTGTATTTGCCCAAAGTGCAGACTTAGCTGAGCACCCTGCATTTTATTTTCCACTCAGCCTGGCCACTCGCTGCCCACCATGGGGACTGCCTGAAATTCTTCCTGGTCTTGGCTCTCTGTCCCTCCCCAGGCCTCTCTCTCCCACCCCCCCCCCGGGCTCGCCGGGACGTGACCCCCACCAGAGCCATCCTCTCAGGCTGAGGCACCCTTTCTGTGTCTTCCAAGAAAGAAAGACCTTTGGAAACAAAAGTCAGCTTCTGCAAACCTTCAGAAAATACTCTAACGCTCTGGGTCACTGCAGCCGAAGTTGAGGGCCGGCTCCCCGCCCCCACCCCCCAGCTGAGTTCCCCCGCTCTCCTTTTGAATCCCTCTTACACCTTTTGAAGTCTCGGAATATTTACTAAGAAGCTCGTCCTTAAGCAGAACACTTTGAAAAGTCCCCTGACCCGGTGAAGTCACCTGTGCCCTCCTTGACAACATGTGTGTGACATCTTCCCTCACTCGGGGGCAACAAATCTTCCTTTTCAAGTGAAGCCCCTGATGGAGGATGAGGGTAGAGAGGCATCGCCCCCCCACCCCCACCCTTCATTTGCCTCCTTTTGGCTTCCAGAACTTTCCTTACGGGTGATGGATGAGCGCACGCCTCCAACATGAGCCGAGTGTTCCGAAGGCTTCACTCAGAGAGACACACTCATCCCAGACACTCTCCCGGGAGCAAGGCCAGCCTCCCAACATCTGTCTGCAGCAAGGGGACCCGCAGGGCTGGCGCGCCGGCGGGCGCTGTCAGAAGGATTTGGCCCCAACGACAAGGTACATCCGGGGGAAAAGGAGCCAGAGCTCTCATGAAGGCACGGGGTGGTCAAGGATGGTCCGTCTTTGGGGGGGTGTCTCCTCGGTGCGTTATTGTTTGTCTGGCACACGTCACACGTAGGAAGTTTTTGATGGACCCAGAGCTAAAGCCGTTTCTGCTTCACACTCATCATCTCGGGCAGGAACGTTCTGTTTTGACAGATTCAGACATCGCACCCGCCTGCCGGGGTGTCAGGTGGGACTCACAGAACTATCCCCATGTAACTGGGAGTTGGTTTTGAAGGGCTGGGTGACATGGGGTCGCTGTCACCCACCCGTGTGACCTGGACTGGTTCCTGCCTAACCCCATGGGGCTGAGCCTCGACCTCAAGGCCTCTGAGCATCACCCTGTGAAACTGGGAATGGTGTGGGGGGTACCCCTCCCCCGGTGCCCCCACACCTGGATCAGGGTCCTGTAGTGGGACCAGGACTCCGTATCTAGGCCGAGTCCTCGGACGGACCTTGCTTGCCGATCGCCTGGGTAAGAGACGGAGCCCCTGCCCTTGCTTCCCCCTCTTCCTTCCTATCTGAGTCACGGCAGCTGTGGTGTCCTGTGCCCACACACTGTCCTCCTGTCCCCACGCCCCCCTGCCTTTGCATGGAAAGGGTGGGGACTCTTTTAAGCGGCTCAGTCCCTGACAATCCTGTCCTCAGGGACATGAATGTCAGCCCAGGCGTCTTCCGCCGCATGACGGTTAGCACTGCCCCCGACTGGGCATGTCCCCACTCTCTGCGCCCCCGTCTGCAGCTGGCTGGTGTCACCCACCCCCCGAGCCAGAGGCCAGCGCCATGCACCACGCGGCGGGGAGCCGTGGGCCGCTCCCGGCACTGTGAGCACCCGAAGTGGTGGCCTCACTACGGCTGTTACGTTTTGTGGCTTCTCTGCCGGGCTTTGGGGACCACCAGGGAGCGCCTCACCAGGTGTGCCTCTAAGTAGCAAACTCAGGCCTCGTTCACACTTCGATGGCGCCGTTAGCTTCCCGGCCTGGGCGCCAGGGTCGCTTCTCATTGCGGCAGGAACGGGGTCTCCGTCTATAATCATCTCATTTAAAGCGTGTCCAAGACATGTAACACGCTTTGTTTCGGAGCGTGCCTCCTCTGCCCTGTGTGGCTCCGTGCACAGGGACCCCGGGGGCCGAGCCTCGCGGGGGCTATTCTCCAGACCCGCCCACGCTGCGGGTGTGGGGTCGCACCTTCGCGGGACAGATGGGCTGTCCTGCGGAGTCTACACATTTGTACACCGGACACCTGCTCCTCTCTGAACAGAGACTCACGTCTTCAATGCGAAGCAAACCCAGACATCTTTTCAAAGAGCAGAGTTTGTCCCCTTGCCTCCAGGCACCTGACGCCCCTCCCCCGTGGGGACAGAGATTCCCATCCCTCGGATGACAAACCAAGAGAGTGAAGGCTCCTCTGGTGCCCCAGGAGGTGGGTCTCGGGCAGAAGAGCTTGTGCCCTTCAGGCCTGACTGGACGGCCAGCGCCCTGTGAGCGGGGGTTTGGGGCAGGGTCCCTGCTGTGCTCGGAGCCCAGGACACGCCCGGCACACAGGGTGGAGCGGAACCCATCATCGCCAACAAGTCTTTTTTCCAATCCCAGGTGACATGCAGTATTGTGTTAGTTCAGGTGTGTGACACAGTGATCAGACATTCATAAACCTTATGAAGGGACCACCCCCACGATAAGCCTGGCACCCACCTGGCACCTACACCGGTGTCACAGTGTTACTGACTGTGTCCTCACATCTCTGCGGCTGTTTTATAGCTGTCACTTTGTACGTCTAACCCCTCCTTTCTCACCCAGGCCCCACCCCTACCTGACAACCATCAGTTTGTTCTCTGTGATTTTGTTTCTGTTTCAACAAGACCGTTTGAAAAAAGTTTTGATCTTTATTTTTAATGTATGACTTTCTCTCGGGCCCCCCTGAGATCCCGCAGCACAAAACCTCCTGACCCAAGGGTCTGATCTCCTGTCAGAGTTATGGAAGGCAGGCGCAGGCTAACCATGCATCAACACCCACAAGTGGAATCTAACCCAGGTTCTAATTTTTTAATCCATGAATTTCATGGTTGCATGAAGGCACTTTATAGGAGTTACAAAACCCCAGAAAGTCTTCTTTCTTCTGGACAAGGACCTGTGTCCCCATCCTGGGCCCAGTTATGGCTCAATAGTGGGTCTGTGGCCCTTTTCCAGTTGTCCTGACTCATCTGCCTCTCTCCTGCCCAATCTGTGGTTTCAACAAGCCCTGCGGTCAGGCAGTGACACAGGCTGGCCTGGCTTGTCCATCACCGAGGGCTCACATGTGGTCAGGGGGAGGGACACCTCCTGGCAAGAGTCCTCTGGTCACTAAAATCATCTGGGAAGCAGATCTTGAGACAGTGATGTGGGTGCCCACAGGGGGACCCTCATTCTGTGTGTCTGAGGGTCAAGCACTACCTTTGGTTTGTAGCAGGTGCTCGCTAAGGGCTGGTGAGTGAACGAAGAGGCTCCTCAGACTCACACAGCCTTCTTCAGCCTCAGGGCCTTTGCACTGGCTGCTAAGGGAGCAAGCAAGTCAGTGCAAGTGTCCCAGGCAGCCCACAGAACTCTCAGACAGCCCTGTCTCCCTCTCACCTCTGCTCCCTCCTTCCATTCTCAGCAGGACTGTCCCGAAACTCCTCAGTCCCAGGGGCCACACCCAGGAGTCTGGCACCTTCTCACCCTCTGAGCCTGCTCTGCCCCTCCACGGAGCTGACCCGGAATGCGTGTAGGTGCTTGTTGTCTGCCTCCCGCCGCGGGGAGCTCAGGGAGGGCAGCATGCGCTTCGCCACTCGGTCTCCAGGGCACAGCGCCCCAGTCAGTGGGTGGGGACTGAACCAACTAACGAATGAACGAACAAGCAAATGAATGAATGAACGAACGAACAAATGAATGAATGAATGAACAAATGAATGAGTGAACAAACAAATGAATGAATGAATGAACGAACAAATGAATGAGCGAATGAACGGACACCCTCCAACTTTGCCTCTGTGTCTTGGGCAGAGGGACCTCCTTTGATCCATTCTGTCTCCCTGTCTGTGCGTAGGGGGCTCTGGGGTCCAAGCCGTGTCTTCAAGGGAACAGAATTTCTGCTGTGGCTTCTCCTTGTCTCTCCACCCGCCTGGGAAGTTTCCGAGCACAAGGCAGCAGCCGACCCTTAAGCTGGGATGACGCATGTGCCACCCTGGCAAATGCGGGGTCTGCAGGAAGTGACCTCCCCCCACGTTAGGTCCCCAAGCACAACGACCACGGTGACGCCCGTGACAAGGTTAAAGAGATGAGGAGCAGCTGGCCAGGGAACTGAGCCTTTCTGTGCACGCACATGCCCGCTGCGTGGCCTTCGCCACGCCGCCCCCTCTCCAGACCCTGCCGCCTTCATTACAAAGTCAGACCCCACGCCGCACGTGCCACATGACTTGGAAGGACACATCCTTCAGCGGCTCTGAAATGTGCACCGCCGTGCCCAGCATGGAGCAGGAGCTCTGCCGACGGCTGCAATTAGTCTTAGCGGGAGGCTGATGGAGGCTCCACGCGGCCCATGGAACGAGGGGACGCGCTCACCCCCACCTCTTTGGCTTGAAGGGTGTTTTTATTCTTAAATCACTCCGGCTCACCGGGGGACCCGGCTCAGCGTGACCTGCCTGCCACTGGGCAGCCAAGCCTCGAGCTCAGAGGGGGGCCCCCCCACACACGCGCCCTGGCCCAGCGCGGGCACCAGCGCTCTGCACACTGAACTCGTCTGCCTTTCTTCTGCGCATCTCGCGTGCACTCCGTAAGGCGGCTGAGTTTCGGCTCACAGACAGGGAGGAAGGGATCTTCGTCAGTATCTCCGCCCTGCTCCGCAGAACCCAGCCCAGCGCCTTCCGAATCCTGACAGCTTCCAGAAACTCGACCTGGGGGGCAAGCTTCCTGATGCTGCCCCACGGTCTCATGTTGGAACAGCCAGAGCAAGAGGAGCCAGAGGCAAAAGTCCCCTCTCCACCCCCGCCTCTGGGCCCCATGGCACGCCCCCGAAGACCGGCGCGCTAATTCCCAGAAAGATCACTTCCTGACAGAATGATTTTCAAAAGGACTCAGAGAGTTTTGTGATCACCCGTGCGACCTCGTCAACAGCAGTTTAATGGCAGCTGCGTCTCCTGTAGCAGGACACAGAGGTTAAACCCCCATCCAACCGGCCTGGGGCTCAAAGCCCAACCCTGAGCGGGAGGAGCCTGCTTCCCGTGGGGCCCGGAAGCGCAGCGGAGGGCCCGAGAGGCACGGGCGGCCAGTGGCCCTCTGCTCCTCACCAGAAGGACGCCCGGCGGGGCCCCCCTCTGCGTTCTTCTCCATCCCCGCAAACCCGCCCGGGCCCCCGTGCCTTGGCCCTGAACAGCTTCACTAAGGCAAACTGACTCCGATTTGAAGGCTCCCCGGGAGCTGGCACCCGCGTGGGCATCGGCCGCTTCCAGAAGCTTCCCAAGGTCCTCTGTGCTGCTTCCAACGTCGGGGAACGGGAGGTCGGAACCGTGACACACACGAGGGTGAAGCGCCTGCTTCCTTTGCCAGGGCTCTCGCGGCTCCCGGTAGGGCTGCTGCTCCCAGGGGGGTGTCCCACCCCAGCCCCTCGCTGCCCGGCATGCAGCCAGCCCCTTTGGAGACGTGAGAACGCTGTCCCGCAGGACGTCGGTGCTGCTGGCGCAGGAGACGCAGCGGGAGAGGGCCGGCCAGGGCGTGCCATCCTCGCCCCTGTGGGCCAGCGTGTGCGGGCCTCTGTCCTCACGGAGGCACCAACCACCTGCGGGGCAGCAGGTGCTCTGCGAGCACACGAGCCGGCCTTTCCAGGGCTCAGGCTAAGGCAGACACGGGTCACCGACGCTCGGAGAGGCCTCCAGGGCCTGAGCAAGGTCACTAGGTCACTTCCCCACTCAGCTCAGGGGGTCCTGCTGTGGACCGACGGGCCATGTGGGATTCCTCCCTCCCTCCGTCCCTCCCCACCTTCTTTCTTTCTCTTTTCTCTTTCTTTCCTCTGGCTACAACGGGAGCATCTGATGTGACCCTCGGCAGCCCCTGTGGACCGACCACAGCATCCCCGTGACGCTGGGAGGCCGCCCGGTAGCAGGTCGCAGATGCAGGTCCGCTGGGCCCCGCCCGGGTCCTGCGCTTTATGGGAGCGGCGGCCGCCGCTTGCTCTTCAGGCGGCGTTATCTGGCATCTCTTCCTTCCGGCAGTCAGCTCAGTATCCAAATGCATCTGTGAAGACATGAGGGACGCCTTCGCAACGTTCTTTTTCCCATTTTTGAAAGTTGTGAGGCTCGGACGTCCACTTATAAAATAGCATGTCACTTTCCGAAGCTTAAAATGATTTGGAGCAGAAAATGGTTCCTCTGGTTGTCTCTGGAACTAGTCAATAAATCTGGCAGCTGTCCCTGAATTACGGCGCAAGCGTGGGCCCTGCCAAGCTCCCATCCCAGCTCCGTCCTCAGAGGGGGCTCAGGAGTTTCCCCGCAGGCTCCTGGTCACAGGTCAGCCTCCCTCCTTCCGTCATAAATGGCAGTGACAGGAACGAGGCTGTAAAGAAGCGGGCGGGACGTGTTTTATGAGAGCAGTGAGGGGAGCATTTGAATGGAGAGAAGTAGTCACTCCCCAAAGAGGCAAAGTTGGGGAGCAGAATAATGGAGATCATTGACGATGTGAGGAGAGGGCAAGGTTACTGCAAACACATGGGAGTTCTGATACCAGGCAAGTTCAACGGGGGGGCCCGGGTGCCCCACAACTGGGGAGTCCAGCCCAAGAAGCCTGAGAGCCTTGGAAACCACCATCCTGGCCAACACTGTAGGCGCCCCTGGAGATCAGAGGGTCACCAATGCTGAAATCCCTCTTTCCCCCTCCGCTCCCACCTGACCCAGCTGCTGCCCGGCGCCCCCGGCTGGGCTCTCGGTTCCAGGGCAGCCCGGATTGTTTCAGGAGAAGATGCCCCGTGTCGGGGTGGCGCCATCAGGGCTAGCACCACACCCCAGGCAAAGGCAGGGAGGAGGGAGACACCTGAGACCCACTCGGTAATGACCTCCAGCAGCAGCGCAGATGAAGCAGCCTCAGCGAGGAATGTTCTGGACGCTTCCGCACGAGTCCACAGGGAGAAACAGACGGAAGTGTTTCGGGCAGCATTCTTGGTTCTGGAGACCAGTGGAAACAGCCCAAAGGACCCTCCGCGGGAACGCAGGCACCGAAGCATGCAGTGCTCCCTCTGCGGGACGCCACGCAGCCTTGGCAACGGAATAAATGCAGATTCCAGATTGACAGGGAGGACCCTGTGAGCCCCAAAAAGGCAGGTTACTGAAAAATGGACACCCCCCCCATTCTTCAGAAGCGTTTATTGGCTGAGGGTCCACCATGGGCCATGTACTCTTCTAAACACTAGGGGTGTGGGCACACACACACGACACACACACGTACACATGCATTGGCTTGTCAAGAGTGAAGTCTTCCAAGGGACACATAAGAATGATCAAGAGCCAGGGTTTGGCGGGATTAGAGCTCCATAGCTTGCCCTCTGCATCCTGCTGATGATGCCTCTTTGGAGGCTGATGGAAAGGATGCGGAGATAGGAAACTAGAGGAGGTGGGCAGACACTGCCACCGCCTTGGGCAGCGTATGCCATAGTGAGAGCTCTGGGTCTGGGCTGGAAACCTGGGCTATGGGACGGAGGCACCCAATGCGCAGCCGGATGCTGCAGGGACCGGGTTTCCCAGGGGTGGACGTGCCCCCAGCTCATTGCTGCTTCAGGACGTGGCTCTGCCCTGGCTTTGTTACAATGAAAGCCAGTAAGTGATGATTCCTCTGCAGCCCAGACCCCTCTAGAACTGGAGCAGGGGGTTGCCATAAATATTATTTGATAAACGATGTCAACTTTTAATAAAAACAGATGTCGCAAACTTTTAAGTGCTTTCATCTCTGGGTTCCTGGGATTTGTTCCAATTTCATAATATTGTCAACTCCGAAATGAAATTACTTTGTGGAAGATAAAGCGAGGTGTTTGGAGCGCCCTGAAGAATAGCCTCGCTCGCTCGGGGACATTGCGGGCCGCACGACCTTTCCGGAACACCCGGTTCTTTCGTCTTTATTTTGCCATATCAGGGAGAATTTTCTGGGCAAACACTTCCCCGATATTTATTAATGAAACTTCACGGCCTTTGTTAAAAGTTTGTTCTCACTGGTCCTAATCCCCTCCCCACTTCTTACGATGCCAAAGCAAGTAAAACACAGAATTTGGAAGTCTCTGTCTTTGGGGGGACCCGCCGAGCCCACTCCAGCCCGTGGTAACCCCGGTTTGTCATGAACCTGTCATTGTGGACGGCTGTCCGTCCTTCCGTGTTTTCGCCCTTCGCCCACAGCTGTCTGCACACACACCTGCGTTCTCGCCCACACCGAGGACTGTCGCCGTGTTCTAAAACGCGGTCTCTGTGCGCTCGCTGATGCCTTTCATCTCTGCCTCGAATCTCTTGTTTTATTCGTGCAGTTGTACCATCTCTCATGCTGTTCCCTTTCCTGGGAGTCGTTCCATTTCTTTTCTGGTGTCTGGGCACTTGGAACAAAGCCGCAGAAACTATTGCGTGTAGATAGAGAGGCGGATAGAACGGCAGACAGACAGGTGACGGATGGGCGCATAGATAGCACACATAAATATCTGTGTTAAATAAATATAAAGCGTCATGTGAGGTGCTGGCTTTTGTGTTTTTACGGGATAGCATGGAATCAATATTTCTAATTTTCGTGTGTTGGCATCTCCTTTCCAAACCAGCGATAAAAAGCTCACATTTTCCCCAGACGCCGGTGAGCACACACTCTCTGGAGTACGCGGCCCCCAGTGAGTGCCCGCGTTCTCCTTAGGTTTTACGGCCGACGGCTATGAAGCGGTCACGCCATCTGCACTTGAACTTGCCCTCCCCGGCTGGCTGCTGCTGCGCGGCGTGTGCCGGCCCCGGTTGGCCGTCGCCCGTGTGGTTGCTGGGCTGCTCGCGGGCACGCGGGGCCCGTCCGGGCCGGGCGGCCTTGGCCCCCGCTGTCCTCTCCCAGCGCTGTTTAGGCCGCGCGCTCACCCTGATGCGGGAACCACAAGCACTTTAGGGGTCTCTCTGTTTCATTTTCATCCTCGCCGGCAGGAATGTCCCCCTGATATCACCGAGTCTGTGTTCCCTCTCACGGCTTCAGCGGTTCTGGCCGCCTTAGGAAACTCTCTCGTTCCCCCCGGGCCCCACGTGGCTCACCACGGCCGCGAACACGCGCGTCGCTCACATTTCGGGCGTCGGGAGAGGGGTCCAGGCTGCACCACGTTGTCGGTTCACGGGTCCTCCTCCCGGGGAAGTGAAACGTTCCCCCACGGACGGCCCCTGCGCCCCGCCGCCAACCCCGCCGAGGGCCCGTGAACGGCCCATCCTGGTGTGCGGTGAGGGGCCTCCCTTCTCTTCACGGGTCCTGGGACCCATTCCTCCGCCTGAGCTTCAAGGCCACCTCTGTCCTAGTCCCCAAACAACCCCTCCACCAGCTGGCCACCTGCCGGCCACCAGCCGGCCACCAACCAAGCGACGCGGAGCACTGCCTGTCTGTCTCTCTCTGTTCTCCGGGTCAGTCCTGCGCCTTCTTGTTACTTATTTGCTTCAGGTGCTTATGGCTAAAACAGAGAAAAGCTTAAGTTCTGTACATTTTTGCTGCTTCCCCGAAGGAATACTGATGGACCGAACATGACATGGACTGGGAAGAGGCGGGGAAATCGAAATGACCTGCTGAGCGAGTTGATGGGCAAACCCGAACCTAATGCATGTCTGGCATCAGGGTCTGCAGGTGCGCGGATACCCAAGAGCCAGTTCCCCACTGGTCCCTGTAGGGGAGTGGGGGTCCTTCTCGCTCTTTCTCTTCCTCTTCCCCTTCTCTGTTACTTCTCCAGGTGCTTGAGGCAGACCATGAATTACTCATCTCTTCCTTCCCTCCCTTCCCTCAGTAAGCCCGGCGTACGATCCTGCGCGGTTCTGCGGGTGATTTCTGGGGCAACGGCAGCCTGACAGTCGGCGTGGCTGTCTCGGCTTTTCTGATTATGCAATCACACGAGAATAAAGTAGTCTTCTCTCCTCTTTCCCAGTGTCTATACTGATTCTTTCCGCCGTCTTATCGCTTCCCTTTGATGCCAAAACAGTGTTGAGTAACACTTGTGATAACAAAAGCCTATTTGTCGCCAGCTTTAAGTAGGACGGCAGCAGTGTTTTGTCACTTTGGTTAATACAATTGCAGTGTGTAGCCAATAATTTTTATCACGTGTAAGTCGTTTTGTTTCGCCCCGTTTTACCTCGGGTTTTCATTATGAATGGTATCTAAATTTTAATAATTGCCTTTTCAGCATCACTAGCTCGATCCTATTTTCTGATAGGATGAATGATGCTGATAGAGTTTATAACATTCAATCAACCTTGCCTCGCCGGAACAAACCTCATTTTGACTAATTAAAATCAAGTAATTATAAAATAGGAGACTATGCTGAGGTGCTTTGTTTTCATTTTTATGCTTCACATGATTATTTATTATGTGTAGTTATGGCATCCGTGCTGAGTGTAGGACTGGCCTGAGCTTTGATGCTGTGACCTCGACCCCCCTCTGCATGCAAAGTACCACACTGGACCTTCTCATTATTTCTTCCACTTTGTGGTTTCCTTGTTACTCTTTCCTCTTTATTTTTCTAGTATGATTGGACTGCTATTGATTCCTTTTTTCTCCTCGTTTCCTTGGGAGCTGTGATGGGTCCTTATATAAAGCCTCCCCCACCCCCAACCCGTGCCTCTGGCCTCCCCGTGTCCAGCCACAGAGCAGTGACATGTGACCCTTCTTCCCAACAGGGAGAGGCAGTGTCTCCGTCCCCAGGAGCCTGAGGGGCTCGTGACTTCACACAACCAGGGCTCAGCCCGCAGAGGGGTCAGGCGGTGCCGGGGACCCCAGCCTTTGGGACTTTGCTCCATTATTCCCGTGCGGAAGCTTGGGCCCGAGTCTTTGAGGGCAGAGCCTCGCGGGCCCTCGGGCAGCTTGAGAGCATGTGGAGAGGGAGACTCGGGGTCCGCACGTCCGGGCTGAGCCTGTCCCCAGCCCAGCCTCGAGCTGACGGAGCCGGGAGTGACCCCCGGCGGCCCACGTGAACGGTGAGAAAGGAGCGATTTCGGTTGTTCTGAGCCAGAACGTGCGGAGGGCTGCTGTTCCTCACGCAGCAGTAGCGAGCTGACACCAAAGTATTACCCCTGCTGTGTTCACAGTCAGAGAAGCGCGGCCCCGTTAGCGTAGGAAAACGTGACGCCCACCGCTCTCCCGCCTGACCAGGCCGGGGCACGTCCCCCCCCGTCGGTCCCCACTGCCCCGTCTCCCGGGGCCCGTGAGAGCCTGTGGCCCTGGGCAAGCAGGTCCGCCTCAGCCAGCTGGCGTGTCTTCTCGGCTTCAGGAGGTCATACGTGACGTTGTTTGCACGAGCTCCACACATACGTTTACAGTTACATCTAACTCTCTGTGTGTGCCTTTTCGGGGATATGTCCAATTTAAATAGTAAAACCCCCGGATGGAGCCCCTGTTTCTATGTTCTAGCAAGTTGGAGATCTCTCTCACCTGTCACGGGAGGGCGTCCCGGTTCCTGGGTGGCCGCCCTCCTGCCCTCTCCCCTGATGTCGTGTGTGTGTGTGTGTGTGTGTGTGTGTGTGTGTGTGTGAGAGAGAGAGAGAGAGAGATTACAGGTGTTCCTCCTCTAACCAGGTAGGGAGCTGAAGGGGACCGCATGACCCTAGTGAGTCCCGGAAGGAGAAGGGACACCTGAGATGGGTCTGTCCTCTGACGTCAGAGGATGAGCAGATTCTTGTGTCCAGCAGACAGGCTTGGCGCCGCCACCATTCATGAGATGGCAGAGAGGTCCCCGTGGTGTGGCTGCCTCACACTTTAAGTGCGTTTCAGGTGGGGCACAGCTGACAGAGAACGGAAAGGCATCTCCTTCCAGAAGACACCATGGACTCCGTCCTCTCACGTAGGACGCTCTCCTCTGTGAACTGCGAGAAGCTTTGTTATTTACCTTGGCTATCGAGGGCTTTGGCTCGGCCGAAACTGATTTTGGGGTGTGGTTATAAATAAGATGGAATCGCTGCTGTTGTTCATGTTTGGTTATCCCTTGGTCTGGTCCATTGATTGGTTGTCCATTGATCCAGTCATTAATTGTTTATCTAATTAATTCAGTCCAGTAAATGATTATCCAATCGATCCAGTCCATGAATTGAAGAACCGTCATTCTGGAGGACTCTGTATCCTGGTCTGTCTGTGTATCCTTGTGTGTGAGACCGTGCATCCCCGAGTCCACCCCCCTCCGGTGCTGGCTGAGGCCTTTGTATCTTCACACGAGTTAGAATCTCATTGCCCATATACCCCCCGCCCACCACCCATATGGTTGGGTTTAAATCTACTGTCCTGCCACCTTGCTCTTTGTTTTCTGTGTGTCCTATATGTTCTGCATTCTTATTTTCTCTCTTTTTCCTGTTTTTGGATTATCTTAATGCATTTATGCTACCGTTTTATATCTGTGATGAGCTTATGACCTGCACCTCTTTGTTTTATTACTCTTCTAAGTTGCCTTTCTAGGGATTACAATGTGCATCTTTAACTCACCATAGTGGATCTTCAGAAAATATTATATCATTTCACATGCACTGTAAAAACTTCACGCCCTGACCCGTGTGGCTCCGTGGGCTGGGCATCATTCTGCGAAGCCGAAGGTCACTGGTTCGATTCCCAGTCAGGGCACGTGCCTGGGCTGTGGGTTCCGTCCTTGGTTGGAGCACACGCGCGAGGCAGCCAGTGAGTGTTTCTCTCTCACATCGACGGTGACAGCCTTGGTTCCCACGCCATCCCCCCATCCCCGCCCACCTGCAGCTACCTGGGAGCTTCCCATGATAGTGGGGTACATCACCCCGAGCTCCGTGTGGCCTTGATGAGCCCCAGACTCACAGCTGCGAGATAACGACTGAATTCAATAGTTCCTTTTTTCTCCCCCCTGTAAAATAGCCCCTCTTCCCTGGGACCCCGGAGTCCGGCCCTTCGCGGTGCGGCTTCCTCCCCGCTCACTCGTTCCCTCAATGAACGTCTTTTCTTTGCTCGCTGCGTCCTCATGGTTCTCTGAGCGACACCGCTCTTACAGACGGTGCTCTCCCTTTCTCTCCCCCTCCCTTCCCCTCTCTCTAAAAAGTAAAGAAAGAAAGAAAATCATCAAAATACTTCACAAGAATCTATTTCTAATTCTGTCCATACTGTGCGCTATTGTTGCCATGTATTTAAATACTATGTGTGCTACAGACATGGTGCATTTTAATTATTCTTCTATGAAACAGTTATCCTTCAAAGAGATTTAAAAATAAGAAAAATATTATACATTTACTCATATATTTACCATTTCTGATGTTTCACTAAATTTGTTTTCTCCTTCTCAAAGAACTTTCCTTAACGTTTCTTGTACAGTGATGAATTCTCTCAGTGTTTGTTGGCCTAAAGATGTCTTTATTTCTGCCTACATTTTGCAAACTCTTTTCATTAGGCATAGAAGTCTAATTGAACAGATTTCCATTTTTTTTTCGGAACATTATACATGCTGCTCCATCACCTTCTGGCTTGCACAGCTTCTGATAAGAAGTCTGCTTACGTACATACTTCTGATGTGCTGGAAATGATTTATCTCTTTATTCTAGCTGCTTTTAATTTTTTCTCTTTATGGCTGCTCTTCAACACTTGGATTTTAACGTGCCTCGGTGTAGTTTATTTCTTGGGTTCATTGGGACCCTTGGATTTGTGGGGTGTGGGTTTTATCAAACTTGGAAATATCCCAGCTCTTCTTTTTTTCTGATACTTTCCTCCCGTCTTTATCGTACGTCTACGGTTACACGTATATCACTGTACTGGACAGTGTCCATAGCACCGACGCCCTCCTGCCTTGTCGTTCTCCCTCGGCTGCCTCCGTGTGGGAGAGGCCCCCTTGCTGTGGGTTCTGGTTGGCTGGCTTCTCCTTTCGCAGCACCTGACTTGTTGGGTAGCCCACCAAATGTACCCTTCGTGTGCACCGTTGTATTTCACGACTACAGGTCCCTTCTGAGCCCTTTCAAGGTCTGTCGCGTCTCTCCTCGCTGTGGCCTTTATTCCGGCACATTAGCAGCGTGGTTACGGAGCAGTGGTAACATCCTGTCTCCCTTTCTGCCCTCTCTGTCCCTTCCACGTTGAGGCCCTGTAACGCCGGGTCTGGAGCAGTCCCGGGGCCAATGTTGTTTGTGTTCTGTGACAATCACCTGCTGAGGAGTCTCCCTGAGGTCCTGGGTGTCACGGCGTCTCTGCACTCTGGTTGGAGGAGACAGAAACTATTTCCAGCCCGGCGTGAAGTTCAGAACGGGTTCAGCTGACTCCTTTTTAGTATTCTTCCCTCGGCCTGTGGGGTTCCACCCGACACATGCGCCAACCTCCATTCGGACAGACGTCTACGGGACCTTCTGCCGATCTCTGGCGCTCACTCTGTGCAGTGACATCCTCTCTGCTGTCCCACCCCGCGAATTCCAGCTGCCTCAGTGCCTGCGAACCCCAACCTTTATCCCGAGTAAGTGAACCCGCTGTGTTCTTTTTGGGTCGCCTCGCCCCCTGTTAAGAATGGGGAAATGCCCCCAGGCCGTTTGCCGGGACAACCCCAGGGCTGATGCTTTCGTGTCCGTTCTCGCAGGGATGTCAGCTGTGTGCGTCCTCGTCTGCTCAGTGCAGCCGGTCTAGTTCTTAACGGTTGGCAGCGGTGAACGCTGCACGGGCAGGAGCAGAAACCTTAGCCTGGGATGCGCCTGCCCCATACAGTCCTGTTGAGAGTTTGGTATCAAAGTTACATCAATCCCGTTAAGTGCATTTGAGGGTGTTGTCTGTTTTCTCTGTGAAAGTTTGCACAATATTACAGTGTTGGCATTATTTATTTTCTTCAATGTTTGGAAGCATTTACCAGGGTAGCCATCTGGGCCCAGAGTTTTCGTGGGAAGCACTGAAGTACTGATTCAATTTTTTAAATCAGATATCGAGCTATTCAGATTTCTTTTTATGTATCAAATTTAGTAAATTTTGTTCTTAAAGAAATTTTTAATTTAATTCACATTTCCTAATTTATTGACAGATAGTTGCTCAAACTATGCTCTTATTTTTGTTTTCTGTAAGACAGTAGATGTGTTCTCTTCGGTTTCGATCTGATCCTGGTAATTTGTGCGTTTTCTCTCTCTCTTTAATTAGTCTTTCTAGGGCTTTATTTATTTTATTACTCACTTCTAATAGCCAATTTTTGTCATCGTTCGTTTTTCTCTGCTGATGTGTGTAACATATATTTCTTTTTAAAATTATTTTTTACTTCCTCTGTCTTTTAGCATCTTGATCTTGATCTTCAGATCACTGGTTCGTACCTCTCTGTGCATTTAAGGCGACCTCTGTCCCCCCAGCTGCTGCCGAGGCCGGATCCCACACGTGCTGAAAGGCCGTATTTTCGCCGTCATTCAGTTCCCGAGATATTCTCTTTATTGTCATATGTTCTCTAAACTCTTCTTCACTGAAAAATGTCACGCTGGAGCCCCAAACACTCAGGACACTTTCTAGTTTGTTTGTTTTCTGATGGTTCCCAGCTTAATCATACTCTGGTCAAAAAACACTCTGAAAAACACCTGAACGTTGCACACGTGAACAATTTTGGTTAAAGTTTAAGGTAAACTCGGCAGAACGGTGCATTCTGTGTTTGCTGGTTACGTTTTCTGCCAAGGGCCAGGCAGCGAACGCGTTAGGCTTTGAGAGCTATGGGGTCCGTCCCGGCTACTGTCTCGGCTGCTACGACGCAGAGCAGGTGAACACAGCACCCAGATGGGTGGGCCTGGCTGTGTGCCCGTGAAACTTCGTTTACAAAGACAGGCCGTGGGCCGGGTTGGGCCTGTGGCCCCTGGGCGGGACCCCGGCTTCAGAGCAGTAGGGTGGGCCCCCACGGTGACTTAGTGGGACCTTCAGTCCGTCTGCTCAGTGGTCTAATGAAAACTCGCTTCGTCAGCTTGCTGTTTTCCAGAGCGTCTGCTGATGGCGTAAGCACCTCTCCTTAACTGCCCTTCTCTGCTTTGTCCGACTTGCCCTCTGTCCCCTTGGCTGCCCGGGGCCGCCAGTCTGGGGGCTGCGGTCCAGCGGTCTGTGCCCCCCAGGGCAGCGGGTGGCAGGGCGCCGTCCCTGTCTGGGACCCAAGCAGGAGACGCGACCTCTGTCCTCTAGTGTTCCCGGGCACCCAGGCTGGAGTTCCCAGGGCAGCGGCCCCCCTCCCCCGCCCACACCTGCACCCCAGCCCTTTGGGGACTAGGCCTTGTGATACCCGGGGCTGGAGTCTCCTTCCTCCCGAGGATCGGTGGCCCTCGGGTGCCCCTCCTGCCAGGGCTCCCTGTGCATGGCTCCCTCCCGCCCAGCGCCTGTCACAGCCGGAACCCTGCACCCCGCGTGGCAGCCACGGTCCCCCTCCGGCCCCACATATCTGCCGCCACAGAAGCCTCGGGCCCGGCCGTCTGCACTGGCCCTGGGGGCTGGAGCAAGGGCAGCGGGGGGACGGCAGGCGCTGTCTTTCGCCGCCCACGCGGAAACCAGACTCGCGGTCACAGACTCTGACGGGCAGCGGCCGGCTCTCCTCCGAGTCAGGGTCCGCGTCCTCCGCGCCGAGGAGCAAGGACACTGAATGAGTGCAGCAAGGTCTGCGCCCGAGGGGCCGGTCCTGACGAGGGGCTGCCACGCTCCTTCCACGACGTGAGCAAGACCAGGGCCGGGCCACGCGGCCGTGCGTGTGAGGGTCGGGAGGGACCGCTGAGCCCGCCTGCCAGACAGCCCCCGTCTCCTGGTGCTCCCCTCGCCCCCCCGCCCCCGACCAAGGTCGGCGTCCTGGCACATCCATGCCCAGGGCAGCTGGCACGGAGCTGCTCCCACCGCCCCTTTGGAGTAAGTCACGTGCAGGAGCAGGTGACGCTGAAATAACTTGTCACCGCCTCCCGCGGTCTTCAGAGTGACAGACGCCCCGGCTCCTGAGGTGGGTGTTTATGCAAAAAGGCCTCAGAAGATTAAATAAGACTTTTATTTTTGACAACAGATCCCATCCCCGCTCAACAGCCATGTGCCGGCGTGATTATTACGTTATGAAAACAATAACTCATGCTTTGCGGACAGAGAATAACCGTATTGATCTCCTGAACAGTGCATTTTATTTTCCATTAAATTTTTATGGAGCATGACACGCCGGGCGCGGGGTCTGGTCTTCTCGGCCCGGGAGCACGCACGGCTCTGCAGGAGAAGGTAGGGTGCCCGTGTTAACCGGACCAGCCCCGGGGGGCCGGGAGCCGAGCGGGAGCCGAGCGTCGCTGCCGTCTGGCTCCATCCGAGCGTGTTTGCTTCTGAGGCTTGTGAACTGACCCCAGAGGAAACGGCAGCCTCTCCTCGGTGAGCGGCTGCGCTGGCGGCGGCCAGAAACTTGCTCCGCGCCCCTTACCCGCACCGCACACGCACACCTCCGAGGCCGGCGCGTGAGCGAGGCTGGGGGCCACGCAGAGGGGCTGGCACGTCCCCCGCCCTGAAGCCCAACTGTCTTGATAACAGAGCAGTTCTGACGTCGCCTGGAGGAGCTGGGAACACTCCCCAGAGGAACGTAACCCCAGAGCCCGTTTCTCACTCCCCCGCTTTCCCCGAAGAACCTGGCGTTCTCACCGGCCTACCAGCCACGCAAGGGCGGGGCTCGCCGAGGGATCCCCCCAGGCCTCCCAGTTCCAGGCTGTGGACCACGAGGACCCCCACTGTCTGCGGGCGTGACGGCTGCAACATGTCTCTCAAGGAAGCGCAGAGGCTGCCCCGGCGAGGCCTTGGTCTGGCCGAGATGCGCAGAGACACCCCACAGGCAGGCACCCCCGGCTGGCATCCGGACTGCGGTCACAGGCTGAAGAGCCTCTTACGCTGGCCCCCTCTGTCACCACAAACGCACACGCTCTTCTCACGGCTTCGTTCCCAACAGCGACCCGTTCTCTGACCCCAGCTGGGTGCCTCCCGCTCACTCCAATCTGAAGCCAGCTCCCCGGGGTTAAGGGCCTGCTCACGACCCCGTCCCCACTTCGGAGGCCCGCTGCCCACGGCAGCCCTGCCCGCAGCGTTACAGACCCAGGGGCCACCAGAGCTCTCTCTGCCTCAGTGACTCACCAGCACCGCCCCAGACCTCGATGAAGCCCTGTTCCCACCGCTGGACGTTTGCTACAGAGGCTACAACTTAGGGGGGGCAGATGGGAAGATGTGGGTAGACAGGCTGTGAAGGGGGAGGCCGTGGAGATGCACCCCTCCAGGCACACCAAGGCAGTTACCAGCCCGAAGCTCTCTGAACTCCCCATTGAGGGATTTTTTAAAAAATTGAGTTCCGTTATGTAGACGTGGTTGACTAAACTGCTGGCTCTTGGTCACTGAACTCTGTCTCTAGCCTGTCCGCCCTGGGGTGGGGCTGAACGTTCTGACCCTCCAGTCACCTGGCCACTTTCCTGGTGGCAGTCCCGCTCCTGAATCTGCTGCGGGGCCCGCCACCCGCGAGTCACTGCATCACCACGCGGAAGGCACTCACCGCTCCGGAAGTCCAGGGCTTTTAGGATCTCTGCGTCGGGAACCAGGGACCATGTCCTTCTTATGACCCAGCTGTCATCCCACGTGGTAGGGGAGGACCAGGGAAAGGAGCATGAGGAGTCGGGGGTGGGAGTCAGCGTCTGACCCCTGGAGGGCACTGTCACAGAGCAGGCACGCACCGCCGGGCCTCAGCTCCCCGCCGGACAGAGGCAGGACCCAGGCCAGGGGGTCTGACGCCTTCTCCTGCAGCGAACTAACTGGGCAGACACGCGCGTCTGTGAGCTGAGCCTGGGCCCGTCGGCGTCCCGGGTCTTCCGTTCCCTCTCCCTACGCGCGCGGTGATTCATCCAAAATGAGCTGTAAACTCTCCATTTCCTTCAAAGCTCCCAGAATAACAAACCCACGCAGGCTTCTCTGATGATTAAGTCACAGCTTTCAGTAGATCGCCTTTTGAAGAGCCGGTCAGACCGGGCAGGGTGGAGAAGCCCCATCCATCACGCCCCGGGCTACCGCCCGCCGGGGGACACGGGGAGGCCGGCGGGGCGCGAGCAAAGGGCGCGGTGCCTGTAGCTGAGACGCCCCACAGCCCCTCACAGGTTCCATCTCGGTCCTGCAGGGACCCGGTGCAGCCCCCGCTGGCCATCAGGAGGCCTCCCAGCCCAAAGGGAACCCCCGTGCACACCCCCCGACGTCCGTCCTGAACCCCTGGCTGCGGCTGGAAGCCAACTCTCTTTTCCAAACATCCTCCCACCTCGTCCTGTCGTTCCCTGCCGGCCCCGGACGGCCGCCACGTGTGGGTTTATCAGGGACGGCAGCGTTGGCTCGGAAGAACGAACTCACGCTGGAAGCCAGCGGCTCCCGAGGTGACGGTGTCGACCGCCCTGTCCCCGCTCGCTGCCGGGAGGGGCTCGGAGCGGCCTGGGCCGAGGACCCCGTGCTCCCGCAGCGCACCTCACAGCCCGCCTTCACCTCGAGTGCAGTCAAAAGGAGCCGCACCTCCCATCTGAAATTTCATCTTCCCTCTTCAGAGAAATTAGCTGGATGAGTGATTGCAATGGCGTGAAGCTAATGATGAAAATAATTATTGCTGAAAAATACTTCATAGGCACAGAAATGTCAGGTGTACCTCCTTTATAGTTAAAGAAAGCCCTCGGGCCAGAAAGGGGACAAGCTAGGAAGCACCGTCACCCGGCCCAGCCCCTGGCCGCCCGCCCAGCACAGCGGAATGAAGAGCTGTCATCTCCTGACATCTCTCTGCTCCGGGCAGCATCTGTAAACAGTGAGGCCGTTTAACGAAATTTGCAGAATTGCTGCAGAAAACATGGCCCAGACTTACAGGTACCAGTATCACTCAGGAGAGAAAGACGGGCGTGAGGGTGAGCGTGTGGAGATCCAGGGTTGCGTCCCCTCCGTGTTTCAGCCGACACTCACGCCACCAGACGTGACGAGTCTGTCGAGGAGGGGCCTGGATTCCCCGGAGTGAGAAGGCAGGCACTGAAGTTTCTATTTGACGCCAGCGGATGGGGACAGCCGAGCGCTGAGCCCTTCTGGCCTGAGCTTCCACCTCGGGGGGTGGGGGGCAGTTTATTCTCGTGACTATAGAAGTCTTAGGACCTCTTCCTGAGTCTCCACGACACATGTTGGGCACCTCTGCCCCCTTACAAAAATTTCTGGCCCCCTGAGTCCCTAACACTTTGCTAAACTGTTCCTCACCTCTGAGATCCTGGTCACTCACCATGATTGAGCCAAGTCTTTGTCTCCTGGCCAAGCTCTCCTTTTGACCTTCACAGGGAGTCCCACCCAGCACCCTAGCCTCCGGACCCCTTGCCTTCTGTTACAGACTAAATTGTGCCCGTCCCCAATTCCTACGTTGAAGCCTTCATCTGCAATGTGACTGTATTTGGAAATAGAGCCCTTAGGAAGGTCATTAAGGTTAAAGAAGTTCATGAGGGTGGGATCCTAGCCTCATGAAATTGGTGACCTTAAAAAGGAGAGACCCCAGGGGCACCTCTCTCCCCACCCGCGCAGGCCCGGAGGAAAGGCCGTGGAGGACGCAGCCAGGAGGCGGCCGTCTGCAAGTCAAGGAGAGAGGCCTCGCTGGGACCAGCCAGCAGACACCCTGACTTCAGACTGTGGGGCTGCAGAGCTGTGCGCCCCACCAGCTGCCCATCGGTGCTCTTCCTGTGGCCCCGGCAGACTCCGGCACCGGCCTTCCCTTCTCTGGCCCAGGTCAGGCAGCTTCCTGTGCCCCATGCCACCGTTGTGCCCCGGTGTCATGGTGCCTAATCACTCCCCACGTGGCCAAAGCCTCTCCCTCCTTCCACCTGCCCCACAGAGCCCCCCCAGCTCGTCGGTCTCCAGACCTCACGGAAGCCCCAGCCGGCCTCATCCCCTCCCAGCTCACCCAGCCTCTGCTTCCTCGTGTCCCCTCCGTGTGCAGGTCCCTTCCCAGTTACTTCCTTCTCACCAGCCATGTCCTGATCGCCCTGCTGACGTGGCCCAGGCATCACCGGAAACTTCCTTGCCTCCAAACACAGGCTGCCCTAGGCTCGCAGGACAGTTTTCTAATTCAGACGTGGGCACACCTCTCCCTGTAAGAATCTCTGCGTTCTCTTAAGCAGAAATGGCATGCCCTGGCCACGGTCTGGATGGCGGGGTGGGTTTTGCCGTTAGGTCGCCAAACGTCGCCCTGGGGCCCGAAGCTTGCCTCTTCACTCCTCGTACGCCTGTCTCCCTCCCCTGACGCCGCATAGAGGGATGTGAGCCCCACTGTGCCCTGAAGTAGCCTCGTCCCCTACTCCACCCCCAACTACAGACCGTCCCCGCCGCCCAGAGCCTGTCACGTTACTCAGACCATAGGGTCCTAAGCCCGCTCAACCCTGCCTGCCACGCCCGCCCATTCCTTCCCGTGAAAATCTCACAGAGGGCCCCTCCCCGCGCTTGGGCTCCTTCTGCCTCCTGACTCACCCCGTGCTTCCCCGGGCCCTGCGTGGCCTGGCGTGGCCCCTCCTCTGGGGAACTGGCATACACTCTTCCTTCAAAGGCAGTTGTGTCCTGTCTGTCACCTGACCCCTAAAGCCCAGGGGTGTCTGTGCGGCAGAGGAGCAAGGCAGCCACCAAACGTTACCTGGATGCCCGGTGAGTGCGCTTTCCAGAGCCGGGGCTCTCTTAACAATACAGTAGAGACGATACTGCCTGCCTGCCTCACAAAACTGCCAAAGGACAGGAGAGCGTGCCTGGCACAAAGCAAGTCCTCTAGACTTCCGGTTGTCGTTCATCATGTGATTACCTTATGTACAAATTCTAGGTTCAAGTGGCATTGGGGTAGATCCGATAAAATCATTAACTCCAGGTGCGATCAGTATTCCATCGGGCCTTGGCTTGCGGAATGAATGAATGAATGAATGAATGAATGAAACTATTGTTTTCCTGGTTCCTGTGAAAAGCATCTGTTCCTTAATTTTAGTCTTCGGCCTCAGTTTTCGGAATCTGGCTTCATGTGTTGCATTCAAGGCACTAAGAGAATCAGTTCACTGCCAATTATTCAGTTCCACCGACGACTCCAGAGTAGTAACTTATTATTTTATTAAGCTGAGCGAAGCACACAAGTACACAAAAAACCACCGGGGGGTGGGTCGGCAGACGGATTTCCTGCCACACCTGCCACTTAAGGCACACGCGGCCGCCGCTCTCCCCGCCTTCTGGTCCTGTGGTGTTAATCTTCCATAAGTGGTTATTAGCACATTTAAGATTATTTCAATTAATTATGTTTGCTACATTGTTTCAAAAGATTATTCTGCCATTTGCCAGCAATTAAACAGGCTTTCATGTTAAGAAGGCCGCTGGAGGGTATGCTGAATGGGAACCGCGGTGTTAGTCACTGAAGTGAGGCTGCCACTGGGGAGGGGTCTGTCCTCTGGAGCCTGAGTGGCTCTGGGGACGGCCATTTAAAGGGCAGGAAAGGATGGACGGTTACGGCACGTGGTTACTTGGGCGACCAGAGGGTTCTACAGTTTAAATTCTTTTCTTTCCATGAGGAAAGAAGACGGTTTTCCACCTTGCAAAGGTAGTCCTACCAAAGAGAACCAAAGGGGACGGTAACAGGTGTTTTTTGCCAACAAGAATGTGCTGATTGTACACCGGTTAAGGCGGTGGGTTGGTTCTGTGGGAGACATACGTGCCGACGGCGGAGGGCATAGTTAAGTATTTAAACACAGGACAAAGATGGGCGTGGCCTTAACACTAGGGCAGGTGCCCAGAGACCTGCTTGGAGCAAGGGGGAAGCCTGGCACTGTTGGGGGCTGGGGTGGGGGGTCCGTCCATGACGTGTCTGCATTATCATTCTTCAAAATATAACTTCCAGAGTGTTTTCCTCTTGACCCCTGAGTTATTTAGAGGGGCACTGTTCAATTTCCAGGCAGCAGAGGACTTGCTACTGACTCATAGCTTGGTTCCACTGCGGTCAGACCACCCACCCTGAATTACTTTAATACACTTGATCCCGTGAAATGTGTCGAGCTTCCTCTGTGGAGCACGCTATGGTCAGTGTCGGTCATTGTCCCCTGCACTTGAAAATGAAGCGCACGTCCTGTTGCCGGGAGCAGCGTGTTCTGTGCATCAGCTGTGTCTTTTATTGGTTGTCCTGTTCAGATCTATGTACTTCCTGACTTTTAGACCTTCTTCTTTATTCATTCTTGAGAGGATCTGTTAGACTGTCCCGCACTGGTTGTGAACGTCCCCTCTCTCCTCCAGCTCTAATGTCACTGAGGGCACACGCGTGCAGGGTTGTGAAGGCTTCCTGAACGACCGGCCCATCTCACACGGCGACACGTCTTCATCCCCAGCGACGCTTGTCGCCTGGCAGCTGACTTTGTGTGACGTCAGCCTAACTCTGCCAGCTTTCCCGTCAATGAGTATTTGCAGGAGGGGAGCTTCTCCCTTATCCATTCGTCTTCCGTCCTTATCAGTCCTTATGCTTAACCTGCACCTTGATCGTAAGAACCACGTGAGTGTTTTTCAGTTTGAGAATCTTTGCCGTAATGCGCCCAAGGCACTGACTCTGTACATGTCATGTGATGACTGACCCTTGGCTTCCATCGGCCACCCCACGGTTCACTGTCACTCTGACGCGGCTGTTCAGCGCGCCTGTGTCTGCTTTCATGTGCTCCTGAGGGTTCATCAAAGCTTGTTTTTGGTTCTCCCTTCTGTCCCCCCGATATTTCATGAGTTAATAGATCGTGGATGGTACAACCGCTCAAGGCCGCTGGGAAACTATGTGGAGGGAGATCTTTAGTCTTACACACCCGTATAGAAAGAACAGAAATTGGAAACTCGAAGATCTGAATTTCCATCTGAAAAAGATAAAAAAGAAAATTAAGTGAAACCCAAAAATGTATACAGAAGAAAAAAAATTTAAATATAAAAGCTGAGAGCAATTAATTAGGAAAACTATAAAGAAAAAATTAATGTAATTCAAAGTTGGTTATATAATGTCGTAGAAACTGGCAGACTAAGAAACTCTGAAGTTTAATTTCTAAAATAAAAAGACTGGCAAAATCCATCAGAATCGAGGTTTTGGCCCTCTGGGAACCAGCGGAAAGCCTGGAACATTCCGGGGTGCTTCCTCTAGAAAGCTCCCCGGATCTCAGTAAGAAGCGCACGCTCCGCACTTGCCTCTCCCTGCCTCCTGCCCTGCTCCTCAGCTCAAGCTGACCCTGTGGGAAGGGGTTCCCAATGCGGCAGCTCCCAGTGCCACCGGGAGCAGAACAGACCTCCTTTGCAAAGAAGTGTAGTTGTTTCTACCTCTCTGGTGGCTCCTTGGAGCACTGGCTCAAAGGGCTTGCCATCCTTGAACTTGAAACTCTCCCGATGTGGAGGCAGCTGCCCACAGGACCCCCTCTGAAAACATTCAGTGGGAAAGGTACTCGATGCCGAAGCCCGAGGTCACGAATAACAATGGGGGCGAACCGTAGACAAACCAGCCCTCAGGAGGAAAGGCCGCAGATGAGATGCTTCGGGGAACAGGAGCTCGGAAAGGCTCCAGCGTACCCCGGAACTCTGGAGGTGCACCCCCGTACCCAGGGAGGGGGCCTGCTCGCCTGTGTGTGACCGGCTGGCCCTGCACAAGCGGCCAGTGGTAGACCGCGTGGCTCAGTGCCCAGTACACATCCAGGTTAAATAGCACCTGCCTGCAGAGGCCAGGAAACGCTCCGAGTCCAGGCCTCTAAGGTATCTCTGTCCAGTCAGTAGCTGATCCCCGAGCTGATGGACAAGTGACTACAATGGAAACCTGGGACAAAGGATACAGACTTTACAATCTGCCTTAGAAGATTACTAAGCAGTGTACGACTCCCACTACATCCAGCAGCAGGGCAAAACCTGGGGAGAAGGAGGAGACCTGGTAGCCAGGACTGCCATCCTATAATAGTCAAAGCCTCCAGTTGTCAACAGCAACCAAAATATCAAGCATAGAAAGAAATTAGAAAATATGGCCCACACGGAAGAAAAAGACAATTAATAGAAACTGTCCCCAAGAAAGTCCAGACATTGAAATTTCTAGAAAAAGACAAATCGACTAAAAGTATCGGAACGAAGTTTATCCCAATGGAGACTATCAGCAGAGCTAGAAATGAGAAGGAAGAACCAAACAGACATTCTGGAGTTAAACAGCATAATGACTGAATGAAAAATTCATTGGAGGATCCCAACGACGGGTTTGAATCAGCAGAAAAAAGAGTCAGTAAATTTGAAAATGGGTCGATTGAGATTATTCAGTCAAAGGAAGAGAAAGGGAAAGAAATGAAGAAATAAAGAGAGACTCAGGGAAGTGGGGGACAGAGTCAAATGCCCCATGACACGCATAGTGGGGCTTCCAGAAGGAGGGGTGGAGGAAGGAACGGCAAAGCTCTTTCAGGAAATCATGGACAAGAACGTCCCAAATTTCATGAGAAATATTAGTTTACACATCCCAGAAGCTCGATTAACTCCAAGCAGGACAAACACAGAGTCACACGGAGCCGCCTTAGGACCGAACTGTCAGAAGACAGGATCCGTCTGGAAATCAGCGAGAGAGAGGGGGGAGCGCTTCCTCACATCCAGGTGCCTCGGGCGGTTACGGCCGACTTCCCGTCCTAAACCGTGAGGCCACAGGCCAGGAACATCAACAAACAGCCGTGAACCAAGGAGTCCGTCTCCAGCGCTGCAGACATTTTCAGACACACACAGACGGAGCTTTTCTTGGTGGTAGTCACACTAACAAGAAGTTTAGGCTAAAAGTATATGACTGCAGGCAGCAATTCCAATCTACAAGAAAAAGAAAAAAAAGGCACCAATAAAGGCACGTGTGTATCGTGTTTACAGAAGTCGGTGTAAAGGCGTATGTCCTCCTTCTGCTCTTTGCTGAGTTAGAAAGCCCCGTCGTCTGTCACACCATAAATGAGGATCGTTTTTACGGTCTCGTCTGTGCCACATTTTTCACATTTGAGTGCCTTTCATTGGTGTTTTTTATTAAAAATGCTCTCGAGCCCCGTGCCGAAGCGCTTTCTAGTGCTTCCCAGCCTCAGACAGTTGTGCTGTTTTAGTGAAAGAGCCGCGTGTTAACTGAGCTTCCTTCAGGCACAAGTTATAGGGCGGCCGGCCGTGGGTCTGGGGCTCGGGAGTTAATGGCACGAGGTCAGCAAGGTGCCTCTACGCAGAAACACAGGTGGCCAAGGCGACATATTGATCGGCTGAAGGAGCTGCCTCACCAAGGGACTCACGGGGACCCAGTGCTGCGTTCCCCTGGGAGCAACGGCTCAGCGTTTGCTAAGTGAGAATTTGCAGCGACTTTACAGGACGCAGGGACTAGGAATACCCCAATTAAATGTATGTCCCATCGATTCCACTCTTAGTCCTATACCCAAAATATATACACATGTGTTCCCCCAAAAGACATATACAAGAATCTTCAGAGCATGATTTGCGATAACCTCGACCTGAAACTTTCCCCAGGAAGATAAAAAAAAATTGTGCAAAACGAGTCCATGCTGTTAGCAGTCAGGACCGTTTCTCCATGGGTGCGTGGGGGGAGGGGTAGTTACTGATGCAGAGAACGAGACGCTTCCGGGAATGCCAAGAATGTTCCGGTTAAGGACTGAGTGCTGGTCACGTGGTGTGACGGGTTTCTCAAAACTTACTAATGCGTTGGTCCACGGTTGCAGCGGGTGCTTTCCCCTCCCCGGCCTGGCCGGCTCCCCCCCGTGTGGGCATGCCGGGGCTACTCCGTGCCCGGAGCCGGCCGCTCAGGCTCCGTGGGGTTCCCAGCCCTGGTGGCTCTTGGAAACGCCCACTTGCCACTAAAGACGTGAACTGCGGCCAAAACCCTCCCCCACCGGCTTTGTCGCTCAGAAACGTGGATGAGCGGAGCGGGCGGTGTGCTGCCTTGCGTGAAATCTATCTGCTGTCTGTGACTAAGGTCTCCTTGCTGGTTCCCAGTGATTTTTTACAAGAAGGTGCACTTAGCATCTTCTTATGGAGACTTTTTTGGGGAGCAATAAATAATACACTAAAGCTTGGCTTCTTCGTGGATTAAACATGGATGGGAAGGGAGGTGGAAATAATGAGGCCCATCCAAGGACCAGAGAGTAAAAAGTTGTCTCGTGGTCTTCAGTCCTTCCAGACAACCCTAGAAACATCGCGGCGTGTTCCGATACGTGACGACAGGTGCCCGGGGCACGTTCACATCGCTGTCACGTTCCACGGTCACTCTCGGGGCCTCTTTATGCGCGGGGGTTCTCCTGCGGCAGCACTTTCTGTTCCGCTCGCCGATGCATCTCCAGGGCCTTCAGCAGAACCTGGCACGGTAGGTTCTGGTCACTCGCTTGTTGCCTCTCTCTAAAGAAGGGTGACAAAGGGAAACCCGCTCTGCCCCGCGGGGAATGCCGGCACCCACGCAGGAGAGCAGATGTGTGCGCTCTCCACTTCACGCCGGTGACGGACTGCCGCTCACAATCCTGGATTTGGTGAGCCATAAAGGCAGAGCCCTTTACCTTCCCAGGACAGAGCCCCCAAGGTTCACCTGTGCACCCACCTATAAACGAGGAGCTTCCATGTACCGTACAGGGCAGATGTGTGTAAAGTGTCCATGAAAACCCAGCCGTGGGGACAGCGCCGCCAGCGTGGACCAGGGCAGGCGGCGTCCGGCTCGCTCCTTCACCTGCTCTTCCTGAGGGCCCTTCAGCACCAGGATCATTGAACCGAATGTTCTACAAAGACAGTGTGTGGCTTGCCAGCTGCCGATTGCCACTTTGGTGTCATTATTGCTCCTGGCAGGGGAATTACCCGTCCCCGGGAGGGAGAGGGAGAAGCGCCCGGAGGAAGTTTGAAGTACAAGGAAAAAAAACAAAGGCTGCAGTGACGCAGAAGACCGGCTCCCCCCGATCCCCTTCTGTCTGCTTTCTGCTCCAGGGGCTTGGCTTCCGGAGCGCCCGCAGGCCCGTGGGAACCGGGCACGAGGATTCGCTCGGAGGAGACTGAACCCAACTGCAGCGGTCCCTCAGGGCTCGCCGTCAGTTCGTCCCAGAACGCGTGATGGGCGCCGAGACCGGGGAGTACCGAGTGAGGAGGCGTCCTCTCCCGAGGGGTGGTGCCGTGACTTGACCAAACTGGTGAAGGCGATGCACCCCGAGCAAGCGTCGAGGCTAAAACCCTTTCTTCTCGCCAAACCGTGAGGAGGACAGGGTATGACGGGTCCTGAAGCCGACGAGCACCAGGCAGGACTGTAATTACATCTATAAAGGGGCCATCCAGGAGAAGCAAAACTTGGACGTGAGGCACCAAGGGGGGGTGGGCAGCCCTTCCAATGACATTTGGGGGTGCTGCTTAGCCGGCTCCCCCAAAGGTATTTAATTAGGTTTTTGCGGTCTTCTCACATGGCCCACCAGATACATGTGACTGTTTAAAATTGAGATTTGATTAATTAAATTCACTAATTAATTTAAAAATTAATTAATTTCAGATCATGAATATTCCATTTCCAAGCGACCCTGGCCACGTCGCAAGAGCCCCGCAGAAGTGTCTGACGAGGGGCTGCCGTGTTATCAATGTCACCCTAGCGCATCTCCAGGACCGCAGGGAATGGGCTTGCTCAGCTTCTGAGAAGCCACGCTAACTTGCGGGTGACCAGGCTCAGACGTAAGGCTCTCGCTGTCCCTACGGGGCGCGGAGGGTCCCTGTCCCCGACTCTCCCTCGCGGCCTCTAACATGCCTGGTTGCTAAGCGCTGTGTGCGGCACAGCCATGGCGCCTGGATTTATCTCCTTGGCAACGGAGGTGTTGAACGCCACCACCCGCGGGTGTTTATTTGATGTTGATGCTAGGTCCTCATTTTTAATTTTTTTGCAAATTATACATTGGCTGTGAACATCGAGAGGTCAGGGCTAGCGTAAATGTGGAAGGCTACCCCGTGCTTTTAAGGGAGGGGGCTGCCAAGTGTCCTGCGTCCAACCTGGAGGCCAGCGTACACACTAAACCTGCCCGCAGGAAGGTCTTCCGCTCACACCGGCCGGTGCTGGGCGCTGGGTGCTGGGTGCTGGGAGCAGCACCGATCCGCGGGCCACGCCTCCCCCCTCAGGGTCCCATCCATAAAACGCCTCCAGCCCCCTTCGGAGACCCCAGAATTCATGGCACATCAATACCCCTCAGGCCATTTGGGCCCTGATTTACAACGACAGGCACTAGCTATGCACACCCGAAGCGTACGGCCGTGTCTCTGCGCACACCCGGGCGCCGGCTAATTGTGAGCCTCCATTCGCAGGGGCCTTGATGTGCACCGAAAGCCCCTGCACACGCAAGAGTAACGGGCTCGCGGGGGAAACGGCGCATGGGCCGGTGCGCCGCTTGGCTTTAAGGGCGCATGGCCTTAGCCGCCCCCGGGGGAGCGCCCAGCACGCGCCCCTCGTTGCCGTGCCTGCGTTACTGCTGGTGGTGCCGTTCTTCCCTCCGGGATCTCACAGCGCGACCGTCCCACCAGGTCACAAGGGCGTGAGAAAGAGCTTCTAGGTTCCCGTGGACCCTGAAGGGGCCCCCAGACCGCTGTGACCAGCTGTGGTTTCCAAGCTGCGGTTCGTTCACGAGTACAGACCCCGCGGTGCTGACCGAGGGGCACTTGACAGCAGGACCCGGTCCGCGGGCCCCCGGGCACGCACGTTTCGCGTCTCCCCATTTTCATCATCTTCAGCTCTGATTCTCTGACTCGGGTCTTAATGCCCCCACTTCACCAAGAAGGGGACTGAGGACCTCATGTAGCATCACAGCTGGGAAGTGTCTTGTTGGGACGCAGGCACGGATCGCCCAGGCCCTGTCAGACTAGGTGACTGGGGGCACTTTACTTTTGAAGGATTATCCCAAAGGGGAACCGCTCCAACCACGAGATCGGCCACCGTCTCAAAGGTCAGGCAGGAACCGTTTCTTCTGCGTGAGGGTGTAAACCAGACAAAAGAGACGGGGTGGGACAATGGGGTGAAAGGGTGGCTTCGCAGGGACGGTCGAGGAGACAGTCGCGGAGACACTGCTTCTGCCCAGAACTCGCTCAGGCTGTCCCGGCGGCCCGAGCGCAGGGCCCCGGAGCAGGTGGAGAAGCCCGGTTTCCGGTTCACACCACGCCTCGGTTCCCGCTGGTGAGCGGGCAGAGGTGGCCCTCCTGCTCGCCTGTGAGGCCAGAGTGGGGCCGCGAGGGCCTGTGTCAGACTTCCCACCCCACCCCCCGACCTCCATCACCTCCCCCAGCTCCCGCACCTCCCCCACCTTGGCTGGAGCACTTTACTTCCAGGGGGACTTCTTCTGCCTCTGTCCCTGTATACTCTCTCCCAGCCGTCTCTCTGCTCTGCTCCCGAAGCCACACTGGTACCTTTGAGCTGCCCCGTGCCTGCTCCTCTGTCCCAATCTGCTGTATTCAGTTGGGACACAATGTCATTATGTGTCAGCTCCCCCAAGGAAGGTGCGGGCCACACTCTCCAGAAATACCCCAGCCACCGTCCGTTCGCCACCAGGAAATCAAGTCTCAAGGCACTTGAATTATAATCATCGCCTTTGGACGGGCCTGTGCTGTGCTTCGCAAAATCTGTCATTCTCTTGACACTGGCAGAGCGTGGGCGGATCCCTAATTCTCTGGACCCTGCTGTGGGGGGAGAAGCCACGCCAGTAAAGGTCACGGGAGATGCCACTCCCGTGGACGTGGGGAGTCACGGCGCCTCTGGCTAGCGGATGCCCGCCCCCCGGAGCCATGCTTCCTGAACGGGTGGGAAGACCGTGTGCCAGCCAGCAGGGGGTGGCCCCATCCAACCTGGTGGCTATGCCCCCAGCAGCGTCTTCCAGGCTCCTGTGTCCCCTGGGGTGTCTCACTGCTCCATGTAAAATGTGTCATCCACGCGCGAGGCTTTCCCTGCAGGCAAAGGAAGTCACTGGGGAGGAGCAGTGTGTCTTCCTTCCACCTCCTGGGTTCCCAGCCGGGGCTCTGCAGACGAGGCTCTGTAGACGAGGCTGGCCCAGGGCAGATGAACGAGAGGAAAGCCGAGGTCCTGATGCCGGCGTCATGCACATGCCTGGGAGCACCCAGCCGGGCAGGACCCAAACGGGTGGTTAGGGCTCGGCTCAAACACCAAGGAAGGGAGAGCGGTCTGGGGCGTCCGGGCGTGGGGGCCAAGTCATGGGACGGGGACTAGGACAAGTGCGGGAAATGAGGGGTGCTGCTCAGTAAAGTTTGTCGTGTGGATTCCAGTGCTTTCTCTGCCCATGGGGGCCGTGAAGAGTCCTCTTCTTCCTGGGGAAAGGGAGGGACATGTCTCTGCAAATTGGAGTTTCCTCTGTAAATGCGAATTTCCTTTCTAACAGGAAAACAGCTGCGCCTGGTGTTTGGAGCTTGTCTGTGCCCGCCGGTCCTCAGTGGTCTTGAGCTCAAAATAGTCCGTAGGTCAAAGACGGATATTCGGGGATGACGTGTTCTGGTGCCCCTCAACGTGAAACGTTACAGAACTCCAAGGCAACCCCATGACGGGTTCAGTCGCATTCGGCCAAGAAAAGAAAACCCCAGACACTCACAAGGCGACCTTATTTGGAAATAGGGTCCCTACAATGAGGTCATCGGGGTGGCCTCCAATCCGCTGTGACTCCTGTCCTTATAAAAAGGGGACATTTGGACACGGAGACACACCCATGCGAGGATGAAGGCTGGCCTCGGCTTGCGTGCCACTAGCCACCTGGGGGTGCTCTGTTGGGGACCATCCATGGCTGCCATCAAATACCGGAGCTGGGGAGAGCTCTGAGTGAGGGGAGGAGACGAGAAGTGAGGGCCCCGGGTTGTCTCTTTAACGCCACTGGGTCCCCTGAAACTGTGTGCAAATTGAAGGCAGGGAGGGAGTTCTCCCTCATGATACCAAAAAAGTTAATATTTTATCAACGTCTTGGCACACTGTCATTAATTCCAAATTAATGGAGATTAAAAATATCCGCCTGCGAATATGAGATCATTGACCCTCCTCCTGTTTCCGGCAAGTCAGTTCTCTTTTGGAGCTAAGAAAGTTTCTCCTGAGGTCCCGTGGAAATACAAGGCTGTCTGCCCGTTGGCAGGGCCGGACCGTCCACTGCTTCCCCAGGGGAGCAGCCCGAATAAATGTGACCCAGGGGACGCGTGGAGCCGAGCGGACGCTGGCGGCTCAGGGACAGCGCTGCCGTGTCTGCACAGAAGCCCAGCCCAGGGATGCAAGCGCAGCGGCCCCTCCTCCCTGGAAAACCCTCACGTCTGTATGTTGGTGCCACCAGAAACGCAGATGCCACCATATGTCACCAAAGAGGCACGAAGGCCGCCCCTGCTGTGCTCCTGGCGCTGGCTGGTGCTGCCTTTCCAAAGAACTCAGCTGCTCAGACGCTGATGGCAGGCCACAGTGCCACCAGAGAGTCACGTTCCAATCATGTCCGTGGACCCAAAACTCAGTGCCGGCCACTGCTGTGGCTGAGCCCGCAGAGCGGTGCCGTCAGTACTTGCGGCTCGGGGAACGTCGGAACTTTATTTCTGAAAACGGGGTCGCCCCTCCAGGCTTGGCGTGGGAACGCGTCAGTGCCGTGGGGGGTGATCAGGGCCCCCCCCTTTGACAGGTTGATTAATATTCACTACTTGACAGGGGAGAAATGCTGACTTGTTTATTACTGGCTCATTAGCTTTCGCCAAAATAAATGATAAACGTAATTATTCTCCCGAACTGCTGACAGGGCCTAAAAATTACAGGGACGAAGATGGATGCCCCCAGGAAACCCTGAGAGCAACGGGGACTGAGAACCGCGGCTCCTGTCCCTCCTGGCTCCTGGCATGACGTCCGCCTTGGACCTGGACAAGCACATTGGCCAAGAAAAGCTTGATTCCTGCCTTTGCCTCTGTCTTCACTGATGGTGACGTCGCACGGCGCCCTGCCGCTGCGGGTGTGCGGGAGTTGACCCCGCTGGGCTGGCAGCTTCCCCCATGGAGTGGAAGGCCCGCTCTGGGGACCCCTGCTTCTGGTGTCTGATTCCTGCCTGCGCCCCGCCCCCTCCTGCTCTGCGCCCGGGGAGTCTGCCCTCTCCACAGCTCCAGAGTGGAGCCTCTGCCTTGGGGCGCCAGCCCCTGCACCTTCAGTGAGACGCATGGGGTGTCCACATCCTCCCCAAGCTCCTACCTGAGGTCCTGCGCCCGGTGTGGCTGTGATCTGAGGGGACCGCTGGGACCCGGGGTGTTTACAGGGTCAGCACCGTGGGAGGGACGGGAGACGCAGCACTGAGCGTGAGAAGTTCAGCTGCGCTGAGGGCGCCCAGCCCGGGGCCCCCAGTCTCGGCCAGGCCTCGGTGCCCAGACCCCGTGCTGCCCCCGTGAGGGGACCTCAGGCAGGCGGCTCTGCCCCAGCCGGCCCGAAGGCAGCTGCCGCCGGCTGCGTGGGGACACCAGGGCCCTGGGCTGCTCAGGGCCCGTCTGCACCAGTGACACTTGCTGAGGACCCTTTCCCGACTCCACTCCTGTTCCCAGACGTCCCCGGGTCACTGAAGCAGGTCTGAAATCTGATTCCATAAATGACTGGATTCGTACCGACGGTTCAGTTCTGTCTGGTACATTTTAGCCATACAGAAAGCTATTGTTATGTGTCCTGTGTGTGCACATACATACTACGTATGTACACTACTGCTCATATCTATTTTATTCTGCAACTACATTTTAAAATCAACATTCTGTTTACAAGGTTGATGCAGGCAGGTTCAGGCCGATCTAACCAAATTCATTTTCAGGGATGTAAAAAGTCCCGTATGTTTCTTTCCTCACCAGCCCCTCCTGCTTTCCCTCCCCCACCTGGGCCCGGGGTCTGAGGCTTCTCCAGGGCACAGGTCAAGTGGCTCACCTGCATCTGAGGGTCCCCTGAACCACCTGTCGTCCCCAGGATGACAGCTTCCCAGCCCCTTGAGCCCCCGCCGCCCGCTGCCAGGTCCGGAAGAGCAAGGCCAACACCAAACGGCCGGCTGCCATTAGCAGGGCGAAGCCCCTGTTTCCGTTTTTACTGGCCGTGCTTGTAAGCCTGTCTCTGTAGATCAAAAGTTGTGGCTGTGGCGACCCTCCTTTCAAACAGAAAGACAGGGGACAGTCTGTAGGCAGATGGTGCCAACATGGAACCAAGACCCGATCTTCCCGCCCTGTCTTCTCACATAATCAACGTAACGGTCGTTGGACTGAAAAACAAGGACTCGGCGAAAACAGAAACGAAGGAGAGCCTGGAGCAGCGGGGCATTCGGGTCCCGGCCTCCCTCGCAGGATGCGTCCCTGTCGCCCCGAAACCTATCACCACCCCCCCCGCCCGTGGGCCAGCGGAGACACCGAGTGCCTGACTTTCAGAGATGCAGGCGGGGGCGGGGGGGTGTCAGAACATAAAACGTAACCGTTTAAAGAGCACAAATGATGGATCACTTGGGGTTATTTACTCCAAACACTAACGGCCCTCCGACCCCAGCGTGCCCTTGAGCTCGGGGGCGGGCATCCCCTCTCTCACCACGCAGGGGACCCGGTGTGGTGCGGGACCCTCCCCCTGAAAACTGGGGGTGATGATAACAGCACCAGTGCTTCGGCCTTTGCTGGGGCGGGAGGAGGAAAACCCAGCCCTCAGGACAATTCACGGCCCCGATAAAGCGCCCGATGGATGCCGGGGAGGAAGACGCTGCAATGTCCCCTCCCACAACCACCGTTCTCTAAAACGCAGCAATGAAGGGTAATGATCGTGACTTTGTTCATTGACTAAAGGAACTAACAGCTAGGATTTTCTCTGACGATGGGTGGGGAGTAAAATAAAACCCAGTAATAACAACTAGGAACGCAAGGGCGAATCTGTCTTTATTAAGATGTGAAAAGCCGTATAATTCTCGGGGCCTGGGCTCATTAAGGGAAACAATGGTGTTTATAATACTGAGCGTTTTGTTAGAAAGTGAAAGGGTAGCGATGAGCTTTTGGAATCATGTTTATTAAAACATGTCACACAGAAAGTAACTGACACACGCTAGAGCAAGGACGTCACCACCTCCCACAGCGGCTGTCTTCAACGCTTTAATAAAGCCTCCGTGGGGATGGAATGTTTGCGACAGCGTGTGCCTGGTCCGTGTGGGTATCCGGAAGGCTGAACGGGATCCCCTCCTCGGGTGATGGATTCGGAAACGAGAACCAGTGTTTCTTGCTGAAAAGCAACAGCAGGTCTGGAGAAATAGTAACAGAGCCTTTGGAGCCAACAGCGCAGGGAGGAGTCACGCAGGTAAAACCCAGGAGAGGAGGGAGGCCCGCAGCTGGAAGAATCCCTTCCCCCAGAGGGGGTCTGCCGAGCCGGAAGGGACAGCTGAGCAGCCGAGGCGCTCGATGACACTGTAAAGAGAGTCACAGCGGAGGAGCGGGCCAAGGCCACAGCCCAGGGCCCAGCGTGGCGGCCCCGCACGCCCACCCGCGCCGGGTTGAGATCCTAGCGCTGCGTCCTGGCGGCCGAGGGGTTGTGAGTAGGTGTCTCTCCCTGGCACGAGCCTTGCCCTTCCCCCTCCCCTTGCTCCTATAGGCTCTCGAGATGGACCGGGAACTTCTCTCTTATTTCTGAGGTCTTTCCCTGCCTTTCCTCAGTAAACCTGGCGTGAAAACCTAGACGGTTCTCTGGGTGGTTCTCAGAGCAAAGGCACCTGACAGGAGGGAAACCAGAAACTGAAAATATCAGGCACCGACGTTACCTTAACCACTTCCTGTGTTTAAGAAGTAAAATAACAAGATTGAGATTTTGGCAAAGGAGACCGTAAGAAAGAATCAAATGGAAACTAAAAATATACAGACCTACAATGATCAATACTGAACCTTCAGTGAACAGATGTAACAGTAACTTTGAAACTGTCACCAGAAGGGAACGTCCAGCATCATGAGAGGACCGAAATATGAGGAGTGACACACTGTGACAGAGAGGCTAAGAGACATGAGAAAAACGCGGGGAAGCTGAGTGACATCGGAGTCCCAGGGCAGGAAGACAGGCAGCCTGGCCTAGGAAAGATCGTCTTCGAACTTTCTGGGCCTCGCGGGGGCTGTGAAGCCATCACAGACGGAGACGCGTTGGCCGCGTGGGAGCCCACCCCGGAGGGACGGCTCGTTCCCCGCAGGAGCGGCCGTGGTCAGCCAACGGGCAGAACGAATGACTGGCCACGGAGACGTCTCTGAGCAAGGAGAGCGCCTCCACGGATGAAAGTGACCGGAAGCGTTTTCCAACAAATAAATAACAGACGCTCCGTCGTCGCAGACTTTAATGAAAGGAAGACAGCAAGAGAGCTATGCGTACATAAACTTCATAGGCGTGAACACAACAGGGTAGAAGCTGGGAGAGGGATCAACAGAATTAAAGGGTCCTAAGACCCTGGCATTGTTCAAGAGGAGATCAAACACCACCTGGTGCCAAACTGGGATAAATCAAGGGTGCAGACTAACTTCTCAGGAAACCACGAAATGAATAGTAAGGGTTCGTGACAGGCGAACAGAAAGGGAGGGGTGGGAGGGGATGATACCACACGACTCGCTGAATCCAAGAAAGGCAAGAAGAGGGCGACAATGAAACAGAGAAAATGCTGTCAGTGCGGTTAGTTTACAGCCTGACACGCCTGCCTTACACTAACCATGAATGGCTACATGTCTCCGTGAAAAGCATCAACGTGCTGCTTACAAAGGCCGCGTTCGTAAACACAGGCTGGGGCCAAAGTAGACTTACACTGGGAGTCCATGAAACACAGGGTTTATTCTTGTATCATTATTGATTAATATTATATTACTTTCCCTTCAAACGACTGTAAACCTACTCCCTGCCACCCCCCCCCCCCCGTATAAAGATGCAGAAAGTTGGAAAGTAAAGGTACAGAAAGGATGTATGCTGGGACATTAACAGAAGAAAACCTGTGTAGCTATGAGCATCAAACAAGGTGAAACGGCTTATGCTCGCTCTAGAGACAGACAGTTCATTAGGAGAAAAGCATCAATTCACCTGAAAATATAAACATCAACTTCTGCCACTGACTACGGCATATTCAAGTATGTTAAAGCAAAATAAACAGAAAACAGAGAGACGTTCAAAGTTTATATTCACCTTGAGATATTCTAAGGCAACTTTCTTAGTCATTTAGAGTAACAAATAAAAAACAGAAAGAACCAAGAGGCTCTTGAAGAAGACAAGGTAGAGAAATTGCGTTACTAAGCCCTGGGGATTATGAAGTTACAGGAAGACTGTGAGGTTCGGCCCAACAGAAAAACAGCCCCAGGAAACAGTGGAATCCGGAAGCCAATTACGCGTATCTGGACACCTGTCTTAGAGAAAAAGGTGATATTGCTGTACAAGGGGGGAAAATTGTTTTTTAATTAATTGTGTTGGACCAATTTAATTTCTCCCTAAAAATAATGAAAGGTAACTCCTGTGCCATGCCATGCAAAAAAATCAATTTTAGGTGGATTGAAAATCTGCATGTAAAAGGTAAAATAATAAAGCTTTGTAAGCAATGGCATCATGTGTTCGTAAACTTAGGATAGTGACATTTACCTTCAGTGTGGCACAAATGTATTAAACATAAAAAGAATGAATGAAAATAAACGTTATCAAAATTAACATTTTTTAATCAAAAGATAGTGAAACAAATCACTGTGAACGTCAAGAGACCGTATAATTCAGCACAAAAACCAAGGCAAACCACGCTGCGTGGAAGGCACGGCGAGGGGCTGTTAGAACGACAATGTGACACTATCTCAGACTCACCAGAACCCGCAGAGCTAGTGACTGCCGGCGCCCCCAGGGCTCTCACACGCCGCGGGCGGGGCTGCGCACGAGGGCAGCAGCTTTGCACAGCGGTTGGATGGTGTCTGCTTGAATTAAACACACCTGAGCATCTCACCGCCGCTCTCCTGGGCACGAGTGCCCTAGAGCTACACCCGCACGCTTTGTGAGAGACACCTGCAAGGATGTTCACAGTCGCGTTGTTTACAGTCTTCTCTGAAGGGAAACAGTCCCAAAGCCTGGTGAGGTCAGAACGCACAGATCCATCTGGTGTAGACGATGGAACCCTAGACAGCAAAGAAAATGAACGAGCCAAGCTCCGTCCAGCAGACGAACGGACCTCACAGACGGGGCGCTGAATAAGAGAAGCCATGCCCCAGGGAATGTCCACGCCGCACTTCCGCTGGTATAAAGTTCAAAACTGGAAAACCGCGCTGTGGTGTCAGAGGTGAGGAAAGTGATCATCTCAGGAAAGGAAAATAAAAAGAAATGAGACGGTGGCTGGGAGGGAGCACGAGGAAACGTGAGGCTTGCCTACAACAATCTGTGTCTTACATGATGATGAAGGAGCTACTCATGTTGTGATCATCCGTGACGATGTAATGTAAACTTTTCTGTACCATGTGATACATGACATCTCCTTTTGAAGAAGTTTGATAAAAGGGAAAATAAGGGCCTTTGACATGCATTATGAGTCTTCAAGTGGGGGTATAGTATGTGGTATATCCCAAACTATATCACCCTGCCCAGGCTCTGTAGCTTCAGCTTCACTGGAGAGGACACTTCAGCGTCATCGTAAGATGTCGATTCAACATGGGAGGAGACAGATACCGTGTCACTCCCGAGTTGAACTGCACAGCCATTCTCGGCGGTGCAGATAGACTCTTAAGAAGCTACACCATCGTCTCTCGAGACGGACGGCTGCCTATGATCCCAAACTTATTTGATCACAAAAATCTTTTTTTTTCTTTTTTAGCATTAAAGTATATCTGGGACTTCCAGCCAAGATGGAGGCCTAGAGAGACACACTGCGTCTCCCTCCACAACTAAGAAGGAACACAACTACCTCAGAACTAGAGACAACCAGAAGTTCCAGGAAACCAAGCTGCACGGAAGTCCAGCAAACAAAGATATAAGGAAAAAACACTCATCCAGACAGGTAGGAGGGGTGGAGCCAGACGGAGAGGACGCGGTGTGGTGGCGGCAGCAGCAGGCCGGTGGAAAGCTCAGTCAAACATTTTAACACATTGCATACAGGTGGCAAGAATTCTTCTCATTTCTAAAAGGCATTTAAATTCCCCAGTATGCAACATGTTAAAAAGTCAGGAGGGACACCTGGGGAGCGTTCCCAGCACCAGATCACACCCCACAGCTCACAGTCCCAGCACCAGGGAAAATCAAGCCTCATTACTTCTGACTGTGCAGACCCGTGGGGGTTGGGGCGGAGGCAGAAACTGCTGGTCTCTCAGCAGAGTCCGCTTGTTTAAAGGGCCCCCACGGTCCTAGAACATCCGCAGACCCACCCACTCTGGGGGTGATGGCCAGGGCAACAGCTAGAGGGGTACCAGTCCCATATGGAGTGGGAGAAGTGCCTGGAAAAGGGGGCGAGTGCTGGGCAGGCGGCACTGTTCCCTCTCTGACCCCTCCCCACACACAGCGCCACAACGTGGTGAAACAGGTCGCCCTGTACTGAGGAATCCCTAAGGCTCCGCCCCTTACAATGTAACAGGTGTGACAGCTCTACCTGGGACATGGAGGCAAACAAACACAGGAGCCTGTCAAGTTGAGGAGACAGAGAAGTATGGCCCAGAAGGGGGAACGGATCAACGTTCCAGTGGGAGAACTAAGTGACAAGGAGATAGCCAACCTAACAGATGCAGAATTCAAAACACTGGTGATAAAGATGCTCACAGGCTTGACAGATATGCTTGAGTATGGCAAACACATAAGGGAAGAAGTGAAGGCTATGCTAAGTGAAACGAAGGAAAATCCACACAAAACCAAGAGTGAAGGGAAGGAAACCGGGGTTCAAATCAATGATTTGGAACATAAGGAAAAATAAACAGTCGACGAGTACAGAATGAGGAAACAAGAATTGAAAAAAATGAGGAGAGGCTTAGGAACCTCTGGGACAACTTTAAACGTGCCAACGTCTGAATCATGGGGGTGCCAAAAGGAGAAGAGGAAGAGCAAGAAATTGAAAGCTTATGTGAAAAAATAATGAAGGAAAACTCCTTAATTTGGTGAAGGAAATAGACATACAAGTCCAGGAATCACAGAGAGTCCCAAACAAGCTAGACCCAAAGAGGACCACACCAAGCCACATCATCATTAAAATGTCAAATGTTCAAGATAAAGAGAGAATCTTAAAAGCAGCAAGAGAAAAGCAGAGTTACCTACAAAGGGGTACCTATAAGACTACCAGCTGATTTCTCAAAAGAAGCTTTGCAGGCAGGAAGGGACTGGCAAGAAGTATTCAAGGTGATGCAAAACAAGGACCTACGACCAGGATTCCTCTATCCAGCAAAGCTATCATTTAGAATGGAAGGGCAGATGAAGTGCTTCCCAGACAAGGTGAAGCTAAAGGAGTTTACCATCACCAAGCCATTATTATATGAAATGTTAAAGGGACTTATTTAAGAAAAAGAAGGTAAAAACTATGAACACTAAAATGACAACAAACTCACAACTCTCAACAACTGAATCTAAAAAATAGAAACAAAAACAATCCAAGCAAACAACCAGAATAGGAACAGAATCACAGGTATGGGGATCATTTGGAGGGTTATCAGCTGGCAGGTGGGAGGGGAGAAATGGGGAAATGGTGCAGGGACTAAGAAGCATAATCGGTTGGTACAAAATAGATGGAGGGGAGTTAAGAATAATATAGGAAAGGGTGAAGCCAAAGAACTTACATGCCTGACCCATGGACATGAACTAAGGGGGTTGGGATTGCTGGAGGGAACGGGGGTACTGGGCAGAGGGGAGAAAAGAGATAAGAAATTGGGACGACTGTAACAACAATGAATAAAGTATACTTAAAAAAAAAAAGAGAGAGATCTGGTTTCCAGTGAGTGGTCCGGGAATCTCTAAATTACCTATTAGTTCATGATGATACAGAGCAATCTTTTTGCTATTGTAGTTGTTCCCTAAGAGGCGACAAAACAAACTGTGTTTGATAACTGTATGGCAACCTTGCTGGAGTGTTGTTCCCAGGGGAGATACCGATAACCTCACTGATAATATTTAACAGTCAGGATACAGCCTTGGCTACTGTAACAATAAGAGTAATGAGCTTAAACAAGGCAGGTAGTTCATAATTTTTGAAAGCTCTAATGGCAGTCCGAGACTGGTTTCGTGGTATCACTGTCACCAAGAACCTAGGCTATTTCTGTCTTCCTGTTCCACCAGCTTTGCTGTCTACGTCTTCCTGCTCTGGGTCCAGGGAGGCTGTTGGAGCCCCACCCATCACAATCCACATTCCAGCTAATAGGGTTAGAGAAGGGGGAAAATGTAGGAGGACCCTTTTTAAGGCACTGACTAGAATTAGCATATATTTTTCCAGCTTACCATTGGTCAGAATTTAGTCACATGACTACACCTAGCTGCAAGGGAGGCTGAAAACAGTCCCACTGGAAGTTCATGTACAGGATTCTTTTATTAAGGGAAGAAAGGGAGGATGGGTATTGAGGGAGAGGTTTTTGGTCCTTCTCTAACTAAACACCTCTAGAAGGAGTTTGAAACGATGTCCCCCTTTATTGGGGTGTCCTATGTACAATATCAGAGATAGTGTACAGGGAAATCAGAACCCAGGGAAAAGTACAAAGACCCGTGGAGGGCAGCAATAGTGGATAGTTTGTGGCATTCCATCACCGGGACTCTGGTGAGTTGTGTGGTTAGAAGAGAGGCCATCTGGAGAACGGTCCACCTTTGACACAACACCAGTCAGCTGGTCTCCTACAAAACTGCTGCAGAGAATGCTGGGACCAGGTGGCCAGTTTGTGTTGAGCACCTGTTTGCATGAAGCGGGGTAGTGCATTGGGGTCATAAAGACCTGGGTGTGTGACCTTTCGCTTTGCCCCTTCCTGTGTGGGCAACGTCACATGATCTACTGACCCAAACCAGCTGAGCCCAGCCAGCGACAGCTGGGCGCGGGTTTCCGAGCCCTTCGGTCCGTGCGGGTTACCTTGCCCCACAAGTCTAATTTCAGAGTGTAAATGTTATTTCTCCCGAACCCCTGCTGCTTGCGGGTCCCCTAATTAGCAGCGGCCCTTTGAAAGGCACCTAACAAAAGGCTGCCCGTGCCTCTGAGCATGAGGGGTCTCATTAGGGAAGCTGGGCTGGGTGATTATTTATATCCCTCCTCTAATTAAAATTCTGAGAGCTAATTACAATAATCCATCAGCACTTCACCGCGCCGGCTGAAGACCTTCACTTCCCTGCCGGCCTCCTCCTTCACTGTCTTCTCCTTCCAGTCTCCCCCGGGACCCCGGCTTTCCTCTGGAAAACTGGGCACTGCGCCCCCGGGCCCGGAACTGAGTCCTGTCTGTGCCTTTCCTGAAGCCCCGGCCGCGGGGCTGCTGGGTCTCACCTCTGAAGCAGGAGCGGGCTGCCTGCAATGCCTCCATGCTAGGGCCGCGGCCATCCAGATAAATATTTGCGAGACAGGAGGCTCAGGGGCAGCCGTGTCCCTGGGTCCCTGGGTCCCGATTCCATTGCAGCCCGTTCCTCTGGCCCAGTGCCGCCCGTCAGGGCCTCCCGGTGTCCCCTGTAAACACCACCTGTGATCAGCAGCCGTGCATCCCAGCCGCGGCTCAAACAGGGAGAAAAGACCAAATATCAGAATTTCCATTTAATTAAAGTGACAGCAGTGAGAGGTCTCATCGGACTGGCTCCTGCAAGTGATGGCTGAGCCCTCGATGAAGCGACGGAGAAGCTGCACCCTGGCAGGGCCTGCGGATGGCATCACGGCCATCATCACGACGCCACCATCATCATTATCGTCACATCATCCCCCAGCTCCCTGGCACCGGAGTCCCCACGGGCGGCCCAGTGCGCCCCACTGTGGGCAGGGGCGGGCCGGCACACGTGGACACCCTCCGGGCCCACCTCCAGCGCCCGCCATATGGCACTTCCTGGGATGGAAATGCTTCTGGAAATTGTTCTGTAGATTGGATGGCAAATGCCTGGAGGAAGCGGAGTTTTCCAGGCGTGCGTGTCTGCAGGGACTTCTGATTTAAAACGACATCTGGCGGGGAGCTTCTCACGGAGACTCTGGGTGGGGCAGAAGGAGGAAAATTCATGCCGCCCCCAGGAGCTGGGTCTGACAGCCGCGGCCTTGCTAGGGTCTGCGGGAACGTCCTCTGGCTTTGAAGCCAAGGAGAGTGGATGGAAAGGCGTCACGGTGGGCTGGCGTCCTTGGCTGAAAGCAGCTGGGGGCCTTTGCCACACGCCCTCGGGCTTCGTCAGTGGGACAGCGGTCCCTTTACTGTGATGCTTCTTTGACCAGGCACACAGGCACTTCCCACCCTCCGTGGCAGGAAGCAAAGTGCCCTCAAACAGGACAGGAAGGGGGGGAGGAGACAGGGGGTTGCTCTGGCCGTGACCCATGCCCCGCAGGGAACAGGCACAAGAGGAAATGTCACCTCGGCCGCTCAGAGCTGCTCGCAAGGCAGGCGCAGGGAAGGTGACTACAATCCGCGCTCAGTTTCCTCCCTTCCATCTGTGCTTCACGGGGCGGGTGCCAAACGGCGCGCAGGTATGGGGAGGCTGGATCCAAGGCAAGGCAGCGTGTCTGAGTGCAAACACCAGGCCGGGCCAAGTTCTCCTCAACTGAGAATTAGCACAAATGTAAGAAAAGTAGATTTTTATTACGCTTAGCAAATACTCACCGCCCCTTCTCGCCCCGGGAGTACGCGTGCCATCCCGTCGGCTAAGTCAGGGCTGCGCCAAGCGCATTGGACGGTGGTGCGTAAGCAGCATGAAAGGCACCGTCTTCCGCCGACAGCCTTGGGGGTCAGCACGGGTGTGACCACGACGTCCCCCACATCGCCACCACGGTGGCCAGCGATGTTCCAGAGAGAAAAGCCTGCCTGTCGTGCTGGGTTCCCAGCGTGAGGGTGGCTTGAGCCGAGACTCAGGTGATCAGGAATAGGTGTGTGAAGGAGAGAGAAACACACGTGCTCAGTCCCTGGGACTAAGGGACTGATTCTACCTTGGAGTCATCACGTCGGTCTTGACTGACACAGGTTAAAACTGAAACATGCTATGAGACACAGCTGGGAGGCAAACACATATGGCTGAGCCCTGACCGGTGTGGCTCAGTGGACTGAGTGCTGGCCTGTGAACCAAAGGGTCGCCGGTTCGATTCCCGGTCAGGGCACATGCCTGGGTTGCGGGCCAGGTCCCCAGTTGGGGGCGCACAAGGGGCAACCACACAGTGATGTTTCTCTCCTTCTCTTTCTCCCTTCCTTCCTCTCTCTCTAAAAATAAATAAATAAAATCTTTAAAATATATATGACTGAAAAATATCAGTGAGTCAAAGCTGGGGCAGCTATTGTAATATCAGACAAGATATATGTGAAGGCAAAACCAAAAGCCGCGAGAAAGTCCTAAACTACCCAGAGGAGAGGCAGAGGGCCTTTTCCCGGTAACAGTCTTTCCGGAGCGGCGCCTGGGGTCCTCGGATCCTGGGATAATTTATTCCAACAGCAGTATCTGTCAACACAGAATGTTACCTGGGGCATAACTGTGCTTCAAGGATGAAGACAAAAGGATGACAATTTCAGAAAGAAAAAGGAAACAAAATTCGCTTTCAGCAACCTCTGACTAAAGGGGTCCTTATGAGATTCGTTTGTAACAGAGAAACGAACAGCTCCAGAGGGGTGACCTGCGTGCTGGAGCGAAAGGACGGGAAATATAAATAATCGCTGGCTGTACAAAATAATGGCTGTAACTCGCGGGGTTAACAATACAGAGAGTGACCCTGAACGACAGACCCAGGAGATACCATGTCACACGAGATGGCAGAAGGGCTTTCATCAGTTTTATAATTGAGGACGTTAAATACGTCCATCGTCACTTCCGCCGTAACCACGGGGGGAATGGTGATAAAGCAGGTGATTTCCGAAATGTGAGGAAGCAGATCAGTTCCAAGGACAGTGACAGAAAGAGAAGGGAACATCAGGAAAAATAGGAAGAGCAAGAGAAAGCACATAAAATGAATACAATGTATCAATGATCACAGCCACGTGAGCTGCTCACAGTAACAGATCTAAAACTGATACGGTGAGATCCAAGGTCGAAGGGTTCTGTTCTGCTTCTTGGCCTCTGTTATGGGTAAAAGAACCTTCATTTGGCAGATTTTTTCCTCATTCCTACAGACTTCCATCCGCTCTTGGTGGGCATGCTCCATTCCCCGATTTGCAAACACGTGTGAAACAGGGAAGTGGAAATTGGCGCGGGAGAGAACACGGAGTGTGAACAGCGTGTGGAAAACCAAATGCGGGGTGTGGGGGGAATACTTGGTCCAGTCTCCTCCCAGGTTGGGGTGGGGGGCGTGTATGCGTGGGGAGGGTGGGAGGCAGCAGAAGTCACTGATGGAGAAGAAACAGTTGATAATGAAAAGGTCCTACGTTGGAAAATCATTCTGATCAAGCGGCTCAGAGTGTATTAGCCAAAATGAATAAAAAGTGGTTTCTCCCCAGAGATGTGGGTCACGGCCATTGCTCTGGCTCGGGCTCCCGCGACCCATGACTGAGCGGTGGCCCAGGGCCCTGTCCTCACGGCCCTGCCCAGCGCCGGCAGCCTCCTGCCTGTGGCCTTGTCATGGGCGCCGTCCGGCTCATATTTGGGGTCCCCCTTTTCCTGCTGCCTTCTCTCTTTTCCCAGCATTACCATCTTTTTCAAAGAATCCAATCTTCTCACGATGCGCCCGAAGTAGGGCAGCTTCAGCTTTGTCTTTCTGTCCCCAGCGATGCTCCAGGCTTCACTGGCTGCAGGACCCGCTTGTCTGTCCATCTTGGGTCCAGGGTCTCCTCAGAGCCCCCCCCCAACCCGACGTTTCCCATGAGTCCCTTGTGTCCCCAGCAGTCCCACATCCGTGCACAGTAACTGTAATCTGAGGGCGGGAAGGTCTCTGCCTCCGTCTCTACTGGGTGCACCTTTGCTCTCGGAGACCTTTCCTAACTTTTTTCATAAGACTTTATTTATTTACCTTTAGAGAGAGGGGGAGGGAGGGAGAAGCAGAGGGAGAGACAAACAGACATGAGAAACCTGGATGGGCTGCCTCCCCGTGAGGGGGGACCAGACATGCCACCCAGGCCAGGTGCTCTGACTGGGAATCGAACCCGTGACCTTCTGCTTCGTGCGCTGATGCCCCACCCACTGAGCCACGCAGGTCAGCGCTTTCCTGATTCTTTCTGGCTGCTCTTCTGCGTCCCCGCCTTCCCCCAGCACCCTGGCTGCAGCCTCCCTTGGAGCTGAGGACGGAACCAAGGGCGGCAGCACCCTGACCAGCCTCAGTGCCCTCCTGTCCATGTTCAGGTTGTGCGCCCCTTCCGCAGCCGTGACTCTGGTCCCCTGGGTGCCCAGACACCGCTCTGCTTCGGCACGCTCTCCTTCCGCGCACCCTGGGAGCGTTACGGTTTTAAAAAGTGGGTCGGGGAGTCGGTCGAGGACCGAGGAAGATAGAGAAGCGTGTCCCCGGGGCGGGTTTTCTCCGCTCCATTTCTTCAGCAGCAGGACCGCGCGGCCCATGGGGCCCCCGAGGCCCACGTTTGTGTCCTCGAATTTGTGCCCAACAAGGCGGCTCACATGTACAGAGCTCACTGCGCGGCACCGTGAGGATTATAAACGCTCAGCAGATGCATTATTCATCTGCAGCTTCTTCCACCAGGCGGAGCAGGCCGTCACAGCGGAGGGTCCGGAAACGGCGCACCGGCTGTGACCCCAGACTCGGGGCCGAGGTAAACGCTGTCTCTGCCGGCGTGGGCTCAGTTTTCTTCACGGGCCTCTCCACCGCCTGACAAGGTCTACCCGCCGGCTGCCCCTCCCCCCAGCAGGCCGGGTGGGCTATGCGATCCAATTGGATGACATTCAAAAGGCAAACAGACCAGCAAGCATCCCCACTGCTGCTCTCCGCCTGCATCTGCTGAGCGATGGCTCAGTTCGTTCCACGGGTCCAGCGTTCCGGCTTCTTCTGCGCGATGCCGGGCAGCACACGGGCCCCTCAGGGTGCTGCTGCCCGTGGGATAAAGATGGAATGCGCGTTCGGAGGTGTTCAGCGCTAAGATTCAGCTTACTGGGGACACTCCCGACACATTACTTTAGGGAGTGACCTCAGAACGAGCTGAGCTTTGATCTTCGCCCCCCTCCCCCATTCATTTGAACTCCCTAGTGTGTCTCAGGTGGCAGGCAGCACCTGGGCAGGCGTCCTATCCCAATCTGGCCGTTTTCAGGTCCACTCTCACAAGACCATAGAGACCGGCCAACGCCTTCCACACCCGCGTGTTGTGGGCAGCAAAGGACGCGTGCTCGGTGGGGCCCACGGCCGACTCTCCACGGAGAGCACACGGACTGTATCCTGTTTGAGAAGGTTTCAGCGCGGACCATGAATCTCAGGTGCTCCTTGCGGGCTTTTACACTCTCTCTAAGGGACAGGAGCACCGAGAGCACCTGTGGGTTCAACTTGGAGACAGACACCGTCGGATGGGTCTCCTCGTCAAACAGCCAGCAGATGCTCTGGGGACAAAGGCCCGTGAATCCGCAGCCCCCTGGTGTCTCAGTGCAGAAGAGTCTTCCCGGGATTTAACATCAGCTCAGTGCAGACCGTCATGTGTTAGAGGACACGGGTGGGAGGCAGAAGCAGAAACCAGGTGTGGGCCGCCCCCACGGACGTCTGGCTCGGGGGCGAGGGAGAGCGTGGCCCCGCGGGGAGAGGCGGGGATGCTGCTGGGTGGCCGGGAGGAGGCGAGGGCCGGGAGGTCTTCACGCTTTCCAGGGCGGCCCTGAGTTTCCACGAGAATCAGGCAACGCTTCCCTTTAGCTCCCACCAGGCTCTGAAAGCTATACACACAGTCACGAACATTCCACGTGGCCACAGCCTCGTAAAGTGTGTCTGTACCAGCCCCGGAGACACTGGCTCGGGACCGGAGGCTGGCCTCGGGCTCCGGGCCTGGCCCGGGGGCTCAGCGGCGGGGCCCCGCCTCCTCGGCCACAGTGGGCACGGCCGTCGCCCTCTGAGCAGGGGCCACGTCGTTGGCCCGTGTGTCCCGGGCACCCGGCTTGCTGCCCAGCTGCTCTTCAACAAATATGTGCTGAGGGTGTCAAAAGCGGACTTCCGGGAACAGGTAACACCAGGACCAGCACGCAGATATAAAAATGAGCGCTTGTGAGGGCTTTTATTGTGCCCACGAGAGACGCGGGGACCAGGCCGAGACGATGGTTTTCAAAGGAAAATCAGAACAGCCCCCATTTGCATCGAGGAGGATCTGGTGCGATGACGGGTGAGTGGAGACCAATCTGTTTTATTCCAGGCGGGGGACAGTGCGTGAAGCCACCACCAGGCAGATGATCCTCACCTACCAGTTACCTGCAATTCACAAGGGGGTGCAAAGTCACTGAGATCAGGGGAGGCTGATGTGACCGCCCAGGAGGCCGCGGCAGAGGCCCCGACACGTCAGTGAGTCAGGGTGTCGTCCTGACATGGGGCGGACAGGGACGATCGATCCGCAGGGAGACTTCCTGTCGGGATCCGGTGTCCAAGACAACAGGGACCAGCTTTAGGCAAAGCCCTGTGTTCCCACGTTGCGTGTCTGTCACAGCGGCTCTGTGAAATCGCCAGGGCTGGATCACGCCCTCGCCATGCATGTCCTTGTGGCTGCGGAGCAGCCCCAGGGCACGCGGGTCACATGCTGCGTCTCCATGCAAAGCGGTCTTCCCTGCAGCCAGGGGTCCTCCTGAACCGACCTGGTTTCCCAGTCCGCTGCCGACGCCCGCGCTTCCCAGGCCCGCACGAGCCCCGATGCCCTGACCGCGGCAGCACGGGAGCCGGCAGGGAGCCAGTGGGCTGATGGCCCGGCGCGAGGTTTTGACGCCGAAACTGCGGTTAGCAGCCGCACTGACGGTGGCGCTGATCCGGACCCAAGGGGCTCCGTCCCCGGCGGGAGGCGAGGGCGCGGTTCTGAGATGAGTCTGCTTAGGAATAAAATGACTGATGTCCTCGTCATGAGCAAAATTCAGTAGCATCTTTATTTAAAGCAAGAGAACATTAGAAGCCGCCACCCACCCCTTGAATGGCGGAGAAGGACCAGCCAGGAGCTAGGGGCGCCGCTTCACTCCCGCTGTGCGCCCACTGAGCGGGGACCCTCCCTTAGAGCAAATTTTAACGCCTTCCGTGAGAAGGGGGTTCAGGACACTGTGGGCGCGCGGAGAAAGGCGACTTCCGGGGCCAGGGAGGGCCTGGCAGAGGGAGCTGGGCCCGGAGCCGTGATGTGACCCACCCCGCCATGCTTGTAAAATGAGTTGTGTACCTGCTGACTTGTTGACTGATGTAACGGCAGAGAAACAGCCTGTTTGCTTAAATTCTGGGGACTAACTTCAAAATGCTGTTGGTGGGAATGAGGCTCTCCCCCGGGACCCATCACAGGAGGGCGTTCCGGGGGCCCGCACGGGAGCTGTGGTCCTGGGCTGAGGTTTATTCAGGTGGAAATCTGCCCCTGGGATTGATTCCTCTGCCCGGCTCTGTCTGTCCGGCCACGGAAGAAGTCCAGTTGAGTCCTCAGCAAGGCCAGCATGGAGGCTTCCAGAGTGTGTTTCACATTAAAGCCGAGTCCTTTGGAGCTCACGGAGTCCCGTGGGCCCTGTTGGCTGCCAGACCCACGTGGCTGTGTGTGTTCCGGGGCGAGAGAGAGAGAGCTTCTTCTCCACACACCCCCACCCCGCCCCGGGCCTGTAACCAGGAGCTTTTTCAAAGTAACCCATCAACTTCCCAAGGTTGCGCGGGCTTTTAGTGGGTCCACCCCCTGGTTAGACCGAGAGGCCTCCGTGGTCAAGCACCTTCCCCTGCGCCCTCCAACGGTCTGGGCCTGGAGGGCAGAAGCGGGGGAGGTTACCCCTCTGGGAGGAATGCTTAGATCCCCAGGGAAGACTAATCAGGGGCCAGAGTTCATGAGGAGGCAGGAGAGACAAAGGAGCCAGAGGAGACACAGAGCAGTGAACTTTCCCATGGTCAGGGGCCCCTCCCTCAACGAATTAAGAGTGGGAGGAAGGAAGAGAGGCTGCGGGTGGGGGGACCCGGCATGCGGAGCTGACGGAGGCGTGGGGTCCCCACTCACTGACATAGGCCCCCACGCGCTCCTCAGGCATCTAAGCTGGGCCGGGAGCTTGTGTGGTGACGAGGCGGGACGTGAGGAGTCCGGGAGGCGGGTGCTGAAGTGGGGAGATCACGGCTGCTGAGATGTCAAGGTCTGGACGGTCTCCAAATGGGGACATGAACGCAAGGACACCCCAAACGACGTACCCGCGCCCCACCGTGAGGAGGGCGAGCGCCCGGCTTCCAAACCGAGCCCCTCTGCCTCCAAAGCCCAAATGTGTTCCCGACACGTGGAGGCAGACAGGTGCCAGGGGCTCCTTTGCTCCCCGGCCTTTGTCCCCGTGAGACTGAGTGCCCCCCGCCGCGCCTCTGCCTCTCGTCCTGCCCGCCCCCCGTGTGACCACCACCACCACCACCCTGGGCTGTCCGCTCGGCTGAGAAGAATGAGGGAGACTGAAGGGGAAAGAGGGGTGCGGCCCAGGGGGACAAATCGGTCGCTGGTGCTGAAGGTAAGGAAGGGCCTCTGGGTGCCCCTTAAACCGACTAATATGACCCTGTGGCCCCCCTTCATGCTCCTCCCGTCCTCTTCCAGCGGGACAAGGTGCTTATAGGAGAAATGGGTGTACACCCCCCACCCCCCTGCCATGCAGCTAATAAACAGGGATCTTTGCCTGCTTGGTTTTGTCTAAGGGGGTTTTATGGGCTGAATGTGTCTGTTCCGTTCGGTTCATGTCAAAGCCCCAGCCCCCCAGGGTGGTGGCCGACGGAGATGATGCCTCTGGGAAGCGGTTTGCTCGGTGGGGCCTTGAGGGTGGGGCCGTGATGAGATGAGCGCCCGTCTAAGAAGAGACACCGGAAAGATAGGGAGACACAGCTGGGAGGTGGCCGCGTGGGGGCCGGGAGGAGGTGCTCCCCGGAACCCGCCCGACATCAGCCTGACAGCCGCTCAGACATCCAGCCCCAGAACCAGGTCTGCAGTGCGCTGGTGTTTCGCTCTGGGAGCGCCAGCCACAACGAGGGCTTACAATTTAAAAATAACAATAAACGCAAAGCAAGAGAAATGCATTGTTCCTCTCGTCCTCGGCGGCCCTTGGGTGAGGGTGCCGAGCTCCCTCTCGTTCTCCTCCGCTGGCTGCATCCTGCAAAGAGTCTATCGTCAGCATGGATTTTTTACCATCCAAAGAAGTCAATATTTTTCAGTTATTGTTTTACAAGTTAGAAAGCGGGGAACGATTTATCCCTACCAGGCATCTGGAGTGGGATTGCTTCTGGAATAGAACACTAATTTTAGGGCTAAATATTTGGGTGGCGAAGCCCAGAAGAAAGATGTTTCTGTCTGATGCAGGGACGCGTAACACTGCGGCGGCGAGGACCCCGGAGCCGCCTTCCGGGAGGAAGACGCATAAATCCTAACGAACGAGACGAAGGTGAACACATCAGGTAATGGCTCGCTGCTGCTGTGGGGAAGAAATAAAATGTTTTTCAAGTGGACGCCGCTTCTATTTCCCTCTGATGAGGGTGGGGGCGGGGGGCTTCCTACCGTGCCCGGGGTCAGGACGCTTCACCCAAGTTATAAACGGGAGATGCTTTCTAAAGGTCTAACATCACCCACAGACGAGCTGGGAGGGACTAGAAGAATGAGCAGTTACCGTGGACGAGCTGTGTGAAAACATCAAAGGGCCCAGGTGAGCAATTTATATGTGTATGTATATGTATGTTTGGCAGGCAGGCAGAAAGTTCTGGAAATTAGCCAAGGAAGGAGCAAAGGAAGAAGCAAGCTCTCTCTTCCGGATGCCACGTGAGTCAGTCTGGGAAATCAGAACACTTGGGTCTTCTCACTTATTCCCTGAAAGCTGCAGACGAGACCCCAGGGCAGGAAGCTGAGACTCCGGTCCCATCCACACAGGGGACCTGCAGGCACACTGGCCGAGGTCCCTGTGCCCATAGGGGGTTCTCAGGAACCTGCCTCCAGGGCAGTCAGGTGGGTGGGGACTGCACAGAGCCGACCACGAGCAGGAAAGGATCCCTGGGCCCAAACCGTGGTGCTGCAGATAGGCCCACCTCCTGGGCTTGAATGAATGGAACTTTCTAGAGAGACTGACTATCAGAGCGCCAAGCTTTGGGGATCCCCAAGGAGAACCCTCATTTCCCCTGGACCAGAGGGAGGCAGTGGAGAACTCAGGGGCCTTGGGCCTTGTTGGAACTGCGTCTGTCATTCTGATGTTTCCCTATTAGCCACGTGTCCTCAGGCAAGTGTCCCCATTGTCCTGTCCTTCAGAAGTAAAGTGTGACCTCAGCGACTCCACGGGGAGAGGGGAGAGGACCCAGTGAGAGAAAGACCAGCTTTCCAGGTGCAGCGTCTGTGGGAAAGGCTGTGCGTGTTAGCATGTTAGCATGTCAGCGTGTTAGCATCATCACGGGCCTGTGGGAAAGGCTGTGCATGCTAGCGTGTTAGCATGTTAGCATGTTAGCATCATCACGGGCCTGCAGGAAAGGCTGTGCATGCTAGCATGTTAGCATCTCACGGGCCTGTGGGAAAGGCTTGCATGCTAGCGTGTTAGCATGTTAGCGTGTCAGCATCGTCATAGGAGAAGACAGAATCTCAGCCATGAACAGCAGGGGCGCCCCGCTCACCCCCACAACACAGCCCCAGGAGCCACCATTTCCAAAAAGAGGCAGGAAAACTAAATGAGTCCCCACAGGTGTCGGCGAAGCAAGCCAGGAAAATGAGGCCGGAAAGAGCACGGCCTTTCGCCAGGTCGGAGAAGGAAGACGCGCCCGGGAACCAAGCGGTTTCCTCCAGTAACCATAACCCACAGCGTCTCATTCGTGGGTCGCGCTCATTTACCCGCGCTGAGCACCCACCCGTCCCCGTCGCTGCCCCCGCGCCGTGAGTCACGTCCAGGAGGGCTTTATCAAGACCAGGCGAGGATCGGGAAAAATGAGCTGGAAAGGACGCGCAAGGTCCCTTTCCTTCCTGCTCTCGGAAGTCAGTCTTCGCACAAACGGCCTGCCTCTCCGGGCTAATGAGCTCATTCTTAATTCCCTGCCACGGTGACAGCTTCCGCAAGCCTTTTATCACACGGGAGACGGGGGTCGTCAGCAGCCGGTGAGTGATCGCACCGCCATTATTTTTATCAGCTCCTGATGTATGTAGGCATCACTGTTTCTACACCTCCCCGGGGGCGGGGGGGGGGGGGGATTGCTACCGCCGGTGTGATGAAGTTTCCTGGCAGGGGCTCCTTCCTCCGTTTCAGCCGGGGCCCTCTTCGCCCACTAGGAGCACCAGCCTCCCCAGCAGAGCCACCCTCGGGCGGCAAAGAGCTCTCGCCTCTCCCGGAAAGGTTCTCGGTGAAGACGATTGTGCCGGCCTTTCTTGTTCTTTCTGTTTCTATGTTCAACTTGTCCTGTTACAGAACCCTGATGAGGATGATAGTAGCAGTGGAGATGGCATGGCACCCTCAAGAATGAACCCTTTCACGTCCCAAGCGGAACCCGTTCTCTGGCTCTCCCTCTTGCCTTGAACCGGCTGGGAGAAGGGGGCCCACCGGCGCCCGACCCGTGATTCACCCCAACTGCAAAGATCAAGGCCACAGCAGCATCTGTGAGGATCTGTCCCCAGAGAGCCAACACGGAAAGTCACGATTGTCACGCTGGATGAGCTCCTGCCCGTACCGCTGAGAGCCCTGTACATCTTGGGGTCTCCTCCTGGGCTCCCCACTCGAGGACGGGGCAAACGTCTAGACCGGCACTGATGGAGAGTCTACCTCTGCATCGACATCTGCACACGTGGGGAACACTTCAGCCGGACAGAGACCCTCCCCTGGTCTCCTGCCCTCCCCCATCATCCCTTTGCACGTTTATGGCCTGTGTTTGGGTAGATGGGAGGGTAGAGGGTGTTTCTTGTTTCTGCTTCTTCCCAGTTGTCTTCAGCTCCAGGTATCCCTTATGCTGCAGTGGTGCATTTAGGGCCGGCCTGGCCTGCGCCCCTCCGCACTCTCGCCAGGCCCCAGGTTCCGGTACCATGTGCAGTGGGACACGTGTGCCAGGCCCGGGTTTCACGGGACCTCTCATCTCAGGTTGGGGAGGGGTCCTCTAGAAGGAAGAAAGTTCCACAGTATAGATAGAAGTTGCAACTGGAGGGCTGAAGCAAGAGCTTCCTCACATCCAGGGTAAACGCAGGTCTGCTGCCCCCAGTGGGTTTGCTGCCGTTCCTGCCGGCCTCTGGCTGCACCTGCCAACGGGCCTGTGTATTCTGATTTGTCCGCTGTGCTGGGACCGGGGCCTTCCTGACCCTGGCCTGGCCCTGGGGCACCCTTCCTCCTGCATCTCAGGCAGAGGAAAGCTCAGGAGAAAAGGTCATTTGTTCCCCGAGAGGATTCACCCCACTCGGTGAGAGGCATCAGCCTTAATATATGGAATGCATTTTGCCAAGACCGTGACAGTCATTAGAAATGGGCCTTCGGTGTCATTACCCCGGAGTCATCCCGGTGAAGTATGTGTCCTCTCGGCAGACAGAAGACATTAGAGCTCCCTGAGCCGGGCCGGTCAGCCAAACACACCGGCACGCTTCATCCTTGGGAGGAAATTAAGCCGTTGACGGGAGGACACAGGGTCAGTGTCCTGGATAAAGCAGCCCGACGTTTCCATAAATTAGTAAAATGTGTGCAGTGGGCAGAATTCAATATGTGAAAGCATCGACCCCTCCCCCCCGAGGTCCAGAAGGGGAGTTCCAGGCACTGGGAAGACAGGACCTCGGGGCCAGTGACATTAGGTGAGCGTCAAGGGACCGACAACACCCTTGCCTGATCTGGAAGCCCTCCCATGAGCACACGCTCACCCACGCACACACTCACATACGTACACACTCACCCACACACTCACAACTCAACCACGCACACACTAGCATACTTACACACCCACGTACACACTCGCATTCTTACACACTCACCCATACACACTCACATACACACCCACACACAACTCACCCACGCACACATTAGCATACTTACACACTCATCCATGCACACACTCACATACTTACACACTCACCCACACACTCACTACTCACCCACGCACACACTCGCATACTTACACACTCACCCATGCTCACATACACACTCACATACTTACACACTCATATTTAAACACTCACCCACACATGCATTCACATACTTACACACTCACCCATGCAAACGTACACACTCACCCACGCTAATGTACACACTCACCCATGCACACACATGCTTGCACACTCACCCACGCACACTCACATACTTACACACCCACACACAACTAGCCCACGTACACACTTGCATACTTACACACTCACACATGCACACACTCACATATTTAAACACTCACCCACGCACACATTCACATACTTACACCCACACCCACATACTTACACACTCACTACTCACCCACGCACACTCGCATACTTACACTCACCCATGCTCACATACACACTCACATACTTACACACGCATATTCGAACACTCACATACTTACACACTCGCCCACGCACACTCACATACTTGCACACTCACCCACGCACACACTCGCACCCACCCACACATACACACATTCCAGGACTCAGCTCAGACCTGAGCCGATGATGTCCATCTCAGGCTCCTGTCCCCTCTGAGCTGCGAGCTCCCCAGGACGGGTACCACTTGTGTTAACCCTGCAGTCACGGGCGCTCCGCAGAGAGCGTGGGGCAGAAAGGGCACGAGGAGCTGCCGAATGAATGGATGGACTGATGCATGAATGAGTGATCAAGTGTGTCTTCCTTTGAAGATCCTTCTGGCTTGATATCCCTCTTATGCCCACAAACACTCAGGTTTACTAACTGTTCATGAGTAAGATTGTCATCGGCTGAATTGCTGTCCTTCCCAGATGACCCCCTGTAGGGACCCGGCCTGCTGGTGGGGAGCCTGGTGGGTCTGAACCATGGCTCCAGGCTCCTCAGACGCTCACCCCGGGCCCCGAGCTGATGCCCTGCGTCCTCCCCAGGTCTCTTTCCTTGCTGTAACGCGAGGATAATAGCGGCACCTGCATGATCGGGATGGACAAGATAACACCTTTACAACACTGGGGCAGTGTCTTCCCATAATAGTCCCTTAATAAAGACCAGCTGTTACGGTTCTGACAACGACCAGCTCTTATAAAAAGCGATGAGGTCGATTGACCGCATTAGTTCGAAACGGTTTGCTTTGTCTTTATCGCTGTCCCTGGAGTTCACAGGCAGCGTTTTTGCAGTGAATGTAGTTTTGGTTACGGCAGCAACAGCGTGATGACACCCTCGGCTCCCTGCAATGTCCAGAGCCACACGCAGACTCGAGACTCCGCAGGGAGAGACGCCAACAATGACCGGGAGCAAACAGGCAGCTCCAGACCCAGGCAGAGCAGGACAGATGACAGCGACATCTGATAGTTCTCTAGCCCTGGTTCTGCCCGCTGTTTAATTAAGGTGAGACAGCCAACTCAGCCCAGGACAAACCAACCATTTGCATGAGCGATCACAGCAACATTAATGGTCCTGACGGGTAGCCAAGCATTTCCCTGTGTTTTTCCGGGGGGTGGGCATGACCGGATGTTGAGTTAGGCCAAGGGACTGAGTTGGCGGGGACAGCAGGCGCCACGCCTGCTCTAGGTGCCAACCAGCCGGGAACCCCCGGAAGCAGCCCACAGGGCCCTAAAGCCACAGTGTGCTGCTGTCTGCTGACCCCAGTCCCCCTGCGCTCAGGAGGGGCCTCAGAGCCCCGTGCCGGTGCGGACCCTCTTCTGGGACGCGTCTGCTCAGGAAGAGGGTCTCTGCTTCTGCCCAGGAGCCCAGAGCCTCTCCTGGTGCCAGGAACACGGGCGGGGACTCCAGCAATATGCGGGTGATGAAGTAGATGACGTCAGAACCCCCTGAAACTATGGCCTGTGAGAATGTGCCCCCCCACCCCCCACGTGGAGACCTGCGGAAACGTGTCCCGTGACACACAGCTGGTCGCAATAGTAACACTTCCAGGTGTGTTTGGACAAAACGAGGTGGGCCAGGCCCCCCGGCAGCGTTGCGGCCCTGTGGACAGAGCCGGCTTCTGCTGCCCAGTGTGCCACGCACTAGGAGACCCACGCCCTCTCCTTCATGCCCCACTATTGTCCCAACACCAGCCATTCTCCTGGGTGTGGTTCCCAAAGCAGAGGCCTCTACTCGGGGCAGTGTTTCAGGGGAGCACCCAGAGGGAGCACCGCTCAGTGCCGGGGGCCGTGCGCACCTTGGACCCTCTTCGTGCCGCCAAAGAGGACGCCCACCTGTTGGCACGTCCCCTCTCGCGGGGGGCTGCTCTGACACGTGGGGCCCTCAGCAGGCCATCGAACCTGGAGTTCAATACCTTGTTACTGTTCATTTGTATGTACTTTTCTAGTTCGTCTTCCTTAATTCCATTCCCTTTGCAGAGGACCTTGTTTAGTTAGAAAAATTAACTGGATCTGAATGGAACCCAAACTGCCTCACAGCACAGGAGGACTAGAAGGGACCGGCCTGAGAGTCACCGTTCTGGCCATGGGTGGGCCCCTGGCTCAGCATCGCCCTCGGTGGCCCGAGGCGTGGCGGGTGGCCGTGGGCCGGGGAGGCTACGGGGCCCCAGATCTACCCCGCCCCCCTCCCCCAGCTCCTGTGCTAATTGAGGTTCCACGTAATGTTCCTTGGTGGAAGGACTTCTGCAGCCGACACTGAGCTTACACACTCTCTGGAGTGTCGCAGGACAGGACAAGTGACACCGGCCTGGGTCTCCACAGGACGCTGCTCTCTGGGCACGCGAGAGGGTGACGCCTGAAGGAACTTGGTTTGGGGGAGCTTCTCTGGAAGAAGACGGGTTCAGCCTACGTGATATCGGAGAGGGTGGGGCAAACACCCCCTGGAGGTGGGTCCACTCTGTCCTCCGAGAGGCACAGAGGCCGGCGGGGGGGCGGGGGGAGGCGGGGTGCTGTGAGAGGAGGTGGCCTTGGGCTGACTTCCCACTGGACCCCAAGGTCACTCACCCTCCAGTGTGACATTCATCCCCTGCAAAACGGGATGAAAACAGCCGGATGGGCAGTGTCACCCAACAAATAGCCTTTAATGCTGATGGAGGGCAGTACCACTTACAGAAGGCCCGGTGACAGGAGTCATTATTTCCACAGGCGGATGGCAGAGGCTGGCTGACTCAACGCTTTCCTGATGGGTGTCGCTCTCAGGAGCATCGGGAGCCGGCCCGGTTTCCGACAGGGAGGCTCTGCTCCCCGGCCAGCCCGCGTCTCTCCGACGGGAGCCCGGGCCATGTGGCTCCGGCTCGTTAGAGTCTCACGTGCAGACCCGGTCACAACACGGTCTTCCGTTACGTGTGTTTAGAGGAATCTGTGTTCATTGAATGTGTTGACATCGCCTGCCATTTGAGGTGCATTCAGCGATTAGCAGATTCTCTTTGTTTCTATAAATATTTAACCACCGGGACGGCATCCAATTAGGAAGGATTGCAGGACTCTGAACCGCCCTGTTATTAAAAAGTCAGCATGGTCTTTAGTGCTGGAGCGCTTCCTGCTACTAGGAGGTGACAGCGAGGGGACAGTGACGTATGCAGACATCGTCCTCCCGCTCTGCGATGAGCCCAATCAGACCTCCGTGTGCCCGCGGCTGCCACGGCCTGTCCCCTCCTCACTGTGGCGGTGCTCTCGGACAAGTGTGGGAGTCCATGCTTGTTTCCTTTCGGCTGCACCCGCTTTCCCCTCTGACCCTCAGGCCTCACAGTCAAGCCCCTGAGGAGGGACCCCCAGGTGACCCTGCCGAGCCCTCCCTGTAGGCGTGGATCCTCGGACTGGGCATTCTGGAAGGGGTCAGCCTTCTTAGAAACGATAGTGACCTCCTGCCGTGTGGCCAGGCTTTGTTTCTGGCCAAGTGAAGATAAAGGGGATTTTCTTCTCCTTGCAGAAATCCGGCCCAGACCCCGGGATCACGCGTAGCCCATCATCCCCGTGGGAAAGAGCGTGCCCCTCCCACCGCCCGTGAAAGGCATCGCTAGTCCAGCACAGCACCGTTTCCCACGGGCGAGGCCTGTGCTCATGTCCTTCCCAACAGCACTTGCCAGCCCGTCCCCACCCGGTCACGGACACGTGACGAAGTCTGTCTGTGGCCTGGTACCTAAACTCCATTTCTTAATGGAAAGAGGACATCTCTGTATAAAAAAGAAACTTGTCTCCATGCCGTCGGGGGTCTCATGAAGCTGCCACCCATGTTCACACGAGCTCATCAAAAGCTAGGCTGCCTTATGCACACCCCCCCCCCCAGGGCGCCTGGTCTGATCTCACTGTGTCTTTGAGCCGGGAGGGGGCTTCTGGGTACAGAGGGTGGCCGCTGAAGGTGGCCGGTGACAGCCCTCCCTTTGATGAGCGGACCTGCTGCTCTCCCAACCAGGGCTTTGAGACGCCGTCCGCAGGCTGTGGCCAGACCCGGGCCCACTGCTCCACTCCGAGGGGACCGCGTCACAGCCGCTGTCCGTCTGCGGCCGGGATGACACGGGCGAGGCAGAGCCGTCCAGAGCGCCCGATCTGTCACCCTTTCCGGGATTCCTACAGGAGACACGGTGGCCTGATGACCGTCATCGAGTTGGCCTGGGCTGTTGAACAGCACACTATGGGCGGGGGGCTTAAACTTGGGCATTTACCCCTCACGGTCTGGAGGCTGGAAGTGGGGGATCAAGGTGCCGGCAGATGTGGTTCCGGTGAGGCCGGCGGGTGGCTCAGGGACGGCCACCATGTCGCTGTGTCCCCACCTCATTGTCTTCTTATAGAGGCACAAATCCCATGACCTCACCTAAATACCCCCGCCTCCCGGTGCCCTGTCTCCAGACACCATCTCGTGGGGCATCGGGCGTCCACGCGTCAACCCGGGGAAGACACACGCTCAGGCCCGTGCAGGGCTGCATCGGCACCCTCCGGAAATGGACGGGTCCTGGGGTGGGGGTGGGGGAGGAGGGGCGCTGTGGTGAGAGACCCACATGGTCACGGGTCGTCTGCCCTGAGCCTGGCCCGGGCTGGGGGTGGGGGCAGGGGGCGGGCTCAGCGTCCACGCCCGAGACGCTCGGAAGGCACAGTTGTCAGAGCTTGTACCTGTGCCCGCTGGGCAGCGGCTGCCGGCGCCTGGGGCAGCCCCGTCCACGGGGGCTCCTGCACCCCAAAGGGCAACGCTGGCCTCGCCCTGGACACAGCGGATCCCAGGGAAGCACAGCGCCCCGCGTTCCGGGGAAGAAGCAGCCAGTCTAGTCACGGAGAGTCTCCGGTTCGTTGCCCCGCACTCGCCTGTCTGGGGATGAGCAGCAGCAGGAGCAGCTCTCGGGGGTTTTAATTGGAGTCGGCCGTGTTTTCCTTCGTCAGCAGAGGAGGGCGGGTGGGGAGAGGGGCCTCCTCTCCGGCTGCCTCCTGGGCCTGGGCGGCAGGTCTCAGCGAGCCTGCCAATCGGACGAGTCCTTCACGATCAGCCCCTCTCCTAGAACCCAGTCGGGGCCCTGGGGTCACGCCCCTGGCTGGGAAAATCACGTTTGTCAGCTAAACAGCTGGACTGCCCAGGCCCTGCCACTGAGCATCGTCTGAGGGTCCCCGGAAGGCCAGGGGCACTGAGGGAAGGCGGAGACGTCCAGCTGCGCTGCAGCCTCGCCTTCCCCATCACAAACGCCCTGAGAAGCCTCTTTGTCCCGGCTCTCAGAGCCATCACAGTATGGAAGTGCCATGGGGGGCGCGGGGAGGGGGGCGCACTGGTGAGGAACCCTGGGACCGGGTCACTCACTGAAGACTGACCACACTGGTGACAACCCCTCGCCCCCCACCCCCGCCGTCCTTCCCCGCAAGCTCCCCCATTTCTAAAGCGCCTTCGTGTCTCCTTTGACGAAGTTCCTGGAATGTGGCTGCTAGAACGGGCGCTTCACCCGGGAGCCGAGGCAGGATTTTACTGCCATCTTCTATTTTTATATAAATCACATCTAGCAACAAGTATTTCTCCCTCCTTCCTTCCAGTCAACACACACCGGCGGGAGCATCTTCCAGGTCCCCAGGATGGAGCCAGAAGCAGGCAAGGCACCCACGGCCCTGGCCCATGGGGAGTGTTTGAGATCTTGACTCAGTCACCGATCGACCAGCCCGTCCGTTCCCGGACATGGCCTCCCGTCACCTGGAAATGTCCAAAGAGCCCTGAGACCTCCACCAAGGCCCTCAATAAGAAGCTGCACGGGGCGGGGCGCAAACACTGGCCAAGGAAGCACCCCGCTGGGTTAGCGCTCCTGCAGTCTGCACCTGGCTCTCCTCCAAAGTCACCCACCCTCAGGTCCCCTGACACGTTCCGCTGTGCCTCACGGAGTCCTGGGCATCCTGTTATCCTCCTTCTCGTCCCCCCCAGGCTAAGAAAAGCAAAGGCTCCTTACTTACAGAACCGGCTTCTGACCGTGAGAACCCTGGGGTGGGTGGGGAAGCTGCCAACCTGTCACCACGGAGCTGTGCGGCACGGGGACCAGCCCAGTCGCTTGTCTGCTCTGTGGTTTGCTCGTCTAGAATACAGGAGGACGCGCCTTCTCTTCAGGGTCATTGTGAATGTGACCATGAACATGACCATGAACGTGACCATGAATGGCCTGTGCATGCGTCCTTTCCCAGGAAGTCCTGACTTCTGGGCATCTTCGGCTGGCCCGAGGCTCGCCTTGCAAACTGCACGGCTGTATTGCCTGTGTCCCCTCTGAACCAGACGGCGGCTTGCACATGTTTACGTGTGTCTCCCTCCTGGCAGACCGTCAGCTCTTGGGGAGTGAGGTCCCCGAGTGTCTCTGCATCGCCCAGAGCAGCATCTGGCCCTGAGTGCGCCCCGAGTTCACATCATCAGAGGGATCAGAGATGTGCAACGTCATTAATGAACCCGTGCGCTCCGGTGCACTCCTGGGCGATTTGGACATTCATTTCTGCAAAACGTTAGGAACTGAGGTTCCAAGTCGGGAGTGCAGGACAAGACCGAGACTCGGCCCTCGCACGTGGCAGCCCCGCCAGCCCCACTGTGGCAAGTCAGCGGAGAAGAGACAGCCCCTTCTGTGCCGCCCCGGGATTAAAGGCAGAGGAAGCGCCCATTGGGCCCAGCTGCCTTCCACCACACTTCGCAGCAAAGGCTGAAAGCCAGGATCCTTTCTGACTCACCAGGACCCAGAACCCCGCGAGGGGTCCTCTCCTGGGGGCTGCGCACACCGTGCCGGAGCGGTGGCTTCCCTCCTGTAGTCCGGGCACGGCGGAGCTGCAAAACAACGCTCTGCCCTCTGCCTGCCTTTCTGATGAGCAACAGAGAGTTTGATTTTCTCCTAACGGATCCGTCATTTTCCTTCCCGCATCCAGCACTGTTGACCCATGGAACCTCCATTTCAAAGCCATTAAAACCTAATTTTCCACACGGTGCCCCCAAGAGATTGACTAACTTTCAAAGAATAATTCATTTTCTCTAAGGAAAAAAAAAATGCATATCTCGCCATGTATTTTATTTTTATTCTTTAAAGTAAATCAAGGCGCACCGTGGCCAGAGCCTCTGTTAGGACGCTCCCCGGTGTCCCGCCGGCAGGGCAGGAGCGCTGCCCCGACAAAGCCGGGTCCGGCCGCTGCGGAGGGCGGCTGGACGGATGTGGGAGAACTGCCACTTCCTGCCACATTCTGAAGGACCCACTGTCATCTCCCGCCTCTGGGGAAGCAGGACAGAAGGCTGAAGGTGATTTGTTTTAGAAAGTAACAAATTTGTCAAAAACTGAGCAGAAAAATGCTCCAAGGGGAGAGTGTCTTCTTATAATTTGCAGGGCGTCTGAGAACCCTGAAGGGTCGTGTTTTTCCAGGTGTTCAGCTAAACCTCTCCACTTAAAGTTCTGGCGTGAAAGCCCCTGTGAGAGGCCCCACACGCAGGTGCCCAGGGACTCCTGCACAGAGATCTTCATGAACGGAGGAGAGGCAGGTAGCTACCATGACGTGGGGCCCATTAAACTTCACAATCGAAGGCGACGTGGGATCTTGGGGCTGAAAAATGTCGTTAGTGGACTGATTGGGGGGCAGCTCAGATAAGGTCTGGAGTTGAACCGCTAGGATTGTATTGATGCTCGTTCCTGGTTGCGTTGATTGTCCTGTGGTTACATGAGATGTCAACCTCGGGGGCAGCTGGGGAGGGGTCTAAGAGAAGGTTCTATGTTATTTTTGCAACTTTTCTCACTGTCGTTTGTGAGCCAGCATTTAAAAGGACTGAGCCCGGCATCTCTGCAGAAAGGCCAGTACAGGAGGCAAGCCCCAGGGAGCGCCCGGCCCTCGGGGTCTTTGGGTGGAACGTCTTTGAGCCGGTGGGGAAGAGGCTGCACCTAGGCCACCAGGACAATGTCTCCTGGTGGCCATGGTTTCTCTACATAACCAGGCTATGGCGTCCGTGTGCACCCTGGCGGATGTCTGGAGCCACCACGGAAGGTCAGGCAAGGAGACGCGCTGCCCCTTCGCGGGTGGAGTGGGTCATCGCAGCACAAGGAGGCCCCCGCGTGCAGCAGCTGGCCCGGGACAGTGGCTCCTGCAGGCCGAGTCGTGGCCAAGGAACACTCTGCCCGTGAGACTTCCAGGAGGTTCGTCCACAAGAATCAGCCTCCAGTCTTAGGAGAGAGTTCGAGCAGGTCCTGAGATGCCTGGGCCACGAAGAAGGGTAGTTGGACCGAATCACAGAGTTGATCTGAAGGAAAAGTCCAGATTCAGAAGCCCGGCCTGGGGCCCCGGAGGGGAGGTCAGCGGCAGAAAATTGAACGTAAAGGCCGTGCTTGTCAGAGGGCACGTTTCACAATAACCTGGTGCGCCCAGGCGGGTTTAAAATGGGCCGTGCAAAATCAGAATGAAATAAATGAAAGGAAATGAAATGAAATGAAGTGCATCCAAGGAGTCCGAAGTGGCCCAGGGAGGAGCGTCGTTTCTCCCGTCCCCCGTGCGATAAGCTCTTCCCCGGCCCCTTTGTTTCGTGTGTCGTCTGTGGGGTTCCCCTGAGCGCTGTGGTCAGAGCTTCCAGGAGTGGAAGGACTCAGCCCCGTGGCAGCCATGAGGGGCCCAGCTTGGGGGAGTCTGCATGGCGTTGCTCTCCTGCCTCCTGGCCAGGCAGCCCTGCCCCGTGTGTGTCCCCTCAGCTCCAGCAGGGACAAGAGCAACTCTCTGCCTCGGCTGCGTGAGGTGAGACGCGGTGAGATGCGTGCGGCCGGGCCCGCAGCGCGCCTGGGCTCAGGCGAGGAGCCTCGGTGAGCGCTGGGGTCGTGAGCGAGGGCTTGCCCTTCCGCACCAAGGGCGTGTGCGGAGGGCAGAGGCTCCGAGCGGGCTCGGGAGGAGAAGTCCCTGCAGGAACCGGCAGAAGGGGTGTGGCTGCAGAAACCGGGGGTGCGGGCGTAGCCCTGCTCAGAGTCCACCCTCCAGGCCCTCCACGTGCCCCGCCGTCTCTCCTGCCCGCCCACGCCCACCCGCAGCGCCTCTGCGCACCTGCAGCCTTTATTCTGTACACATGGAGGACGGCGGGCTGTCTGAGATCCCTAAACCTCCCTCTCCGACGATCTCAGGAGGCTTGAGCTAACAAAACATCAAAATAAGACGACGTGGAACAAAGAATGCCCCTGAAACCTCTCTGCCGCTTCTGCGCAGCTCCTGGGCTCGTCCAGCAGGGGCTTCCTTTCTCTCGGGCTTGCCAGGGGCTATTTGGTGGGTGACCTCGGAGCTGCCTGTTTCCCACCTGTCACTCCTTGGAGTCTCAGAAGGTCTCCAAGAGACAGGAATGACTGTCCTTCCCATTTCAGATGTGAACGAGCAGGCTCAGTGAGGTCCCATCCGCTGCCCAAGGTCGCACAGCCTGGCGGGGGCGGAAGTGAGCCCCAGCCTGCCCCGCAGGCGGTGTCCTGTGAGCCAGCACCGCAGAGAGCCCCGCTCCCCCACGAGTATGCGCCCTCGGCCTCCGTCCCCCCACCAGAGATGCGTGGTCCGCGCACTTGGCCTCAGCGAGCCCGGCGGACCCTGAGCCAGCGTCATCCTGGGGAGGGAGCCCTGCCTTTGCCTGGGCCTCGCGTGGGGACTCAGGACAGCGGCGGGACGGCTCCAGGCCGCTGCGTGTGACAGCTGGGCACCGGGAGACGTGTGGCTCACGCTGAGAGTGCGGGCTCACGCCTCTCCCCAAGCTGAACACTTAAATCCTCATTAGGCAGAAGCGTGTGTTCCGTGCTGACTCCATCTGGGGGAGAAAGGCTGGGCTGAGCGCAATCAGGCGGGGTTCGCTGAAGTGCCTCGCGGGCACGGCGGGGGGGGAGCAGCTGCCTGATGGCTTCCTGCCTCGCCCCCTCCCTCAGGGCCACCTGTTTCCCCATAAGTACATGTTTCCCCACATCACTCCATACATGCTCCTCTGCCACACACACACGCACACACAAAGTGTTCCCCCACAGCAAAGTGTGTACGCGGCACCAGCATTTCCCATGGTCATGTTTGTCTGAAAATAATCTGAACTAAAAATCTGAGTTCAGTTCATAAGCAGTATGAGTGTGCAGGTGTGCACATTGCGTGCACACATCATATACACATCTGTGTCGTGTGTGTACACATGCGCACAATCTGTCCATACATCCTGTACACATGCAAAAGCATATGCAAGTGGACACACATTGTGTATGTGTGCACGCAATGTACACACATACGTCATGCACGCACATGTGTGCACCAATACACATGTCGCACGCGTGCGTGTCATGCGTGTGTGCCTGCACATGTTTATGCGCCGTGCATGTGCACGCATCGTATATGTGTGCATGCACATGTACATACCCCACCTCAGCCACGCCCCCAGGTCTCCATACCCTGTGCATACATCATCACATGCACAGAGCGATGAAGGGCTCTTATCTGTTCTTCTTTGGGAGGCCTGGTCACCCCTTTCTGGAGGGGGAGGAAGAAGAGCTGCTGTGCGCCTTTCAGCTCAAAGGCAGGGTTGCAAGGACACCCCCAGACACCTCCAGGGCACTGACACCAACCGAGCCCAAAGCCACCAGCCACTGGCTGTCCCCGTCACTGCCGGTGCCCACACCTCGTGCAGAGCCTGAGCATCCTCTTGAATCTCGGCCTCCTGAACCCCAGAGCTACCCCCCAAGCTTCCCCTTCGAGGTGCACATTCCCACCCCGCCCTGCTGTTCCCGTTCCCCCACCTCAGCCCCGCGGTTCTGGATCCCGAGGGAGAAGGCCATCCCTGCCAGGCCCCCCTGTTCCGACACCCAGCACCACTGTGTGAACCCCTTTTCTCTGAACGCCCCATTGAGACGGCTCTTTGCTTGAAACCTTCCACAGTGGCCTCTCACCTGTGGGGCAAAGTCACCCGACCCGACGCTTTTACGACAGGAGTTCCCTCCTCAGTCTTTCTGCTGGAAGGACCGCGGCCCCACCCAGCGCTGGGAACTCGTTACACAAACAAGACAGCATTTCCTTGGCTCCGGAGCTCTTCAAACCCGAGTTCAAGGTCAAGGTTCCCTCGCTTGGCTCTTCCTTAAACGCCCCCTGGTTACCACGAGGATTCCCAGCCAGCAGCGCCCACCCAAAGATGTCACTCTAGAGAAGACAGCAGGTGAGATTGGAAATGAGCGCAGGTTTTATTCTTGAGTTCCGGGGTGTCCTACTGTATCATTATACACAGTCCTCAGGGGTAAGGTCGGGGGGCATGCAAAACAGGGGTGCCCCCCACGGGCCACCGTCTGGGCTCAGATTATTCACACAGAGTTTGCATTGAGCTGACATACGCTCAGGCCCACCTGGAATGCCTTACGGAAGAGGCAGCTTGTTCACGCGGCCCCCTGCCACCGGCCACCTCAGCGCAGAGGGGGCGAGAGGCTCTGACGTGGCTGGGACATGGCGACAGCCCTCGCTCACAGGACCCACGCTGGCCCCAGTGCCCGGATCCTGGTCAGACATGTTAGCTGCACAGGGTGCCAGGCAGTGCCCAGGAGATGCGAGGACACCAGGATGGTGATGGCAGGTCCCCATGCTTGGTCCCCTTACTCCTCTTGACCGTGACCCCCTGCCCAGAGCAGAGAGCTGATCACTTTCCCCCCGGGCAGGTGATTGGAATTCCAGCCAAATGCCACGGAGACTCTGAAGGGATCGCGATGCTGCTTAATATTATCAGTAACGATAACACTCTGCAGGACGAGTGCCTCCTCACGCCCGGAGACCGGGGGCCTGCCGTGGCATTTGAAAATGAAGCTGTTAAGACAGGACTCACAGCGGCCCTGGGAAATGTCAAACATTTTATCAGCCGGGTGAAGAGGCATGTTAGACATGTTTCCCCGGAAACCTGATGAAACCCAAAGTGCCGTTTGAATATGCACTTGTTTTATATTATGTTAGACATGTGGGGGAGAGACCACGGTGGGGGGGGGGGCGCACGGAGGGGGCTCAGGGCTGCGGCGTCCATCTGGGTAGGCCGGCAGGTGCGCACAGAGGAAATGAGACGTCAGCAGCCCCGGGCCCTGGGGGCGGCCGCGTTCGGAGGGGCCGAAGCTGGAGAAAACTGTTCTGCTTGTCAGCTGGGTGGGTGTGGCACCGATGGGCTGTGTTCTCTCTTGAGAGCCACGGGGCCCCCCGGGGGAGCCGCCATGTACGTGGGGAGATAAGAACACTTTCCATATGGAACGTGGGTGGCCTAGGAGGGCACCCAAGTGGCTTCTGCCCCAGACCAACTGCTAGATTCTCAGGATGAGCTGTGCTTGTCCACCCCAACAGCAAATTAGCAGGGGGCCCCCTTGGACCCCCCCCCGGGGGGGACTGTGTAAAGGTTGAGGGGCAGCGAGGGGCTACGCCATGGGGTTGCTGGGGCCCCTCTGATGGGCCAGGGCACCTCTCCAGCGATGAACAAACCAGAAATTGATCCCACAACCTCTGCTTGTCACCTCCTTCTGTTCACGGCAAGTCAAACGGTGCTGGGGTGTGTCCAGAACCCGTGGGGCTGCGGGGTTGCAGGTCACAGAGGCTGATTAAAGCCAGCGTGACGGGCGAGAGCCACGGAGGCCCTGGGCAGAGGCGGGTGTTGATGCAAAGCCTGCGGGTCCCCAGCCAGAGCCCAGGAACGGGCATGAGGGGCTTCCAGAAGGAGCTTTGGGGACCGGACCTCGGGTCCCCTGCTCCTGTCTCCGCTCCTCCGGGCCCCCTGAAGGGGCCGGCGCCCGGGCACAGGGCGGCGCTGAGATGAACGGGTTCGCACTCTGAGAGGGGAGGCTGAAGCCAGGGGCCCCTTGAAGTCCCATGAGGTGGTCAGAGATCGGGTGGGACCTGCCGAGGCTGCTGGGCTCCCCTCAGGGCAGGCAGCTCCCTGCAAAGACAGACGTCCTATGGATGGTCACTGTAGGTAAACTAATGAAGGCTGGGGACAGCCAATGTCCCCTGGGTCTAGAGGTGGCAGAGATGCCCCTCGCTCATGCTAGGGTCAGGCTGGGGGGCACTTCCCTGGGGACCTGTGGTGGGGTTGGAGCCCCTCCCTCCTTTCTGCTCCCCGACACTCCTCACAGCCTTCCTCCCCTGGACAAGCCAGCCCTCCCGCAGGGCCCTGCGCATCACAGACCCCGGTCCCCCGCACGCCTGACCGCTGCTGGGCAGCTGAGCCGCACGCAGTCACCACGCTGTCCAGCTTCCCTTCGTGCCCCTTGACCTGCTCCCCGCAGGGCCACGTGCTGTGGAAGCGGCCGACCTGCCCCCCCACCGCAGCCTCACCGCCCAGCAGGACAGCCGTGTCAACCTGCCCCGGCCTCTGTAACATGGAGCCCCAGTCAGCCGGCTTGAACAGCAGAAACTATGTTCTCCCCATCCTGAGGCCTGAGTCTTAGGCCGGGGCTGGGCCGGTTGGTTCCCCCGAGGTCTCTCTCCTCCTGTGCCCTCACCTGGTCGTCCCTGTGTGTGTTCCTGTTCTGATCACGCTCTTGAGGGACATCAGTCCTGCTGCGTCAGGGCCAGCCCAGTGACCTCATTTTACCTTCATCACATCTTGAAAGGTCCTGTCTCCACATGAAGTCACGTCCCGAGGTACTGAGGTCAGGACTTCAACGTGTAAATGATGGGGGACAGCGTGGTGTGGCCCGTGACAGCACTCAGGCTCAGCCTCAGGGCCGCAGCCGTCCAGCTGGCAGGGCCGGCCGTGCCTGATGGCCTGCGCCGTCGGTCCCCCCCAGTTACCGGGACCGGCTCTGCACGGACCCCCGACAGCAGGCTTCCCTCGGACGCTGCTCTGACGTCAGAGCCTGAGCCCCAGGAGAGCAGGTGCCGAGCCTGCCCTGGGCCTCGGACACGGAGCTGCGTGGTCAGGCCGGTCGTGAGTCTTCCTGACAGCCCGCCTCCCACCCCCGGGAGCGGCTCCCCGGGTAAAGGGAGACGTACGCGCACACACACGGCCAAACGGTAAACACACACTCGCAGGGCCATGCATGTAACACGCGTGTGAATGCCATTGGTAGGGACATTGCATGTGTACCAACTCAGGTGAATGTTCTAGGGGACATGGGTAGCTGCCCCCAGAAAGGCCTTTCCAGTGGAACTCTGCACCGCGACAGACCAGCGATGCGCTGCAGCGACATTGTTCTGGGTCCCGCGCGGGGCTCGGGCCGTTCAGAGCCACACGACGCGGGGAAAACGGCAGGTGCCCACGTGCCGCTCCCAGCTGCCAGCCCCAGGAGAGAGGCCTGGGCGGCCACGTGGGGTCAAACTGCCATGCGTCTGAGGCTGCTTGTGAGGGTCTGTCCTTTTGATGCTCTTTGACTGTGCTCCGAGGAACCTGCGGCTTTCTCTGCCCTGCGGCTTTCTACGAGGAAATTGCCCACGGCTCTTGCATCGCGTTAGGTAATGAAAGGACAGGTGAGGCTTCCGCTGGATGTGACGTGGGTGACGGTGACATGCGAGAATTCGCACTGAGTGTACGAATCGCGGTTCCGCCTTCACAGGGCCAAAGAACAGCGGGGAAACAGGCATCTTCTCACACCCACCTGAGCACGTGAGGGGCACCTGAATGGGACACTGCCGCCACCTCGTCTCCCGCTTCCTGACTCTGCGTCCCTCCGGCAATGTCCCGCGTGGATGACTTCCTTCCCTGCCGGTGGGCACGTCAACACCCAAGGCCGATTCCTTCTCTTTGGGGGATGACGTGACACTTTGAGGCAAGGTCTGTTTGAAGATTTAGCCAAAATATGACCCCTGCTTTTCCCTGCCATGCTTCTGTTTTTGTTTTTCCCTTCCTCTGCTGGCATCCACAGGAACACCGTGGATAGACTGACAGGTTGGGGTGCTGTTTCTAGAAGCTTCTGCTCCCATTTCTGCCACAGTTGGTTGCTGACAGTTTAGGGACGCATCCACTATAGTCAATTACAGAGAAAATGAACTTAGATAATATTACAACGGAGTTGGTACTAGAAGAAGGCACGGAGGTAGAGTCCCCGCTTCTGCAAACAGTGGAAGGGCTTCCCCAAGGCCACCAGGCGGGGCACGTGCGGCCTGCGACCTGCCAGCCAGTGGAACTGCCCCGGGTGGCAAGGACGAGCCGCGTGCCAGCCTCTGCAGGGAAGTGGGGAGCTGAGTCCGAACACGCATCTGTAGAGGTAGAAAGTGATGAGCACCCTCAAGGGGCCTTTGCAAAGTGCCCAGAGTTCAGAGCTGGCTGGGTCTCTGACCTATGACCCCGAGGAAAGGAGGGGAAGCCTAGACTTGAGCATTTCAGTAATTCCCGGAACACTACGGGGCATCAGACGTATTTCCTGGGCAGCAAAGTGCGTCCCTCCCATCGTCTGAAGTGTGTCCGTCCCCTGCAGCCACACCCACGGGGGCAGCTCTGATGACACTGTCCCAGGAGACATGTCGCCCATGGCAGCGACTGTTTGGGGTGGTGAAGTTCCTCCCGAGGCTGCCTCCTGCGACTTGGGCAGAAATCAGGAAAGGGCTCTTGGGGGAACAGTTTGCAATATATAGAATGTAATTTATTTTTAAACCGATGACAGATGTCCGTATCAGTCTCCCGAGGGAACAGATGGCACATTCAAAATGGTACCAGAGGAGAATTTAGGAAAAAGACTCTTCCAGGGGTGTGGCCAGTGCGTGGGGAAGAACAGCGCGGGGCTGGGACGCGAAGGACGGGGGTGGATGGCTCCCGGAACCCAGCGGTACAGGGGCAGAGAGGAGGGCAGAAGCCGGGGGCCAGCTGGGGTGGCAGCGCTATAAGCATCACCAGGGTCCCGGCTGGCAGCCACCGGGGTAGGGCCACCAGCCCCCTCAAGACTAGCACCCAGGACGCCGGCTCTGAGACCACCAACACCCAGAGACACTCCCCCTCCCGAGCTCCACCATCCACCGTGGACTTGGCGTCCAAGGACACGGTGCTCCCCTTCAGGAGTGCCACCAGAGGGACAGGAGCTCACAGACGGAAGGTCACCCCCTTCTCCTTCGTCTTAATTTTGCCCGTGCAGGGCTGCATTAACCATGCTTCCTGCTCTCCGTGTCTTAGGGCTATTGTCGTCTTAAAATCTTGTTTCCGGGGCAGGGGTGGCCCCTCCCAGGAGCAGCGAATTTGTAGACAGCAGAGGGCACAGCGGAGCCCGCACGCCCACCCACCCCCTTACCCTTAATCTCGGGGCTCCCCATCCCCCCGCCCACAGGCCAGTACTAACCATTATTAACCGAGGACGTCCTGGGAGCCAGATGCTGTGCGAGGCATGGGGAACCGAGCCATCCCTGTGAACACAGAGAATACTTGACACACGTGACTCTTGACATGGGGCGGCCAGGATGCCAAGGGGACGCTGAGGGCCCACAGGAGCCGCGTGAGAGGACCGGGGCCGGGGCCCACCCGGGAGAGGACGCGGGCAGCCTGCTGAGCCCCAGGCTCAGGAGTGGGGCCGAAAGGAAGGAGGGAGGCCGGGGGCACGTGGGGAAGAGGGAGCCAGGCTGCGCGCCCCGGAGCGCTTCGGCCTTGGACAGGCATGTGGACCTTATTCATAACACGACCCTGAGGTGGGCAGGAAATGGTGAGACCCCACAGCTGCAGAACGCGGGACACATCCGTGAGTCCGGAGGGGCCTAGGAGGAGCCGGGAGGGGACGCAGCACCTCCTGAGGGGGACAGGGGTGGGTGCGGACCCCTTCCTTGAGCCCGAGAGAGTGCGTCTGCCCAGCAGGTGTAACTGGGCACTCGGGACCCCCGAGAGGGGGGCAGACAAGGTCCAGACACTTCCCCGGCTGCAGGCACCCACCCTCTTTGGAAAATGAGAAATTATAAAGACCGTGTTCCTGAGGAGCCAGTAGCTTCCGTTTTAATGAAGGCTGAAGGCTGAAAGATGTTCCAGCTAGGGACGCGTCATTCCTGAGGGCGGTTTTAGCTAATTACCATTAATTCTGTCCATTTAGAATTCCACCACTGTCCCCGTCCCTGTTGGCGTGGACGCAGCGCCTTATCTTTGCCGCAAGCTACTGTTTATTCATAGAATGTGACAGTACATCCCGGACATTGTCACATCGGATAGATTTTTTTGTTTTGTTTTGTTTTTGTTTTGTTCTTTTGTATTACATTGTCTACAGGATGAATGAGCCAGAAATGATTTGCCACCCAGGAAGGACATTTTAAAAGAAATTTAAGTTTTAAAAGAAATCCACTTTGCGATTGCTTGGTCCCTTCTCAGCCAGCTTTGCCTTGGTCTCTGAGTGTTGGCCTGAAGGAAATGGGAGCTGTGTCGGGCTGACGCCTCGGAGAGGAGCCCGATCACAATGGCCCCAGGCCGCCGGGGGTGACACAGTTCACTGTCCTTCCCCCACCGCCCCGTGTCTACCTCCCGTCAACCAAGACGTCGGTCTCCGGCCCATCAGTCTGGAGCCATAAGGCACGCAAGCTGGCGCCTTCTGCAAAGCGGGGAGGCTGGCTTGCTCAGGATTCGGAACAGTGGCTTCAGGAGCCACCACACGGAACTGCACCCTGCGAGGACTCAGCCCTCGCCATTCAGGAGAGAGACAGACGGAAGCAGACAGATGTTTCTGGCGGCGACAGCCAGCCTCGTTGGCACTTTCTAAATTTGCAGAGACACCGTGTTCTCTCATTAAACATTCACTGAGGACCATCTTCATCGGAAACAATACAGCGGAGGAATGTACCCAGGTGACGAATGGTGGCTTCGTGCATGAAATATTCACGCGACAGCCGCTAACTCCTCTGCCTCTGACCCCGCGAGCAAGGACTTGTTGGGCAGAAAAGTTCCGTGTTCCCTCCAAGCTCGGCGAGGCAGATGTCTGCCAGGTACTCACTCCCTCCCGCTGGACGAGGTGCTGCGGGCAGGAGGGAGGAGACGGTGGACAAGGTTCAGGGCGGCCGTTCTAGAAGGTTCCTGGGAGCTACGCTGAGCATTTGTGAATAAATGGAACGAAGCCAAGGGCTGCCTCTGTAAATCCCCACTCATATCTGGAGTTCACTCTAAAATGAATTCCATTTTTTACCTGCTCAGGTGTATTTGACATCCCTCCGGACGTTGTTATCAGTGCGGTTTTGAAAGCTTCGCATGCGCACAAGGGTTTACAAAATGTCTTTTTCATTCTAACTTACATTTAATTAAAAACCGGTTTTACTGTGCACGCACTAATTATTCCTCTTGGCTTGAAGACTCTGACCGAACCTGCATTTAATTCTGCAGCTCACGTCCTTCGCAATCATTTTTGGAGCCTGGATGTCTTAGAAATAATTCAACGGTTCCTACAAAAGTTGTGCATTGATTTTTAATGTAAAAGTGAAAACACATAGAAAACTCGGGAACGGGTTACGATACAATGACACCATATGGGTCCCCTTGCAGAAGCTGCCCCGTTCGGGGATTCAGGTGGAGGGGACCGAGTTTGGTGGGAGGAGCGTCTTCTTACCTGACCAGGTCGTCTTATCCCTTTTCTTAACTGGCCTGCCATTTGCCTCCCTGGCGTGAGCGCGCGCAGATCATTGTTCCGTGGAATCAGGTGTGTTTCTCGCAAACAGCTTGTCTGACTAACTGTCGTACGAAACGCGGTTTTAGGATAGAGGAGCAAGACCCAAAGGAAGCCGGTCAGGGCTTGGCGCCGGGGTCAGAGCCCAGACGCCCGCCGGTCCCAGCGCCGGTCGCTCTGCCACCTGGCCGGGGTGTGGTCTGCCCAGGTGCTGCGCGCGCAGTGCTGGGTGCTCACCAGACTCTCCCTGGGGAAACGCCGCTCCCTGGCCTCCCGCGATCGGTCTGCCCAGGCCGCCCTGACGCCCTGCCCCAGCAGGGCTTCCACAGCGGAAGGTCATTTTACACCGTCTGGAGGGTTGGAGTCTGAGGTCCAGGTGCTGGTGGACGGCTGTCCCCTGAGGCCCCCCGCTCATGGTGGGCAGGGAGCGCCTTCTCTCTGTGCCCTCGCCCGGCCTTTGCCCTGTGCGTTCATACCCTGCTGTCTCCCCTTCTCATAAGACAGCAATCAGATAGAATCAGAATCTACCCTAATAGCCTCATTTCCCCTTAATTGCCTCATTAGAGGTCTTATCTCCGAACGCACTCACACGGGGGTTAATGAATTTGGGAGGAACACGATTTAGTCCATGACACCCACCTGGACCAATTAAGTCTGTAAGAACGAGGGAGGGGGGTCGTTACCGCTTTAATAACCTTAATTTTAACTCTTCAGCTCAGATATCCTTGACATACAATGAACTACACCCACTTAAAGCCTTCGATCGGATGCATTACGACCTACGCACATGCCGGGGGTGGGGGGCCGCCCTCACCAAGGAGAGAGTGAGCAGGCGAAGCCCCTCCGAAAGCCTCACCCTGCCCCCTGCAAGCCCCGCCTCCTGCACCCCACCACCAGGCGGCCGCTCATCTGCTGTCTGTTACCCCGGGAGTTCCCGCTTCACAGAATCTGATGTCACTGGAATTTTACAATATGGATTTGTTTCAGGCTGGCTTTTTCCCTCGGCACCCCCACTTTGAGACCTCTGCAGAATGTTGTGTGTACCCCCGTTTGCCTCTTCTCTGGGGCTGGGGAGTGTCTGATTGCTCGGTAGCCACTCCGGCTCTCTTCTGAGTGGAGTTAGCATCACACACATGTTTCCCACCTTCAACTTTCAACCTGCCTGCGTCTTTGTGTTTAGAGTGGGCCTCTTACGGGCGGCACGCTGCCGTCTCGCTTTTTGGTCCGATCCGACCGTCTCTGCCCTTCCCTTTGGGTGTGAGGCCATTTACTTTTCATACGACTATTGATGTGCCCAGAACTGAGCCCACCAGCTTGCTGTCTAGTTTCTATCTGCCAGTTGTATTTTCTCTCTCTCTCTCTTTTGTTTTTTACTCATCTGAGATTTCTATTTGTCTCCTTTGTTTGCTCATTAGCTACCACTTATCTTTTTGATCCTAGGGGTCACTTCTGGATCTCCAGCTCACGTCTTTAACTTGCGACAGCGTGTGTTCCCGGGCTAGCACGCCGGCTCCGGTGTGGCATCGGACCCCAAGCAGCTGGGATGGCATTTCTCTCCCTGAGGGGCCTTTGGGCTCCTGCTGTTTCACGTTTCACTATCATCATCGTCATCATCGTCGGCAGCCATCCGTCTCAAGAGACGATGGCGTAGCTTCCTGAGAGTCTATCTGCACCGCCGAGAATGGCTGTGCAGTCCGACTCGGGAGTGACAATCCCTGCCGCACTTGGTACAGGTGAAGGCAGATGGCCGTTGTTGCTGCTGCTGACGCTGCTTCCGCCTCGATCTTTTCTGGACCGCCTCCTCGTTGCGCGCAGCCTCCGCGCGTGACGTACCTTGCCTGACCGCGAGCCTCCAGGCTAGGCGGTCGTCTGCTTGAACTTCCCATGTGTTGAGATTGATGGAGCATTGTGTCATGTCCTTTTTGCAGATGTCTTTGAACCGCAGTTTTGGGCGCCCTGTCATCCTCTTGCCTTCTGCTAGCTCGCCGTAGAGGAGGTCTTTGGAGATACGGCCTGCATCCATTCTTTTGACATGGCCGAGCCACCTGAGGCGTCTCTCGCTAAGAACTGCATGCAAACTGCTCATATTGGCTCGCTTCAGCACCTCGGTGTTGGGGACCTTATCCTGCCAGGCGACATGCAGGACGCGTCGCAGGCACCTCATGTGGAAGCTGTTGAGTTTCCTTTCGTGCCTTGCGTAGGTGGTCCACGTCTCGCTGCCATAGAGGAGAGTGCTGAGTACGCAGGCTTGGTAGATGCGCAGTCTGGTTTTCTCAGTGAGGCTGGAATTGTTCCACGCTCGCCGGTTCAGTTTGGCCATAACTGTGGCTGCCCTGGCGATTCTCCGGTTGACCTCCAAGTCAACTGACAGAGAGCTTGAGATGGTGGACCCGAGGTAAGTGAAGTCGTTGACAACCTCCAGGGTGTATCCGTCGATGGTGATGCATGGGGGAGTCCCCGTGCCTTGAGCCATAACATTCGTCTTCGTCAGACTGATGGCTAGTCCGAACTCCTTGCATGCGTGGGAAAGGCAAGTGACTAGCTGCTGGAGTCCCTCTTCGGAGTGTGATGTCAAGGCTGCATCGTCGGCGAAGAGCATCTCACGGATGAGCACCTCTTTGACTTTGGTCTTGGCTCATAGACGGGCCAGGTTGTAGAGCTTGCCATCGGATCTGGTGTGAATGAAGACACCCTCGCTGCAGTCCTTAAAGGCATATTGGAGGAGCATGGAGAAGAAGATTCCGAACAGCGTAGGCGCGAGGACGCAGCCCTGCTTTACTCCGCTGCTGACTGGGAAGGCCTCAGAGGTTGCGCCGTTGTAGGACACCGTGCTGTGCATGTTGTCGTGAAAGGACATGACCACAGCAAGCAGATGTGGTGGACAGCCAATCTTCCGTAGCAAGCTGTATGGGTGTCATAAGCCCCCAAATAAACTTCTGATTGTTTAAAGTTTTCCTTTAAAGACACGTCGATAGTAAAAGAGCGCGTGTCTGTTCATGGACTGACCACTTCCGCTGCTCTTTATTCTTTACGTGGGTCTGTGTTTCCGCCTGGTGTCAGCTTCCTGCGGCCCAAAGGGCTGCCGTGTGTCCTCCTTCCGCGCAGGCCTGCGGGGGATGGAGTATCTCCGCTCCTGCCTGCCTGGAAAAGTCTTCCTTTTGCCTTCCTTTTGTAAACATCCCCTCACCGGGGACGGAACACTAGGCTGACCACGCTCTCTCTCGGTGCCTTGGAGACGCTGCCCGCTCTCGCCACCCCTGTGCCGCGCTCAGCGGCGACCCCGCTTTCTTCCTGCCCCGCGCGCCTCTCTGTCTTACGCCGTCGGACTGCCCTGAAGGCTTTCCTCTGCCCCGCTGGTTCCGACGGTCTCACGTCATCTTTTTGCTAAAAACGTGGTTCTTGCGTTTCACGTTTTGTGGCATTTCTTGGGCTTTTTGGATCGGTGGGTTTAGAATTGTGATCCAATTGGGAAGAATTTGTCCCATCGTTTCTTCAAGTATTTTTCCTGCCTCTCCGTTTCTTCTCTGCCTCGGGGACTCCAGTTACACGCATACTCGTCCGCTTACAGTTGTCCTACAGCTAATCATGGTCTTTCCTCAGTTCTTTTTTCTGTGTGTTTTTTTTTAATAGTTTCTATGACATCTTCACATTCACTAATTTTTTTCCTGTACCGTCCATTGGCCGTTTCCAGGTATTGTAGTTTTCATCTCTAGAAGTCTGAGTTTTTTTATGTCTTCTATATCTTTACGTAACTTTTGTGAGCCTACCACGGAGTCCTAGCAATTGTTTTCATGTCCTTGTCCGCTAATTCTACGCTCTGTATCCGTTCTGGGTCCCTTGAACCGGATTTCTCCCTCCCTCTTCCTATGTCAACTGTTCTGCTTTCTGTGGTGAGATTTTAGACATTATCCATTTTGCCCTCTCGGGTGATAGATATTTCCTCAGAAACAGTTCAGTCTTTTATAGTCTTGCTTGTTACATCTGTTAGGGTAGACGAGGACAGCATTCGGTCTAGGGCTCATTATCTCTCCCTACCGAAAAAGAAAGATTCTTCTGAGTGGTTTCCCCGATGCATTTTGAAGAGTGAGGGTCTCCGGTCCAGCTGCGGTCAGGAGGCACTAGCTCCGGAGCGGTGCGAGGACTGGCTTCTCTGTGATTCTTTAAAAGTTCCCCGCGTGTTTCTCAAGCACAGCCGGAGAGGCCTCGTTGATCGTAAATAACATGTTCCATTGGGGTCCCCTTCCAACGGGGAGGGACAGCCCCTCTCCTGGGGGTGCTCAGCCTTTCCACCGTGAACTTCCGTCTCTGTGGTTTCCATGAAATGTGCTGAACCCCGTTAGACCTGGGTTTGGGAAGCGCTGAGCAAACACTTGCGTCGGATGCAAGCGCAGAGGTGTTTACGTGAGATGAATGCTTTTTCATTTTTCCCAGTCACGTGACACAGAAAACCAGCACATGGAATAAAATGCAAAGTTTTAGGGAAAGGCATACGTATGTCATCCTTCCTGGAGAGAACCAGGGCTCCCCTTGGGTCCCCCACGGGCCCTAGAGGTCAGCAACTTGTCACCTCCACAGACAAATCAGTTCCCCAGGACCCAAAGCAGAGTTGGGGGCTGACTTAAAGGGACATGAAATATAACACGCAATTCCATGGCGTCTGAGCAGTGCCCCAGGGCACCCGGTCTCTCTAAAATTCCCCTGGATCCCTGTGTACTCAGAGGCACCTTCATATTAGAATAACCTTTAGCTGCACACTGTTCTTTTCTCTGAAGATGCTCGAGACAATGTCTTTTGGTTCATGGAGACAGAGAGGCCGTTGTCATCTTAACAATGGAACATTCACTTCTTTAAGCCTTAATATAGGGACAATTTGCTAGTTGCCATTCTAGAGGATATATTCATCTGTTTCTTTATTGAGAAAAAACCTATCAAGCCATTTGTGTTCCAGAATTAAAATAAACGCGTCACTACATAACCCCTTCTCGCCCACAGGGGCATCCTTATATTAAAGGGCTGCAGGAATGTGTAGGGTCATCTGTTAACTCGGCAGAAACCTACTGAGGATGTGTCCCACGGCAGCGCTGGCCTCTGTCTCTGAGTAGGTGGCTGCCAGTCACTCCTTGGCCTCTGTTTCTACGAGTCTCGTGTGTTCCAGCCACCGCCCCCCCCCCAATATTTGGCCCTCCTTCTGAGTTCTTGGGTTCGCTGCCCTGACCAGCCACGGGATGGAGTTAGCTTCGCGAGGATTTCCCAGACCCAGCACTAACAGCACCCATCATAGCAAGACTGCACCCCCAAAACAAAAACGGCAGAACCCAAGTCCTATTCAGCTTGGTGTGAAAGATTCCAATTTCTCCCAATTCCAGCCCCTCACGGAAGAGGCCGGGCCCGAATAGCAATGGTCTTTTGGCATCAGAACGGATGCTCTTAACTAAGTCAGGCGTTGAGAGACGAGGGTGGGCAATGTTAGGATAGTTCATGGCTGGTCACAAGCAGTGGGTGACCGAGCAAGAATGAACCAGGGACTAACCACTAATGGTGAATGTGGTTTCTGTGATTGTTTTCACCTTAGGAAATGGTGAGGGCTAATCCCACTGATGGATTTCTACTGACTTAATGGATCCCTTAATTGAGTAATGAATCAGTTGCCTACTACGTTCACAGGTGAGTAGGAGTAGCACGCAGGCACGGAGCCCGTGAGCAGCTGACAGCCAAGTGCGGTGAGTGAGCAAACCAGAACCAAACTACACAAGCTCTCGTTCATCCATAAAATATTTGTTAAATATTTCAAGCATTCTACAATGTGCTAGGGAATCCTAAAGAGGACATCCAATCAAAATGCCTGACACACGGGAAGTGCGCCCTAAATATTTGTTATATGAATAAAAGAGTGAGCGGATATATTTGGGATCAGAGGCACTTCCATTTAGAGAGTATTTTCTGGGAGTAGAAGCGTTTTTGAGAGAAAAGGCGTAGAGCTGGAACAGAGAGATTGCATTTAGGAAAAGGAAGTCGCGGAGCTTGCCTGGAGCCTGGGTACGTGCAGGAAGGGGCAGAAACACGTCTGGGTGGAAGGCGGGGACATCATCGGCAACCTGATGACAGCGACCCGGCCAAGGCGGCACCATGGGAGGCATCTGCCCTTACCAAACATGCTTGTTGGTGCCCGAGCAATTAGTCCATGTATTAGTCAGGGTTCCCCAATGAAACAGAACCAACGGGCTATGTCTGACAGAGGAGTTGTAATGTAAGCAGTTGACCCACGTCATCATGGAGGCTGAGAAGTCCCATGATCTGCCGTCTGCGGGAGCCCCGGTCCAAGACCAAAGGCTTGAGAACCAAAGTGACGGGCGGCAGGAGAAGATCAAAGTCCAAGTGCAAGCAACAGGCAGGCAGGAAGGAGCCCGTTCTCCCCCTGCCCTTCTGTTCTGTGCGCGCCCCCAGTAGGTGGATAAGGCCCGCCCGCACGGCGAGGGCCAACTGCTGTACTGAGTCCGCCCAAGCAAACGCTCATCTCCTCCGGAAACTCCCTCACAGACAAGCCCAGAGACAGGGTTTCACCAAATATCTGGACGCCCTGCAATCCAGTCACGCTGGTACCTAAAATGAGCCATCATGGTCCATTTAGGAAAAAAACAACTAATTTCACAAAGCAGATTTTTCTCTCTGGAGTTGAACGTTCCATCTAAGACCAGAACCCAGTGTTCCATAAACGGAGCCCCCCCACCCCATCCTGGACCTCGCTGGGTGGACCCCAGAAGACCTGCCCCTAATGCATCCACTTGCTCCTTAATTCAGAAGGAAACTCTTGGCCCTTATTCAACCCAAACCCAATTCTGCAAATGGCACACTCCCTTCCAGCTGCACAGTGTGGCTACCGTGGCGGGAAGACCGCTTGGACCAAAGCAGCCTGGTGAGACTGCGGCGCTGTGGCCCGAAGGCAAAGGGCCAGCGGACACGCACCGTGTTCCAGACGGCGGTGAGAGCCTTCACGGGTCCTCCTGTCCCCGTCACGGAGCCATTTTTATCTTTCCCGGCAACTCTCACCATTATCTCTCCTGCTGCCTTTGCAGATCGCGTTCCGACTATTATCGCCAGAGCTTCACAAGGCTGCTCCCATGGGGCCGAGGTGCCGTGGTTTCTGGACTTCTTTCCTCCGAGACATCAGAACATCTGCAGGGTTGACTCTGGAAAGGGAGAGACCCATCCGCCACGACGGGCCCTGTGGAGGTGAGCCCGTCCTCAGGCAGCCGGCGAAATTGGAGGTCGCAATGACGATGACATGAAATTGTCACTGCCACGCAGGTTAAATAACATTGGATGGAAGCCACACACGGTGGCCACACAAGCTGGGACGGAGAACACGGCTCAGATGCCATCGACTTCCCCGGTGCTGGGAGGAACAGCACTGCGCTGGGGCCTGCAGACGCGTCCAGCTGGGAAGCTGATGACGGTCACGGACAGAAGTGACCGTCTGTGGCTCTGAGGCCCCGGTCAGTGGAGGCCAGAAGTGCTCAGCAGGAGCGGAGCCATCGCAGTGGGACAGGACTGAGGGCTTGCCCTACACCTGCTTCTGCGTGGCGAACACACTGCTTCTATATTTAGGGTGCATGCTTCTTGGGGTGCCATTGTGGAGGGGCTGGCCACAATGTGATCCCATCAAGGCCACTGTCCAACCTTGAGCCCCAACTTTCCTGCTCAAGGCTTTTCCCTCAAACTGCCCACTGTCGTGGGCTCCCACAGACAGGTCCCACCCGTCCCCTCACTTGGCTGCAGCTTGCATCCACGGTCCGTCGCTCTAAGCCCTTCCTCACAGGTGACGCCGGCTCCCTTTGCCTTCCTTCTTTGACACTGGGAACAAAACCCGACACTGGACGGTTAGCTCAACCACGAATCTTCTTCCTGATGGTGCCCGGGAGACAGCCATGAGCTGGGGGTGCAAAAATCAAGACTGGCCGACTGGGCCCCTTTACAGTCATGGCAGGACACGTCCGCGGACGTCCTGGGTTGGTTCTCGGGCGCGTCCATGGCCCACCGAGCCTCCGACCCCCCTCCCTGTCCTCACGTCTGCAGCCCCGTCCTCACTGCTTATCCGTGTCACCCGCTGAAGTCCTCAGACGGCAGCGCCCACATCTCCCTCGGTCGAGCTGAGGACCCCATGTCCTGGTGTCCCTTCTTCCCTCTTCTTCTAAGCGAGATGGGTCCCTCCGCCTTTTAAGGACGTCCCTCCTTGGCGTGTTTCCTGCACAAATGTCCACGCCTCGTTCCCACGTCATGGGAGCCCCTGCCCGGGGCCCTTCCTCCTGAGTGGGCCCGATGGCCGGCATCTTGCTGCTCCACTCATCGTTCCCTCCTCTGCCGGCCCCTCAGGGTCCCTCCTGCTGGGGCTCCCGCTGCTGCGCCCAATTTTCACGCTCCTTCAGTCCTACACGAGGGGTGGCTGTTCACTGAATTAGCAGCTTTCCGTTTCTTGTCTGGCTCTCCAGCTCAAAGGTAAGCATAATAAAGGGGGGGCACCCCGCTCTGCTTTTTGCCCCTGGCTTCTCCCGCCCTCAGCGCCAGGCTGTACCCCATGGGGGATCTGGGCACGCTGGGTGGGCCCCGCTTCCTGTTTCGTCCGCCCACCCAGACTTCGCTCTCCCCGGCTGCTTTCCTGCCTCGTGTGGCGATTTCCCGGCTCCATGCCTTGGTCTCACGGTCCCTCCAGAATGTCCTTCCTGAATTCCCACAAATGCCCCAAAGACACCCTATTCGAGGCTCAGAGAGTCACCAGCCCTGAGCGGTGTCTTATGCTCCTGCAGCTACACGTCCTGGCTCCCCTGCGCGCCCCTCACCACGCTCCCTGCTGGCCCGTCCCTCGCGGTCCCTGACAGCACACCGAGGGCCAGCTGCGCGGGCGGCCGTCTCCTGGGGGCCAGGGCTCCCGCCGGCGGGCCGGGTCACGTGTCTCTATGTGCCTGGACTTCCTGGGCTCTATTCCCGGCCCAGAGGTCTGCTGAGAAACTGCTGTTCCTGCCTCTCCTTGTTTCTGGCAGGACACAACGGAACGGAGAACATTTCAGATCAGATCGCCCCACAGTCTCCCAGGTAAACACTCCGTCCTATTTACGGCAACTTGAACTAAGGACGGGTTCTGACAGCTCAGACACCCGCTCGGCCCCTTCTCCTGCCCCGTGCGTGTTAGTCGGCATGTGCAAAGGTCCCGGGGCAGGCAGGGAGGGCCAAGAGCTGCGACCTTGGGCGTCACTTACCGAAGCTTAGACCAGGACTGGCCCTTGGCCTGTTCAGTCAGTCAGGAAGCTGGCCAGGCCCGGAGCTGGACCGAGATGAGCAAAACATGGTCCTTGATCCTGAAGGGCCTAATCTGGCCAAGCGCCCACGTAAGCGGCCAGAGCTTAGGGGGAGGTGTGCTCCCCTCGGGAAAGGACCCGCCTACGCCCGGGTGCAGCGAGGCCGGCGCCCTCTGCCCGCTAGGAGCCGTGTTAGGTTAGATGTTAGGGCCCCGTGTGTTCTGGCGGACTAAGCAGACTGGTCCTGTTCACAGCGCAACCTTCGGGGGCCGACGAGGCCCTGGAGACGGACCGCTCAGGCATTCTGGGTCCAACCCTCCTCACCCTCAGGGTGGTCTCAGGAGGAACGTTTTATCACTATGGCAACCCAGTTTGGACCCTCTCACAGTAAAGTGAGGAATGATGTCCCAACAGGACAGGTCAAGGTGAGAAGGGTTAAGCTTTTCTATTACCAGGAAGATTAAAATTTTCCAGTTGGATTTAATCAAATAACATGCTGACTGATTTCCAATTTTTTTTCAACACTCTACAAAGCCATCGTCAGATGCGTGGGCAAAGAAAATAACATCAAAACCATTTTGGAGAAGAACATGTACGCCTATATGTATGTGGCCCTATATCTGTGTACGTCATTCTGGAACATACCCCAAGGCACTTATAAATATTTATTGTCAACATCAGTGAAAAACAGAACTGCACACACCCATTAATCCCCTCTGATCATTTGCAGGATCCGCATCCGTGACGACCTCCCGGCCCGCGGCTCGCTGTCACTCACTGTCAGCACGCACGAGGGAAGGGGTGCGTTGCTAACTTGACCTTGAATGCAAGCTCCCCAGGGACAGGGAGAGTAGGCCGCAGCCCCAGTGCTGGGCGCGTCCCGTTGCCATGGCATCAGCTTGCTCGTCTGTTTCCAACGAAGCTGCTGCGGTTGCTTAGGTGTGGAGCCCTCCTTCCCCCTCCGAACACAGCTACCAGGAGGCAGAGTGACACAGAGTGACACCTGGGGCCCTGGTGGCATGTATGTGGTGATTCCTTTCCTTCCACCCTGTCATTAAGCCACTTAGATTCCACAGTCTGCTATGAGGGGACTTCCAGGAATCCTTGCTCGGGGACACAAGTCACTCACCGAAAATCTTCAGTCCCCACAAAGCTCCGCCTCCTCGCCTCTGCTGTCCCCAGTAGAGCGAGACAGGAAACTCGGCACAACAGGTCACATGCCTGCCGAGTTTTGACCAGCTGGGTAAAGAAGAGAGACTAAGCGTATGGAAGGGTCCCTGCCCAGAGGACGCCGGCCGCTCCTCCAGGTCTGGTCGCTCAGGGAAGGCTGTTTCCTGGTTGTCGTCTGTTAACTGGCAGAGTGACAGATTTAACATGATGCTTTAGGCTTGCAGCTGAGTGTTTGGTTCTACATCCCCCCAAATGGGGAGTTAGAAGGCTTCGCTCACCCACTTCCTAGACATGGACACACTGTCTTAGTCACTTCAAGCTGCTGTAACAAAAAACGCCATGCGCTGGGTGGCTTGAACTACTAACATGTATCTCTCACGCTTCTGGAATCCAGAAGCTGAGCGTTCAAGATTGAGGTGCCGACAGGGTCACTGTCTGGTGGACCCTAGTCCTGGTTCCTAGGTGGTGTCTTCTCGGTGGGCCCTCATGTGGCAGAAGGGGTGAGGGTGCTGCCTGAGGCCTTCTTTTACAAGGACACTAATCCCATTGATGAGGGCTCCACCTCATGACCTCATCACCTCCCAGAGGCCCCACCTCCTGGCACCGTCCCATTGCGGGTCACATGGATTGGGGGAGCACAAAATTTAATGCATAGCACACTCGAAGAAGCAAGCAGACAAGTAAATTTTTTCTTGGTACGTTTTCTCAATAAAAAAAGAAATTGTGCCCAGATTTCATTTAAAGGCTCAGGCATGTTTGGTAACTTTCCACCTGGTTTGGGGAGGTCTCCAGTTACATAGAAACTTGCTTTAGCATCTTACATTCCATGTCCCCAAACACCCATTCCCTGAAATTCGAACGAGTTCTTCAAGGAAATGATCCGTAACTTCCTATTAGGGCACGTCTGGATCCTTTCCAATAAAAGAGCCCATCTTCGCGAATCTCACCCACAAGACCCATCCATCCGCTGAGAAGTGCTCTTACCGAGACAGGGGTCCCCTTACCCTCCGTCAGGAGAGGCCGGGACGCTCAGACAGACACCTGTGCACACACACGACATTGCTGTTTAAAGTGCCTGATTCCTCATAACAGATTCCAAATCTCGGTCACCCCTGAGCCATCCAGGCCAGGAAAGCCTCACAGGTAATGCCACTCAACACCACTGTAGAAATGTCTTACCCTTAAAGGCCCAACCTCCGTCTTTGCCCACGGCAAACTCGGCGGAGGGGAAAAATGAGAGTGGGAGAGAAACCTCAGGTTCATTTCACTTTCCCTTTATCAGTTACTGTCGGCTGGGGGCTGGATTTACAGATCCCGTGGGCTTGTGGGCCTGTAGGACTGACAATTGAGTGGGTAATAACATTTGCTGAAATGATAAACTCTAATAACGCCACATCGAATCCACTCCCTTCAGACTCGGCGATTCGTCCTGAGGTCTGGTTTGCTACCCAGACTCCTCCGGGAGCCCAGGACCTGGGGAAGGGCTGGGCATTTTGTAGCAATTCCACAGATCGCTGTTTAACTCCATGAACCGTTTCAACAAATCTTTATGAGACCTACTATTTGCAAAAAATAATAAGCATTGGTTTCGCCCACCTCTGCTCCTGTTCACTTAAAAAGCAACAATAAATGGAGCACCTACTGTGTGCCAGGTACTGTTCTAGGCCCCTTGGGATGGCGTGGTGCACGAGGGATTAAAGAGGTTCCGCAACTGACCCCTTTGTCCCCTGACCAAGTTTGGCGCTAGAAGGATACAGGAGGAGCCAATGAAGACGTGCGCGCCTTGCAGGTAGGGCTGGCTCAGGGAGCGCGGCCGTTGTGGGCTTCAGTACCCTGAACCCAGAGTGGGCGGAATCATGCACCCAGTTTCAGGTACGGATGCAACGGGCACCCCCACCTCCAGCCCCCCGCAGAGTAGAGGTCTCGGCCGCTGGGCCCGTGTAGGCAGGCAGACCCCGAAAGGGGAGATTTGCCGGGCCAATTCCCTCCCCAAATGCACCAACCAGAGAAGCCACCCAGTAAGTGAGGGAGGGAGGCCTGGCTCCCGTCTTAACCTGCTGAGCGTCCGTTCACATAGAAACAGGGGGGCCGAGAGCGGACAGCAGCTCCTCCCGTGCGCACGGAGAACAGAGCCACCCCGGCACGGATCGCGTTGGCAGGACACGGAGTCTGGCGGCCGAGTGTGCAGACCAGGAGCAGACAAGCAGGCCTATGAGCTTGGAGATTTCCGAAGGGGTGATTGCAATAAGAACGCGGGACAGGACCGGGCAATGGGATGTACGGTGGGGGTGGGGGTGGGGAGGCCCCGGGGAGGCCCAGGGTGGGGAGCAGGTGCCTGTGGAGCCCCTTGTCAGTGCAGGGCACTTGAACATCAGGCGCCTTCTAACACACGGACGGGCTGCCTCATCGTAGCTGAGACAAAGGCCGGAATTTAAGTGCCCAGAATGCCCACCGGGCCTTGAACAGTCTGGGGGACAGCGGGGTGACATCGGAGATGGCTCCCGAGGTCCCCTCTTTTCCAGACCTCAGACTTGATTATTTCCTTCAAATGTTCAGTCTGCCATGCGGAAATCACCATTTTAAAAGGTGCTTGTTACAGAGGGAGAGTCTACGACCCGAACCATGGGAGAAAGATGTTAATACTCTTGGTTTTTGAAATGAGTCCACATGAAGCTGAAGACGGAGCGGCCCCCACCCCACGCACGCACCCGATGATTTAGCACAAACCACTGAGCTCTCTGTCCTTCCCACGAGGCCTGAGCAGGGAGAACACTGTGGGACGGAGAGGGAGGGAGCCCCGTGGCTGGCATGGAGGTGGCCAGGGCGCAGCCCGCCTCGGAGCCCCAGGGAGAGAGCGCCGCCCAGGCGGAGGCCAGCTCCTGCCCAGGGGGATGCATGGGGCGCACGCCTGGCCAGCGGAGTGCGGACAGCCTGTGATGAATTATCCCGTGGATCCAAGAGCTCTCTCCCCAACGGCGCCTGTCAAAACACCGCCTCCTCCAGAGACGCGCAGCCGCCAAGCAGAGCTGCTTTCCGTCAAGAGCCTGCGAGTGGTTTCTTGACTCCCAGCACTTCGCCATCTGTGGCTGCTCTCAGGTTTGGAAAGATCCTTCCCTTTCCTGTGTCAGCCCCAAGGCCACGGAGCACAGAGAGGAGCTTTCAGATCACTGTCGCCGCAGCAGCAGTGGCAGAAGGGAGCAGCCCTCCCATCTCCCGGCCCCGCCATCCTCAGCAGATGCGTGGAAAATACGCTTCCTTTCCATTCCATCCACCCGCGCTTACTGGGTGTACTGGTTTCCCGTGGCTGCTGCAACAAATTTCCACAAGCAGGTGGATTCTCCTGCGATCCTGGAGGCCAGGTGTTCAAAATCAGACTCGTGGGGTCAAAATCAAGGTTCTTTCTGGAGGTTGGAGGGAAGGAGACTCTTCCTGGCCGTGTCCGGCCTCTGCAGGTCGCCTGTGCTCCGGGGCTCACAGCCCCTGCCTCCTGTCCCTCCAGCTCTTCCTCCCTGTTGCATCCCCATCCGTGCCCCTCTTATAAGGACTCCTGTGATGACATTTGGGCCCCCCCCCCCAGGTAATCCACGGTAACCTCCCACCTGAACTTAACCCCACCTCAAAGGCCCTTTGTGATGTCATATAACATAGTCACAGGTTCCAGGGATCAGGACCCGACACCTCCGGGGGCCATCTTTCCCATGACCACCCTGGGGCAGGTGGGCACTGCACACCCTGGATGACGCAGCAACTGCACCCCCTCTCTGTGCCTCTGGAGACACCCACCTGGGGACGCAGAGGCACCAGCCTCCCATCCTCAGGACGGGCGATCTGGGCAGCACGCTCCCAGCCCCGGCAGCCAGGTGCTCACTCCCAGAACTTTGGCGGAAGGGACCCCTCTGGGGGGGGAACGGCCATCCTCCCATTGTGGTGCTCAGCCCCGGCCCCGGCCCCCTGCCCACCTGCCATAAGCCGAGTGCAAACAGTAGGCGCCTGGTGCGTATTTATAGGTTGCAGTGGTTCTTTTTTTGGGGGGGTGGCAGCTGAGTGAGTCCAGAGTCCTGGAGCCTCCCGTCTGTAAGGTAGCACCTTCGAACAAGGAGGATAAGTGACCCAGCACAAGGACTGCCCCAAGTTAGACCCACGCTGCACGCCAGTCTGGGGTGCTGGGCTCCTGGGGCCCCAGGAGGGCACAGAGCTTCACAAAAGCTCACCAGCGTCCCATGTGCCCTGAAAGCCTCGCCAAGGTTATTCTATGTGCGCTTCGGCCTCGGCTGTTAACAGAGTTAGTCACCCTTGCAGCCCGGGAGTGCAGCGTTCCGCAGAGTTTCGTACCCGCCGGGAGACATGTGGCTCCCTGTTGTGTTATTGGTCCCGGTTCCTGCCATCCTCTCCACCCCGCGGCCCGTGGCAGAGCCAGGGAGCCCCGGTGGGCCAGCAGCTGCCTTCTCTGCACAGAAGTACCACTGTGGCCCAACCGGAGCCCACACTTTGTCACGCAAGCCACACACAGGAGCCCAGGGGCCTGGACCGAGAGGGCAAGACGGGCCGCGTACACCTGGGGAAAGCACGCTTCTCTGTGCAGACAGGCACCAGTCCCAAGCGCCGGTGACGAGTGACCTCCCAAGGTCCCGGGCCACAGTTCTGTTAAATGCTCGGCAGGATTTTCTCCTGGAACTTGAAGTCGTGGCACTTGGAGGCCGCCGGCACGATGGTTGGCTGGTTCTGTGGGGCTTCGGTGACCGCTGCGTTCCTGGCGGCTGCGGGCCAGCGCCTGCGGGAGTCCCTGGCGGCGCATGCGAGGCGTCCCCTCCATGTGCCTTTTACGGCCTGGACTTGCGGCTCAGGCTGAAGCCACAGTCTTGTTTCCAGGGACGCCGTAACGACAATACGATTCTCAAGCAAGCCCGCTCCTCACTAGTTCATAGTAAACATTTGGGGAAAATACATAATTAGGAAAAATATTAAGAAAAATGAGTATGTATTTAAAATAATAAATAAGGAAAAGGATGCACAAAAGTCAACACAGGTTCTGTTCCGGTTCGCCTGGGGGCGAAGGGACGGAGGTGAGTGGAAGGTGGTCGTCACTCACAAAGGTGACGCCGACGCCGGTGTCTCACCGGAAGGGGTTCAATGGGGGGACCGCAAGCACACCTCTGAGCCGGGTTGGGCTGCCCAGCGCCCTCGCAGAACGGACGGGACCACAGATGGCAACTCCGCCAAAGCGCAGGCCCCACCCGTGTCTCTGAGGCTGCTCGCCCAGACTCTCTGAGCTGCAAGGCAAGGGAGCTGCCAGGGTGATAAAACGCGCTGATCTGATCGCTTTAATTCTGCTGCTCTGGGCCAAAATGATGAGGAGGTCATGGTTTAACGGTGCAGGCAAATATCTAGAGAAAAAAGAGTGAATTCTCTATTTCCAAGTCAGCAAGAAGCGGACCTCCTCTGGGCGTGCAGCCCCAAGCTCTGCACACACGCCCCTCGGAAGGACATCGCCTCCACGCTGGGTTAATTTTCCGAGCTCCATGCTCAGCACATCTGGCTCCAGCCTCCCCTGCTTGGCTTAATTTGTCTGTTTCTCCCTCAAAAAGAGCATTGCTACTCACCCGCTTCCAAATCAGACACTGCCATGTCCCCACTGACAAGACAGATGGGAGAGCTGATCGCCTACAAGAGGTCAAAGCCTGACACACGTGCCCCCGAGATCACCCCAAACTCCCCCTTCCCATCTGTGAACGTGCGGAATGAGGCACAAGGCTCCGGGGCTCCAGAGGTTGCCAGCCGCGAGCAGCTCCCGGCTGGGGAGCTAATCATGCCGACGACCCTGACCTGCAGTGGCCCGAGATGAGGTTCCACACAGCCGAGGTCCCCCGGAAGCTCGCTGCTCCTGGGACTTCTCTGTCCTGGCCACCCAGACAGGGACGTGCACACTGAAACGCTCGCGCGGAGCGGCGTCCCGTCAAAACCCCATTACGTGTTCCCGTCGGAGCTCAGCGTTGCAGGAGCGAAGCGGGAACCTCAGACAATTTGAAAGTTTCATTTTAAATCGTTTTTTCAGTCCACTTCCCATAAGGCAACTCGCCCCATGGAGGCAGAACGCCTACGGTACCCAGGCTGAGCGCGCGGGCTTGGTCCCCAGGGGCCGTGACGTAAAGGGAAAGGCTGGTGTGTTTGGGAGCAGCCACGCCGCCACCATCATGGTCGGCAAGGAAGGCCATCAGCCGCATGCGGCGTCACCCGCCCCCTCCGCCTGCCTGCGCCTGCCCGGTCCGAGCGGCTGGCCAGCACAGACGGCTGCAGGTGGGCGGCGGGACAGAAGGACACCTGAGCACCCTGCGCAGCTCACGACCGACAGCACACGCCTGGCAAGGCCGCTGGTTTCTCAAATCACGTCTAACCCACCCTACGGGGATGCGGTGAGCCTTCGGCACCCCTCCCGAAGCAGGGGGGTTAGACCTCTGAAGGGGCCTGCGTTCACTTTCTCGTGGTGAAGCAAGTGACCCCAAACTTAGGGGCGTAAGTCACCACTCATTTACTATCTCATGGTTTGTGTGGGCCAGGAGGCTGGCCCCGGGCGGCTGGGGGCTCTGCCCAGGGTTTCTCAGGGCTGAAATTCTTGGGGGCCTGTGTGCTCATCTGCAGGCTGGACGCAGGGGGAGGACCCACTTTCTGGCTCCCCCAGCTGGTGGGCAGGAAGCAGTCCCAGGAAGCCATTGAACTTGGCCACTTGCTTCTTCAAAGGCAGCTAAAGAAAGAATCTCCAGTTTTTGTTTTTTTGGAGTTTTGGACTTCAAGGAAGGCCCAGTCCCTGTTGAGGGGCTCCCCTGATTGGGTCTCCCCCACCCAGAATAGTCTCCTTGATTAAATCAAAGTCAGCTGGTTGGGGCCCGAATGGAATCCTCTCTCCTGGGCCACGCTACCCCAGCCCAGATTCGGACAACAGACTCCCTCCTCTCCCCCGCTGCCCGCGCTCACACCGCCTCTTGTCCCCATGCTCCCATGGGGGCCATCATTCTGGGCACCCGAAAGGTGGATGGACAACGGTGGGGGACAGAGAATCAGCTCTTTGCTGCCTGTCCTGACCCCTGTGTGAGTCGCAGTCCCAGCCCTTCAAGGGCACGGGTGGAGACGGCCCGGAACCCACTCAGGTGGCCACTGGTAGCATTTAATGTCCTGGGATTAGGTTCCACAAGCTACAAGAGCCTGAACATCAGCTCAAGAGTAGGGGCCATAAACCAGCCCCCTTTCTTGATCCAAGGGGACAGGGAATTTAGGGCTGACCATGAGCTGAGCCTCATAAAATGTAATGCATTCGCATCTGATTAGACTCTTCTGCAAGGGTAATTTCCTGTGTCCCAGACTGAGCTAACATTCTTATTAGCAAGTATATGATCATGATCAAATTATATATATAGACATAGACACAGTGTACAATATATTATATATTATATATTCCTGCAACATTAGCATGCTATATCGTGGGCCCTGCCGTCAAGAAGCTCATACTATAATGGGGAGGTGAGCTGTTTCTGTGGAAAATTAAATAATAAGAGATTCAAATGTCAGCTCTAGATGAGGAGAGCAGAGATAACTTGAGGCCAGACATGATTAATTGCCGGGTGAATCGCTCGGACAGTCATGACTGGGGGTCAGGGTGGAGAATGATGGCTTCAGTCGCGAGGAATCACGAACAGCCGTGCCATCCTACAATTAGGAACGTGGGGGCCAGACCGGGACCGCCCGTGAATAAGTTTAATATCTGATCTGCAAAGCAAGATACTGAAAGCGAAGCTGGGAATGAGCCGAGGGACAGACATCTTGGTCGAGAGGAAACTGTTGGGTGAAGTCCCGCCTCCCGATGGCCGATGACATCACAGAGAAAAAGGGGGCAGGGACGTGGGAAGGATGATGACCTTGCTGCCCACGGATCCAACCCGCCGCCTTGCTCAGCGGGCCTCACCTCTGGGAGCCAGTGCCCGGCGGCGCTAGACCCAATGCGGGGCGTGAGAGAGGGGGCCTGCCTGGGCTGCTGGGAGAACGCCCTTCCTGAGAGGGAGGGGCAGCCCCGAACTCTGTCTCCCGCTGGAAACCTGTATAGACCTGGATAAAACGTCTGAGGCACGTGTCTCCAGGCATCGTTAGCCGGCGGAGGCGTGAAGTCTCCGACAGAGGAAGTCATACAAGGTGAGCCTGGCACGCCCCTCCGCTGCCACCCTTGGGACAGGGCAGAGCTCTGCTGTCCCACGGGGCTTCGGATGGAGCTGGGCGTGTGAGACGGGACACCGGAGAGGGGTGGGCGGGGGGGAAGCACAGAAGGGGGTTCCCCACGGGTGTGCAGCCAGTGGCTGTTCCCACGCAAGGACGGCTCCTCAGGTCCTAGCAGGGGACAGCTTCTCCGGGGAAGCGGGAGAAAGGACAAAGCCGGATGTCTCGCTGCGCTTGGAAGGGCTCTCATCAACCCACAGGCTTTCAGTTCAGACGCCAGCAACGGGACACGTTGAGACTAAAGTCAGCACAATGTTGGGGAAGAACCGAGTCGGAGGACAGGCACTACCCGGCCTTAAGACCGTACTGTCAGCGGCGGTGATGCAGGCAGCGTGGTGTCGGCAGACGGGTCCACGGAACAGAGCGGAGCGCAGACGCAGACCTCACACACGGAGGCACGCCGTGGAGCAAAGACGCTGACGTGGGAGCAGCAGGACGTCCGCAGGCCCCCCAAAACGTATCTGCACACAGGCTCCACGCCCTTCACAAAAATTAACTCAGAACGAACCGCGGATCTAAATGCAAAAGGCGAGACAAAACTAAAAACCCGAAAGATAAGACGGGAGGAAGCCCGTTCCATTTTAGGTCCAACACGGAAAGTGGACGCAGGGCAGCAGCGATTGAGGAAGACTGAGCTTCATTGAAGTTAGGGGTGTCTGCGCAGTGAGGGACAGCGCCGCGAGAAGGAGGAGACAAGCCACGGCAAAAAACAAACAAAAACAAAGCAAAACAAACCCACATCTGATAAACCACATCATGCAAAATGTACCAAGTTCAACGGTAAAAAAACAAGCAACCGTGGCTCAGTGGATTGAGCATCGGCCTGCGAGCCAAGTGTAGCTGGTTCGATTCCCAGTCAGGGCACATGACTAGGTTGCACGTCAGGTCCCCAGTTGGGGGCACAAGTGAGAGGCAACCACACAGTGATGTGTCTCTCCCTCTCTTTCTCTCTTCCCTGCTCTCTAAAAATAAACAAATAAAATCTTAAAAGAAAAGAAGAGGAAAAACAACCTGTGAGGGGGAGTGTCAGAGTGCCACAGCTGGCGGGGAGAATACAACTCTGCTAATGGGTCTCTGCCGGTCCTCGCGAGGTCCCCGGAACACCCCTGTAGGCCGGGTGAGGTCTAGGGCGTCCGTGTTGCAATAGGAAGTGTAGCGTGAAGGGCACTGATCCCTGGGAATGCCATGCTCCACACACCTGACCTAATGGGACCCACAGAGACTCGATGGCTTCACCCCCACCCCCACCCCCGTCCAGTGGACGGCTCAGCTGAGACTTGGGAAGTGACGGAGCCAGTGCTGGAGGCCAGGGCCTATGGCCCTTTCCACGCCATGGACAGCCGGCCCAATGCCGTGGACTGTCAGCATAATGCTCGCTGCTGCTCCGGGCACGGGGTTCCCCCCAGCACCCATCCAGGGGCGTCCCCTCAGAGCCAGGGCTGGAGAGGCCACGCTGGTGGTGACGCTCCCCTGGGACCCTTGTCCTCCCTCAATGGGGCTCATGCCACACCGCCGCCGTTCACTGACCGGGCGCTGCGGGACTGCAGAAGCGTGCGATTGCCCAGCTCTGTGCAGGGACAGCACCTGGGAACTGGGAAACGAGGGGCTGCTCAGAAAGCCCCGCAATGATTATTCATTATTATTAATAACGAAGTCGGAGTAAGTGGGGTGGAGGGGCCCGGCGCCTCGCGATTGATGGATCACCCCGTCTGCTCGCCATTTGCTAATGCCATTACTTTCGCAGCTTAATCTTCCTGTAACCATTTTTCAATAATCAAGGAAGCTGCCTTTAATGAAACACAACTCTTCACGACTGAGCAGAGCGTCTTGCTTACCAGGCTCTTACTGACAGACATCGGCTTGGTCAGCAAGTCTGCTGCTCCGTGGGGTGTAACTCTCTACGTTGGCACCACCCCGAGCCCGTCCGCCCCGTACACACACAAAGGTGGGCCACACCAGGGAAATCGCGTGGGTTTGGAAGCTCACACAGCTGCTCTCCCAGATTCAGAGCCTCTCCTTGGAGTCCTCCCCTTAAATGAACGCTGACAAAGTCAGAAGTGACAAAGGCCACATGAGTCATAACCAACCTCCCATCGCCCGTTTCAGAATAGCGAGAGGTTTCCCCAGGCAGGAACGGCTGCCTCATCCCTCGGAGCGCCCTGTGCTGTGACGGAAGGCCAGCACGGCCCCCACGTGTTTGTCCTGATGGCCTTACAGCAATAGAATTTTTAAAAAAAGAACCCACATTAGGATTAGCTTTGCATTCGCTTATGTCTGCCCGAACCTTCAATAGGAAAAAGGGGGAAAAGGCGGGTCGCTGTCCCCTTCTGCCCCCCCCCCCTCCCGGCTGAGGCGGCCACTAGGGCTGCGGCACGGATGGCGGGCGCCTGCCAGGGCGCGGAAGTGCGTGGAGGCACACGCGAGCGGTCCGGCAGCAGCAGCGGCACCAGCACCCTCTGTTGTAAGTCACATCGATCTTTCTGGAAAGAGGAAACCTGATGTGCATGTGGTCCCAGCCTTGCGCTCCACGAGCACCCTGGGAATATCCTGGGAGCGAGAGGCCCGGGCCCCGGGAACCCAGAAGGCATGAGCCACGTCAGAAGCACAGTTGCCGCTCTGTGCAGATGCTCAGCCGCTGCGGAAGTGCGGGCCCCTCCTCACTTAACTGCTCTCGCCGCTCCGACAGGAGGAAACGTTGCAGAATCTAAAGACATCTGCTGAGCGCGGCCCGATCAGGACGGAATCCAGCTGCGTCTGGACCCCTGGGACGTCGCGGCGAGAAGCCAAGGGCACCGAGCGCTTCACAGCCGCTCCCTGGTGCGTGTTAGACGTTCCAAGAGGGTGCTCCTGATGCGCTGACCCGGGCCGACCCTCGCTTCCGGCTCCCGCAGTCTGGTTCGGAAGGCCAGGCTCTGCCGGTTGACAGAGCACCCCAGACCATCGGTCTTTCAGGGGGCGGTCAGCAGCTCAGGCTTTGGCGTGGACAGGCCTGGGTGCAAACCTTAGCTCTGCCCCCAGCCAGGGGCTTTCAGACACATTACGTCACTTCCCCGGGTCTCAGGTTCTTCATCCGTGAAATGGGAACGATAAATAACACTTCCATGTCCAGGGAACCGTCTCATAAACGCCAAGTGCTAGCGCCCCTCTTGGAGACGGGGACCCCTTTGTCCTTGCTCTGGTTTCCTGGCCACAGTCATAGCTCCAATGGGGCCCCGCAGGCGCTTAACGGACAAGTCTACCTGAGCCCGCCCGGCTAGCACCCTGGGAACGCAGTACGGCCCCATGGCACAGGGCATTTATTTGGTCAAGAGGGACAGCCCAGGAGCCTGTGTCTGAGATGTTCAAGTCTGTCCTGCAGGGTGTCCGGTCCTAGAGTCCAGTGGCCTTGTTGACCCTTTGATATTTCAGATCCGTCAGGATCACTAGTGCCAGGCCTCACACATCAGATCGGAAAGGTCCCCCCAAAGGCCATCCCACCTCCCCAGAGGGACACGGAGCAAATGCCCACGGGCACCCCTGACCACACCACGTCCCTCACCGCCCCTCTCCTGGGCATTCAAGAACGCTCTCTGCTGGCCCGGCGTTCATTGCTAGACTCATTTTTAATGAGTCAGATTTCTGTCTGATAAACATCTATCATAACACAGCATGGAGATAAGATTTAGTTAAGAACTGCTTGCCTAGGAAATGCTTCCTGCATGTCCAGTGCCGAGTTATTATTATTTAGAGTATTGTTATTATTGTTAAACCCACTTTGCTGACAAATCCTATAAGTATCAGTTAACTGGCCAGTGAAGTTTAGCTTCCAGCTGTCACAGAGAACCCCTCGGGGAGGCTTAGGTGTCTGGAGCCGCTCAGCCCCGCACGATTCTGGCAAGGAGCGGCCGCCAGGGTGCAGCGGGACAGTCAGCAGCCCTTTGGCTCTGTGATGAGGCTCCTTGCTCGAGGCGGACGGGCCTCCCACACCCCGGGCTCGGTTGGAGGCTGCTCTGTCCAGCAGAGGCTTCGTGACCACGGCGGAACAAACTTTTACCCGAGACACTTTATTATGTCTGATGAACAAACTTTTACCCGGGACATTTCACTATGTCTGGAGGAAGGAAGGTGGCTGCTCTCTCTAGGGGAGAACAGCGATTAGACCTTCTTCCCTCATGCCTTTTATTGAGGATGATGCACATGAGAGATACAAGGTCAAGATTCATGAATCATCCATAGTTTGGAGACCTTAGGGTTACAGTTGACAATAATAGATGACATGTACCAGTACAGGGGGCACAGTGACCAGTCTGTGTCAGGGTCTATCCCACATCTTGACACCACACTGGCAGTAGGTGTAAGGTTTCATACATTCCTGTCTAGAGGCTGTTTCTGTTACACTACAGATAAGGAAAGCAGAGCAAGTTCTAAAGCATAATAAGCATCCTTTGAATCCAATTCCCATGGGAACCCTCTGAGTGGCTTCTGGGCATGTATCCCGCGCAGCCTTGTGTTGAGACTTAAAGACAAACACGGCCGGGGTGCCGGCGGCAGGTCATGCTCGGCCGGGGCAACAATTCCGTAAACCACGAGGAGCTGTTCTCTACACTCGCTGCCTGGCTTCCCAAAGGGGACACTTTCACACTGTCCCCTTGTGTGAACTTCACAGCAGCCCCGTGAACGGGCTGGCGTCACGGGCAGGTGACCGCTCCGCCACCAGGTCCCACGCGCAGGAGGCCCAGCTCTCGGCCTCACGCTCTGCTGACGTCAGCTTGGTGCCCTCAGTTTCCAGGGCGCCTGCGCGGTCATCTGGCGTGGGGCCCCGCAAATGGTGGGGTCGTCGGGGGGACTTTTGCTCCAGATCCCACAGCTGGAATGCAAAGCCACCATCCAGGGGCAGCAGAGCCTGTGATTCCAGCCATGCGCCTTGGACTCACACGAGTTCCTTCGGCTTTTTAAAAATGGTGGTAAAATACACATGACATAAAACTGTCCGTGTCAACTAGCTTAAGGTGAGCAACTCAGTGGTATTTGGTACATTTATTGAATTCTGCAACCGTCACCATCATCTGGTTCCAGAACATTTTCATCGCCCCCCAAAATGCTGCACCCGTTAGCATCTCTCTCCGCCCTCCCCGGCAGCACCGCCGGGGCCACTGCTCAGTCTCAGCGCTGATGTGAAGACTCAGGGATACAGGGCTTGGGACAGAGTAAACTGGGGGGGGAGGGGAGGTGTCTGCCTTTAATGCTGCATTATTATTATTGTTACCTTTGCTGTTGCTGTTGTCATGACGACACCGCCGTAGATGGTGACTATGTGGGGACTACCCGTGATGCCCTAGCAGAGGCGGAGGCTGAGTCCTGGACTTTGATTCTGATCCAAAGCCCACATTCCTGTAACCTCCTCCATCGCCGGAGCAGGCCTTTCAAAGGGGCAGGGATGAAGGACCGGTTCAGGCAGGGCAGACAGAGAAGGGGGATGAGAAGGGGTCGGGAGGAAGAAAGGGCGGGCAGGTGGAAGGAGAGGAGCTGGGCTGGCGGCTAAGCCTGTCCTAGAGCCCCAGTGCCCACCCTCCGGGCCTGGACCACACGCGTCACCAGAGGCCGAGCCGCATCCCCCTGCCCCACCCCGGGAGGCCTCTGCGTGGGCTTCCCCAGGACCCAGACTCTGCAGCAACCAGCTGGGAAGGATGGCGCAGGATAAGAGCAGGCAGGCCGAGCCCGCCGGGCCCTGGGCACGTTCTTTCTCTGTCACAGAAGCGGTGACTTGTACTATTTTAAAATAACACAGAAGCTGAGCTGGTACCCGCTGGGGGAGTCCTGCATTTGGTCACAATGGCTCATTGTATCGTCTTAAAATAACACAGAAGCTGAGCTGGCCCCCGCTGGGGGAGTCCCCGGTGTTTGGGCACAATGACTCCTTCCGCATTCCCTTTGTCTGCCTGCCTGTGGTGAAGTGGAGCAGGCCTGGCTGCGTACCTGCGACCCGCCTCCACGGATGCTCTTTCCTCTCCGCCACATGGACCGCAGAGCCTGGCATCGCCTCCACCCCACGCTGGGCCTGCATCGGACACACAGACCACACAGGAGCAAGACCAGTCTCTGTTACAAGGGACAGACGCCTGGACAATGGGCCTTACCCTGGCCACCCAGCCCCTGTCACACAAATAGGTGTCTGCCACGCTTCCCTAGATGGTGCTGGGCAGCAGTGCCCGCTGTCTTTGGAAACAAAGATTCCCTTTTATGCAGCCATGTTTTCCGTGCATACAAGTCCATTCTGACACAGGCTGGGACTTCCCCTAGCCCTTGAACTTGAGAACTGGACTCTTCTTTCCAGAATAGCCAAACAGTGGTCTATAGATTCCAACTTTTCTCTGCCTTTTCATCATTTTTGGCAAATTGTCGGTCTTCTCTGAGCCCGCACTTCTTCGGCTGTAAAACGGCCACAAAGCAAGGAGCTCATGGATTTCTGTGAACGATGATCGAGGGCGTTGGTGCCCAGGCCACGCTGTGAGCCCTTGGTGACTGCAGCTGCAGGCAAGTGGACACTCCCATGATTCGGTGTCCCTTACCTGTCCTCAAATCCCTGATGATCGTGTTGCAAACGTTTCTGTGATTCTTATTGTCCTGAAAGGGCTCTCCATTTGTTTCTTTTCTTTTCGGTCATTTTGCTTTATGGCCGGTATGTTCTGGAACTGCACGGTAGCACGTCATTTTCCTCCGGCTTTAATCCGAATCTTAACCCCTCGGCAGTGAGGGAAATGGCATCCTCCTTCCTCCGGCCGTCCTGGGCTCTCAGGCTCTCTTCCTCCTCCCTCTCGAAATTTGCCGTGTGTCCTTGTTTCTTGTATTCCATGTTGTATTCCCCAGGCTTGGCGCATCTACGCCTTGTTTCTGAAAATCTGTTCGAATGTTTGCCAGAGGCACCCACCTGTGCTTTTTCCCTGCAAATTTCCAGAGCGCGTCAGGTTGGACGACCCCTTCCCTGGAGCACAGGACGCCCCAGGGGTCACGTGTCCGCGCAGCTTTTCCAAACTGAGTTCTAGAGCGTTTTCATCATTCCCTCGTAATGACTCTTCTTAATCCTTGCGTAACAATCGTATTGAAAGTAAAGACAACAATGTTAACACTGTTTTGAATGGTTTAGCTAATCTTACATTTCATTTCTCGCCTCTCCGCCTCGCTGTTCCCTGGACGGCCTGCCCCGCTTCCCGGCCGAGCTTGCCTCGCTGGGTATCAGCTGGAAGGCTGTCTTTCACAAACATGTGAGAGAGGACGAGATCTATTAAAAATCTGCATGTTTGGGAGGCTGTTTTGTCCTCTGTCTCTCCTGTTTGACTGAAGACACAATTTTAGGTTCAAAGCCTTTTTCCTTAGAAGTTTGGAGATACCGCCTCATTGCTTTTTAAGATTTTTTGTTGAAAAATGCTGTTTGGAAAAATAGCTTACCCGTTCTTTTATACATTTTTCAGGTTGACTCTTTTAAAACAGAGATCTTGACATTTCTGGCTGCATTTAGGACGGCGTCTGTTTACCCTGCATTTGCCTGACATTCAATGGTTTTGTTAGCCCCTCGTCTTTCTCAAGATTCAGGAATTTTCTTCTATCGCTTCTTTAACTCCCTTATTTGGGGCTCTCTCCCCTCTCTTACCACCCATGATTAGGTGATGATTTTGCTTCTTGGGTTTTGTCCCTGTCCCTTAATTTCCCCCCTTTGCGCCTCTCCTTGTGCCCTCGCTCTCCGGCGACAGGAGACCGCCTACTGTGTCTTACAAACCAGGGGCGCGGCTCGGAGCCACTTCAATTTGCTACCCAGGCGGCCTGGAGACTATTTCTTTTATAAATCTTGTTGAGAAGCCTCTGCTATTTCCAGTTATTTCATAACGGCTTCTTGTTTGGGGGATGCAATCTGTCTGCGTTCGCAGCGGGGAAACGCAACCTCAAACACACAACCATCTTCCCTAAATTGAGCTGTAGAGGCCACGTATTTCCACTCCCAGTCCTAATGGGGGTCTATGGAACTCGGAAAATTGATTCTAAAATGTGTGTGGATGTGCAGAAGGCCGGGAAGAACAGCACGAGGGGGGTGGGAGTGGGGGCCCTGCCCCATCGGGCAGCCCTGGGGAAGGCAGTGTGGGACCTCCAAGGCGGGTGACCGAGTATGGAGACCCCAGCGTCAGACCCACATGCACAAGAAGAGGCAGTAGTGCGGAGTAGGGGGTAAGGAGGAACTTGGCCAGAAACTGTCCTGGTACAACTGCTTATCCATGTTTTTAAAAAACAGAGGAGATTATGTTCCTTACAATATACAAAGAACATTAATTTACAGCTTCAAAACTCTCAACTGTTTAAAAGAAAATATAGCAAAATATCTTTCTAATCTTGAGACGGGAAGGCACTCTTAAACAGAACCAAAAAAAAAAGAAATGCATGTTTTCAAAAGATGGATAATTTTGACCACATTGCAATTAAAAACTTGTTACCAAAGCTCATCATAAGGAAAGCAAAAACCCAAGAGAAGACATTTTCACACATATCACAGAAAAGCTTGAGTATCGAGAATCTATAAAGGAATCTTTTAAATCGACTTCTAAAAAGAAATGAAGCAACAGCAAAATGGGCAACAGATGGGAACTGTCATTTCACAAAAGTGGTAACACATGCCCCCCAAAACAGGGGCAATAAGTGGCCTCAATAGGAAGCACCCAAGTTACAAAGGCAGACCCTGCCCCACGCCCCACCACCCACCACCCACCCCCATCCTCCGCGACCGGCGGCAGCTAGCGCGCTGATACGGCAGGGGTCGGGTCGTTTGTACAGCCACCTTGGAAACAACGTGGCTGTCCCTTGTAAAGTCCAGCACGCACATAGGTGAGAACTCAGCGCTATTCCCCTGGGAGACATTTAGTCTCCCAAAATGCTTGCAGAGGTGACCAGGAGCCAGAAGACTGGGAACAGCCGCAGCTCATCACCGTGACAGAGGGCTGTAGCGTGTCCCCACTGGAGACTACTGCGCCCGTTAGACGTGGAGACCGATAGCTGCCCCACGGCGCGGGGGAGTCTGAGAGTAAAGCCTGCGAGAAGGCAAGTCTCGGGGGCACACCGATAGAGAGGGGGAGCTACAGACACACTCACCCTGGCGGACCTCGGAAACACCGCGCTGCGTGGAAGCACAGGTCCGAGAAGACTGTGTGCCACACGCCGCCATTTTGACAACAGTCAGAAACAGGAGAAGCGGAGCCACCCACGGTGCACGGACGGGCTCCCCAGTTTCCTACCAAGTGCAGAAGCAAGGCGGGAGCCCAGCAAACCCTGTCACCAAGTCCCCTCCACGCTGTCTCCTCCTTAACAGCCGCAGTCCTACGCCATGATGTTAGCTGGTGTGATAAACAACTCAGGGAGCAGGAGAGCCAAAGAGAAGACGGCTGTCCTCAACCCTGCACCTTTCTAAAACCTCCCTGAAGACTGAAAAGCGCCCACTCAGGTCCCGGCCATGTCTTCTGGCCATGTGGGTGCTGAGCTCAGGGGTGGGTGGCCCGCAGGGGGACCGAGCGAGAGGATGGCATTGGCCAGTCTGAGCTGCGGGGACCCAAGCCCTTGAGGCCACAGGGCTTCTCCCCTGTGGCCGCGTGCCCCTCACCCGGTCTGAGACCGCTCGCCTGTTCCCAGGGGGCAGACCTTGCCCCGCGGGCGTCCTTGCTGGGCCAGCAGAGAGTTCCGTCGCGTGCGGGCGTGGCGTCGTCTGAAGGGCAGTGGTTGGGAACCTGGGATTCCTGAGGACAGAATTTGCACTTAAAATAAAATTGAAGCACACAGAAATCAGCCGAGGTCAGAGATCTAAACTTGCCAAATAAACACACTGTCAGAGGCTAAAACAGACACGTTTCCCTCCCCCGCCTCTTTAAACATTAAGAAGACGAATTAATCTTATTTTTCCTCTAGCTTCAGATACAGCAAGTGTTCATAAATATTCATTTTTTTCCAACTGGAAGCATTAGGCCTTGTTACTTTGAGTGGAACTAACGGAAGATTAATGATGGTTTTCAGAAAAAGCAAGATTATATACACAGAAGCAATTAAACACAAACCTATTAATTATTTAACAACTTGTTAATGAGGAGAACTTCAGCACCGGAGTCTTAGCTGCTCTCGGTTGCCCTGCCAAGTGACTGACGTACCATCCTTTCGACGTCAGGCTTGGGGAGGTAAAAGAACTGGGGGGGCTCTCGTGCAGACTTGCACCTCGCAACAAAGAACCCGGGGTGCCAGATGCAGAGACAGGCCAGAGGACCGAGTTGAAAACAGAGCAAAGAAATCATCTCAAGATTTTGACCCAAAGCCCGATCTGTGAAGTCTAATTTCAAATTCAGAAAACGTATTGTGACCAAAAAAAAAGTTAGTACTGTTTCCATTTTGTTCACATGTGTACGTATGTATTAAGGATTTTCATGCGAAGTTGGTCCATTTTAAGTTAACCATGTGTTTGTGTGTGTGCTGCTTTAAGTAAAGTTAATATACAGAATCGGCAGTTTGACGTTGTAGTCAACACCGGCAACTCCTGCGGCGCACCTGAAGCCAAGCTGTATTGACTCCGTCTTTCCCTTGGACCCTTCAGCTGCGAAGAGAGGGGGGGTCTGCTGCATGGGCAACAGCAGACCCTCCATATCACCCTGCCCAGGCTCTGTAGCTTCAGCTTCACTGGAGAGGACACTCCAGCGTCATCGCAAGATGTCGATTCAACACGGGAGGAGACAGATACCGTGTCACTCCCGAGTCGGACTGCACAGCCATTCTCGGCGGTGCAGATAGACTCTTAAGAAGCTACACCATCGTCTCTCGAGACGGACGGCTGCCGACGACGACGACGACGACGGAATATACAGAATCTGAAATTAGCAAAATCATGGATGCTGACTCTTACTTGCTGTATATTACAGAACCTCGGGCTTTAAGTCTGAGATAGATGCCGACTGAATATTCCACTGTCAAATGGCACCACCTACAGGCAGAAGCGGGGCAGAGCAGCTCAGCTCTATTAGACATTGTAAATACACCAAACGGATTCGCGTCTAGAGCCACGGAAGGAACTCTGTCAAGTTGCCAAACATTGATCTACGGCTGGTGTTTCTTTCTCCTCCGGCCTTTTTGTGTGCCATGGAGGTCGTGGTGCCCAGTGTCTCTCTTGGACACCCTCTCTTCTCAGGCTGTACTCTCCTCTGGCGACCTCGCCCAGGCCTCTGGCGGTCATTCCTTCTTCTCTGTGCTGGCAACCCCCAAATACAGATCACACCTCACCTCTGCACCGAACTCCCGAAGTGTAGATCCAACTGCCCGCCCAGCACCTCCCCGTTCATGTCTCAACCTCGAGCCGGTCCTGCCGATATCTCAAAAATGCCAATCTTTTCATTTCTGGACCCCAAACCCTAGAGTCGTTCCTGACACCTCGCCTCTGCTTTTGCACCCCACATCCACCCACTGTAGGCGCTACCTGCACGATGCGTGGACTCCCAGCACCTCTTACCGCCCGCACGGCTGGCACCTCCGCCGAGCCTCTGTCTTCCGCATCGGCACGAGTGCCCACCCGGTCAGGGCCCTCCACCCTTCCTTCCTCTCCCCCTCCAGAGTATTCTCAGAGAAGCTGTGTGATCTCTTCAAAATGTGAATAATATCACGGGACTCCTCCGCCCAAAGCCACTCGATCCCGTCATGTCTGAGTAAAAAGTTATTCCCTGTCCTCTGTGATCTGTCCTCGCTAATGCTTTCACCATACCTCCTGCTACTTCCCCTTTGTCACTGCGCTCCAGGGACATCGGTCCCCTATTGTGGCCTCAGAGCCTGCCCTCTGCCCGGGTCTTGGTTTCAACAAGAACTTGACAAAGGCAAGCCTTCCCTGACCACTCCTCAACCTCCAGCACTCCGGCCCCTTCCCACCACTGACATACTAGTTATTCCCTCTTTTTAACCTCTGCCTTTCCTATGTGTTGCTACATAGCTCATACATGCGTCACTCATTCCTGTACCCAACCATTCATTTACCGTCCCTCCGCCTACAAAAATAGGGTGGGCAGTGTCTAGTTTCCTGCCGTGTTCTCTGCAGTATAACAAGGCCTGACATGGAGAAGGCACTACATAAGTGCTTGTTAGGTACAGGAATAAAGATTGATTGCATTAATAAGATTATGAGTGGATGAATTATACCTTTTTAATGAATGAATTATCCATCAATAAGCAAAGGTTAATTGCATTATGAAATGGATGGGAGATGGTCTAACACCACAGAGCGAATTTACAGGATTCTTTTAAAAGTTTCCAAATAGTATCTAGTGGTGAAAGAAGATCAAAGGACTAGATCGGAGACTGAAATTGCCCCCTGTTGGCAGTTCCGCCCTCACCTTCTTAGGGGACATAATCACAGCAGGTGATGCAGAATGTCCCCCTGGTGGGCCCACTGAGGCCCCATCACCCGTCTAAACACAGGGTCTAGACCCTCAGCTGCCCAGCACGTGACCCACAGACCCTGGCCAGCAGCATGGGCGCGCCCAGGAGCTTGCTGGGAAGGCGGAGGCATGACTGCAGAGCAAGAGCTAGATTTCCGAGACATTCCCACGGGGGTGTTGGCGCGTCCGCCTGAGCGGTGCTGGTGTGCACGGCCCCGGCCAGCTCGTCCACGCTGCACACCCGGGCACCTGCTCACCCTCCGTGAGCGAGTGGGAGCCGCGCTTTCTCTCCTGGTCTAAATGGCATCCAGCCTGATTCTTCATGTGTGTCAAAGCCCATGTCCCAACCCCCGTGTCACCCAGGGTCACCGTGCTGTGCACCCACAATGCCTGGAAGACCCAGGAGCTGCTCACCATCTCTGTCCCTTGCCCAGAGTCCCCGGATGCACCTGCTGCCCACACCGCCCCCCCACTGGAGCCCTCCGAGCTCTGCTCCCCACCACTGCCCGCCCACCTTGCAGAAAACAGCATGCCCCCTCCACCCCAGCGTGTCCCAGGAGACAGCCCGGTGCCCCCAGGGCAGTGCTGGAGCCCCGCTCAGAGGGGTGCCCATAGCCCACTGGGGACCCACTCAGAGGGGTGCCCACAGCCCACTGGGGACGCTGCCCTGAGCTTCCTGTCACTCCCCACCTTCTTTCTGCTCTCCAGACTGGACAAGTGCAAATCCAGGGGTCACTGCCCAACTCAAACCATGTCTGGGCAGCGAGACCAGGACACGTGCAGACACGCCATGTGGAGCAGGGCGGTGCGTGAGCCCAGGGTGCGCCTCGGGAGGGTCTGTCCTACGAGCCCCCCACCGGCGGAGAAACAAGAAGTTCTCCCTGGAGGAGCCCAAGCGAGGGCCGAGGATGCCACCCCATCGGGCAGATGCGCCCATCAGCCAAAGCGGCTCAGAGCTCTTCCAGAAAAGGGGACATTTCTGAGAAGCACCAGGCTGTTTCCCAACAGACTGAATGGATCAGACAGAACAAAAATTAAGGTAAAATTTTAACAAGTGTCCCCCAGCATAGTCACTAGGACCCTGAAAACATGAAGCAGGTTCAGAACCAGTGCGTCTGGAATGACGGCAGTGGGAACAGTGACCTCAGGCGACGCGTGGGCAGCAGGTGCTGGAGAGACCAGGTGGGAGGCCAGGTGAGAGGCCCACGCAGGGGAGATGAGGAAGGTGCGGGACGTGGCCCCGTGAGGACATCCACGTGACAGCCGCCCCATCCCCCCACTCCTCGGAGAGAGAAATGTAAACTGAACAGAATTTTTAAAAAGAAAATAAAAGACCAAGAATGTCACAGATCAGGAGATGTGCGCAGCTGGAACGGGCTCATGGAGGGCCCAGCTGGGGAGATTAAACATACAGAGCAAAGTAAAAAAAAAATAAGTTTTACCTAGCTACATGAGGGTAGAATTTAAGATCATCAAAGAAAGGGAAGATTCTAAAACCTTTCAAAGGGACAAAGCAGATATCCCTCAAAGATAAAAGGAGAAGACTGAAAATATTGCTGATGTGCCTCCAGTCTGCGGGCGAGAAATGTGATGTCCCAGAGAGCGAGGCGAGAACACAGCCCTGAAATGTGGCACGCAGGCCAGCTGTCGTTCAAACGCAGGCAGGGAAAGCCCTCCAGGACCCTGGCCCCGGACATGGCCGAGAGTCGGTACTCGCCCCTCAGATTCTGATGTATGAAGAACATCCATAAAAAAAGAAAGAAAAAGAAAAATCTCTATTTCCGGCAGTAGAGCACGCTGGAAAACCTCTAATGCTCTCCCACTAAAGAACACCTGGCAGTGCTGGATGAGCAGCAACAAACATAACTTTAAATCACAAGCCGAGCTCCCAGGAAAGGAAGGGCAATGGTTAGAGGCCGACAGAGAAAAGCGAGCTCAAACGAGAGTGCACGGCGAGGGGGACGTGGGGCGGCTCCCAGGAGGAGCCCAGCACCGGGGACAGAGACCTGGGGCTTACACAACGGCGGGGGGGCAAGGAACAGGTGGGAACGTAAAGCCGGGACCCCTATGAAAAGCGGGGCCCTCCCAGAACCACATCCTCAGCGAGAGGGCCAAGCAAGGAGAACATAAATGTGCCTGCGGCTCAGGGAGGTACCACAGACTGACTGTGTCTCCCCCAAATGCATGCATGGAGACCTAACCCCCAATGGGATGGTGCTAGGAGGTAGGGCCTCTGGGAGGTCATGAGGTCATGAGGCGGAGCCCTCAGGAACGGGATTAGTGTCATTATAGAGGAGACCCCAGAGAGCTCCCCCACCCCTTCTGCCAGGAGAGGACACAGTGAGAAGTGGGTCGTCTGTGAACCAGGACGAGGGTCCCCACCAGACACCTTGATCTTGGACTTCCAGATTCCAGAACTGTGAGAAGTAACAGTCTATTCCTGAAGCCACCCAGCGGGTGGCATTTTCGTTACAGCAGCTCGAATGGACTAAGACAGGAGCAAGAAGAAAAACGGGGTGCCCTTGGGCGGCTCTGTGACTTGAGTGTGTACCCGCTGTGGAGGGAAGAGCCATCCTGGCAGAGGGGTTGACAGCGTGCACCTGGCCATCAACAATCTGGGACATTGCTCGAGTTGCAGACCCTCCCTTTATCTCCATTTCTTCGTCTTTGAAAGAAAGATATGAATGAGCCGCGTCTGCCACGTAGGGAGGGCTGTAGAGGGTTTTTGTCGGGGAAGACACTGAGCAAGACCCTGGGTTGCGGTGCCTCTGGGGGCATGGCAGAGGTAAACACAGACCCTCCATGGGCAAGTGCACCTCCGCCCAGGCGCCGAGGAGTGCCCGTGGCTGGAGATCAGTCAAACATGAGCTCACAACCAGAAATCACAAAGCACATGAAGGAACCAGCCGCCTCACACTGGCCAGTGAGCAGAAACGACACTCGGCACAACCAGACCTACGGCGTCTTCACCGGTTAGAATGGCCACACGTGGGATACAATGCACACGTGTTTCAAATGAAGTAGAGGCTTCGAAAGCATGAACAAATAAAAGAAGTTATTAGGACACCCGGACAGATTAGAAAAGGGACCAAATAGGTGTCAATTAAAATACCCCAAGGCTAAAATTTAATAAACTGGTTTCAAAAAAATAGTCCTAACTGAAGAGCATCGGTGAACTGGAAAAATAGATCTGAAATAATGAGAGATTCAGAGATCAAAGCAGAGTGGATAGAGTGAAAATGTCAAACAAACATTTATTAGGGGTTCCAGAAGGAGACATTTTTTTAAGTGAAGAAAAAGATGCTCAACATGAGAATGGCTGAAAATTATACAGAATACATTTAATATTTTTAATTATCAGATTCAGTAAGCACCGTAAATCCCAAGCAGTACTCAATGAAACCCACACGTAAAGACTTGGTGTTGAAACCAAAGAACACGAAAATCTTAAAATCCACTTGAGAAGAAGATTACTTAATAAATCACATTAATTGTACTTTTTATAACAGAAAAAAAACTAGAGCCAGATCACAGGGGGATAATATCTTCAAATCTCTTTCCCTGCTATTTTCATTCGAAACTTCAGGGAGCTGGTATGAATGTAGGAAATAAAGACATTTTTCGACAAGTGACGGAGCTATTGCTACACGTGTTTATGTTCATTGACACGGCCTGGAAGAGGGGGGCCAGGTGACGGTCGTTGGCTGATGCCCTGGAGCGGACGAGAGGGGCCCGGAGCCGGCGCCAGGCGAGGGGAGAACCAACCCGCCCACCCAGGAAGGGATGTACATCAGGGTGGCAGCAGTGGGGTCTGCCCCCGATGTTTCTGGCTTATCCATGACCTGGGAAGGAGGTCATCTTCGGGGGTGGGGGAGAACGTCAGAGGGGGGTTGGGAGCTCAGGGAGCTGGGAGAAGCTGTGCCGGTTCTCCGGGAAGATGGGGGCTGGGTGGACCCCTTCGGGATGCTGGCTGTGTGTTTTCCTCTTTCCTCGGTGCTGGTGTGGCGTGGTGGATTGTGGGGGCAGCCAGGTGAGGGCTCCGCACGGTGACTGCACAGAACACATGGGCTTCGGACGCGCGTGGATGTAGGACGGACATAAACCTATTAGCGTCTGTGCCTACACTGTGGGCGTGGGTCTGAGATGACGTAAATACTACAATAAAGTCACGTGCCGCGGACCAGGAGAGGTGCCCGGCAGGGGACCGCAATGACAGCATACTGTGAACAGAGGCGTCTGCTGGTCCCCCGTGCGCCCCGAGGCCCCAGATCAGAGAAAGGTAAAGAGCAGCGTCCACGTCGTTGTCTTTTGAAGACATCAGAAGCGGCGAACCCTCAGCGTCACTACTCATCCGTGCTTCTGTGTTTCTGGAAATGCCAGCCAGGACAGCCAGGTCGGCAACGGGGTGCCGGGGAGAAAGGTCCCAGCCTGGGCCCCCGAGGGGCACCCGAGGGCCTCGCCTGAGCGCCCACAGCTGTGCCGGCTCCACCTGGGCGTCCGCCTGGCTCCGTCTATTTGTGGTTACTGATCTGCGCTGATTTGATTTTATTTTCTCCTTGCCCGTGTTAACAGCTGATTGAGGGATAATCAGCCACGCGGCTGCAGAGCTATGCAAAGGAGCCATGAAATGGCCATAAATAACTCAATTGGCCACTTCACACGAGGGTTATTTCTGTCCCGCACAAAAGGGCTTATGCAACCTCCAGGCACCCCGCTGTCGGGGGTGCTGTCGGGCAGGGAGAGGGAACAGGCCTCTCTCTCCGAGCGAGGCCCCTGGGTGGGCAGCGCCCTGCACTCTGCACGCAGCCAGCCGCTCCCCGTCCCGGCTCACCCCTCCTTCCGCATGACCTCCTCTGGGTGCCCGCAGCCTCCTCTCCCAGGAGTGCCGGTCACCGCCTGTGCAGGACAAGCCAGCCCCAAACCTAGAGACTTAAACGATAACTCTGCGCCACGTGCTCTGTCTCACGGTCCCGTCAGACGGATGTCCCTCCGTGCCCCGTGCTGCCATCCCGGCTGAGCCAAGTGTCGGACTTCGGCTGGGAGCACAGTCGAGGCTGGGGCGTCTCATGTGGCCTCATGTACCTGCCACGCTCCGTGAGCACCTACGGCTCAGAGGCCAGCGAGCAGGTAGGAAGCCGAGCCTGTTGGGACAGACCCAGAATCTGGCAGAGCCGGGCCACCCCGGGGACGCCCTCCCCATCAGCTCTGCCCAGACTGTCTCCTGCCCTGCCTGTGTCACTCCCCAAGGGCCCTTGTCATCCATCGTCACCTCTCCCGCTTCCCGGCGCATCCAGAGCCCTCTGCCGCGGGACTCGGCGCCGTGCAGCGGGCCCCCGGCTGCGTTCTGCGCCCGGCTGGCCACCCGCGGTGAGCATGGCTGGGATAACGCCCGGCATCATCCTCCAGAACGTTCCGCCGGGTGCTGGGGCGTCCAGGAGTGCGCGGGGCTCCGGGGCCAGGCCCCGCCCCCCGGAGCTTCTGTGTGCCGGTTGGTCGGTTTGTCCGTCGTTCCAGCGGGTAGTCAGCTGGGACCCGCCCCCACCCCCCTGGAACCCGCAGGTGCTCCCCGATCCCGCTCCTCGAGCGTTCCGGCCCCCGGGACACCCTGGGGTTTGCAACGGTGCAGCCCCCCTGCTCTGAAGACCTGGGGGCAGCCTGGGAGACACCGTGCCCCCACTGGGGACCCCGCGAGGATGGCTCTCCGTAATACTGTCCCCTCCACGGCTGTCATTCCGTCCCGATGCTTCTCTGCCCGTGCCCCCCGGCCGGGCCACAGTCCCCACACTCTCTCTTGCTCCGTCACCAGCTCCGCTTTGATCTGATGCCGTGTCCTGGTCCTGGAGACCCTCCTTCTCCTTCCCACCAACTGAACGAGAGGCTGCCCAAGGCGGGAGGCAGAGGTGGAGGGCCACCCCAGCTCCTCTCCCCACGCCCGTCTGCGGACCTGTGTCCTCATGTCCCCAGACCAGCCACCCCAGCGATGTGGGTTAACGCAGCCTCAGGACCGAGACCATGAGCAGACAGGCCCTGGACAGCATGTGGACCCAAGGCAAACGTCATCGGACTGATCCAACTCAGTCACTCGTCCAAGTGAAAACTACCGTTGCAACACTATCCCTCAGGGGACAGGGAGGACAGTGACCCAAGGAAGACGGCAGCCGGCCACCAGCCTCCAGCGGACGAGTGGCAGGGCCTGGACGGTGTAGACCGGCTCACGCCCAGACGTCCACCTCCTGCCACAGCGCCACGTTCCCCGTGCTGCAAACCACCCCTGTGACAGGTGGGCCCTGGAACGGGCGCATGCGTCGGGGTCCCCGACCTTTGGAAGAACCTGCAGCCCAACCGCAATGGCTCCTCACACCCTTGATGATCTTGGGACAGGCACATATGGTTCACACCACAGTCCACGGCGTGTTTCGGGCTTGCCCCTCCTGAAACGGTCCCCCCAGAAGGCACGTCGGGCCATCACCACTGCGCACGCAGCACTAACACACCAGCCCCCCTGGATTTATAGAGGATTGCACGCTTCATCATCTTGTATGGGCTGCCTTAATTACATATCATCTTCCGTGACAGTTTAAAACACACGCTGTTGCCGCCGACACATGGATGACCTATTTTATACCACCGACCAGGAGTTTGATTGCGTTGCATTCTGGGCATTACCTGCAAACAGGGGGACCAGGAGCAGACACCCCGGCCAGGCTGTGGGCTGCGGGAAAGCAATCTCTGAGTGCGGTCTTCCCGGACAATTGCTCCAGATTGCACGGTGACTCTGCGCTTCTATTTCAGTGTCTGGATAATCATTGTAATTTTTGCTGCAGAAGCTGAGTGTTGGGTAAAGACTTCCCCTAAGGGGTAATTTAATTTAATAAAAAAGCTCTGTCCAGGGTCAGGGTAACAGAAAAGCAGGAGGCATTTCAAGAGCCGCCCTCCCGTCCCGACCACAGCCACCTTCCCGGAGGGCTGTTCGCTGGCTCCCGCTCTGTGAGAGGCTTTGATTCCTTAATACGTTTCTGTAACACGAGGGGGAAGAAATGAAAGACTCGCTAATTATTAAGCCGACAGTGACCTAACCTCTTTTCAAAGTTTGAGGAAAGAAAAAAAAGTCCTGAACAAACATTAAGAAAAAGGCCCTCTTTGCGGTTCCTGTTCACGGCCTGCACAGAGTCCTAGCGTGTTAAGGACAAGCAGCCTCTTAGCCCACACCTGTCATTAAGAATGACTTCTCTTTTTTTTTCTTTTTTCTTTTTTAAAAAGATTTTATCTACTTATTTTTTAAGACAGAAGGGAAGGGAGGGAGAAAGAGAAGGAAAGGAACAAAAATGTGCGGTTGCCTCTTGCACGCTCCCAACTGGGGACCTGGCCCACAACGCAGGCCTGTGCCCCAACTGGGAATCAAACCAGTGACCCTTTGGTTCCCAGGCTGGTGCTCAATCCACTGAGCCCCACCGGCCAGGGCTGACTTCTCTTCCTCACCCGCCCCCAGCCCCTGAATCACACATGGAGTCCCGCCCCTGCTCAAGCCAGTGGGCTTGGGGTGCAGACGGGCCTCTGGGACCACTTTTGGCCTCTGCTGTGAGGAAGTTCATGGGCTGCCGGTTCTCTCTGGGCCACTGAGGGCCAAGGTGGGGCCTCACCCACCGGGCTAGGGGCAGGCCTGCCTCGCGCACCCCGGAGCAGAAGCGGCCAACGTTAGTTTAATGCCTCCTTGAAACCCTGCTTCCAGCCGAGAAGATCACCGAATCACCACCCTAAGACGCTCACCCCCCTCCGCGCACCCGACAGGAATGCCTCATGGGACACGGTGCGGGGACCCTTGATAGGTGGCAAATGGCTCCCCGAGGCAAAGCTGTAATGGGCCTGTGATTACACAAGAACACAGGGGAAATGGACGGATGGGGTGGGGCACAGACAGAGCCGGGGGCGAGGGGTGACCGACAGCTCAGGGGCCTCCCGCAGCCCGGCAGGCAGCCCCAGGAGCTGATGGCCAGGGAGGCCGGCTGTGGTCCACCTGGGTCACGGCCCTGATGGCTATTCGGAGTTTCCCTGATGGCGTGTGACCCTCTGTCCCATGGGGCCTCACTCCCGTGGCTGTGGCTTCTCACCGGGGTTTCAGAAATCGGGAAAATTTTTCTCCAGGATTAAGGTGCAGCCCACCCCACCCCACCCCCAGAAAACTCCTCTGGCCACATTTGGGTGAACCCCAGTGAACCACGTGCCATTAGACACCCGTGCAACATGGATCAGAGGACCACCCCGCAGCATCGCCTGTCGGAAGCCCACCTTTCCACCCCTGTTGGTGCGACCCCAGCTCAGGCCCTGGCAGCAGCAGCTGCCACCAACAGGGAGTGTCCCTGCGCCACCGTCTGCATCGCGCTTCCCGTCCTGGGTTTCCCCACCCTGCACCTGCTAGAAGTCTTGATGGGGACACACTGAAGAACAGGTGGCACCTCCTGCCCTCGGTCACCCCGCTTCCAGCCTGGTGCCCCCTCCAATGCCAAAAAGCTGCCCACAATCCAGAGCCTTTCCCTTTGCTGCTGACCGCTCCCCTGGGAGCTGGGATGCCCACGGGGGCCAGTGGCTCAGGCCTGTCCGCCCCGGACCCCTCTCCGTGTCAGCAGTGACAACAGCTGCTTCTAAGCACCTGACACACATTCCTCCAAGCCACGGACCCCACCTGCTAAGTGACAGGTCTGTCCTGGACCTTGGGGCGCACGCACGGAGCACACAGACCTCTGTCTGTCCTTTCATGGGGCAACACAGGCACACGTGAGTCACACCGGCAAGGGAGACGGTGAGAGGGGCTCCGTGGGGATAGACACGGGAGGGGCTTAGGCAGCGCCAGGGGAGGACAGACAGAGGGGGGATCTCCGGGAGTGAGATGAGACGTGACCAAGGAGGGGCCAGGGGGAGACGCTGAGACTGTCCAGAGGAAGAAGCTTCCAGCAGGGGCAACAGGAAGGGAGAAGAGCCGAGGAGGGAGGCCGTGGCGAGGGGCACGGTGACGAGGGGCAGGCGGGGTCCCGCAGTGGCAGGGGAGGAGCGACGGGATCGGACCTGTGGCTGAGTCTGGCGCCGGCTGTGCTGAGGCCAGACCGTGGGGGCCGAGCGAAGACAGGGAGGAGGAGCCCTCAGAAGGCACCGCAGCGGCGCGGGTGGGAGAGGGTGGCACCGGACCCGCGGTGGTCGGGGGCAAGGGGTGGGGACGGATTGTGGATTCTGGAGAGAGCCGTCCCCTCGTCCCCACCCTGCCCCTCATCCACGGCTTTGCTTTCTGTGGTTTCAGTTACCTGCGGTTCACTGTCGTCCGAAAATATTAAATGGAAGATCCCGAAATAAACGATTCACACATTTTCAGTGGGCAGCTATTCTGAATGGCAGGCCAGGCTGCGTGGTGAGCTCTCAGGCAGTCCTGCCCATGCAGTGCGGGACGTGAGCCAGCCCCGGCCAGGTCCCCGCACCCTGCGCACTCCCCGCCCGTCTGCCACTCGGCACGGGGCCCTGGGGTCGGGCTGGCCGTCGCGGTACCACAGCGCTCTGTCCAGCTAACCCGTGTTTCACGTTGTGTACTTCTGGGCCGCCGCCCACAGCCATTCACACGGCTCGTATTATTACCGTACGTGGTGATAACTGTTCTTTTTTATTATTAGTCATTGTTCTTCATCCCGTCCTGGGCCTAATTTACCCATTAAGTTTTATCATGGGTATGTCTGTATAGGAAAAAACATAGTATATGTGGGGTTCATTATTACCTGCACTTTCAGGCATCCACGGGGGTCTTGAAACATATCCCCGTGGATAAGGGGGGGGAGCAGCTGTATTTTTTTAAAGACTTTTTAAATTTTTTATTGACTTATTTTTAGAGAGAGGGGAAGGGAGGGAGAAAGAGAAGGAGAGAAACATCAGTGTGTGGTTGCCTCTCACGCACCCCCAACTGGGGACCCAGCCCACAACCCAGGCATGTGCCCTGACTGGGAATCGAACCGGCGACCCTTTGGTCCACGGGCCGGTGCTCCGTGCACTGAGCCCAGCAGCCAGGGCTGGGCAGCGTTGCTGCGGGGTGGCAGCTGGTGTCTGCACAGGGGCCTTCCTTTCACGGAACGACAGCTGTACTGTCAGAAGCTCCCCACCCCTTGGCCGTGTTGGGGCTGCACTTTCAGACCCTCAGAGCTCTAGGCCGTTGTCCGCCGGCCGCGGGAAGGGCTTAACTGACCGCTTGGGACGCCCCCACACCGAATGGAGACGCACAGGAAAAGCCGTCCGTTCTTGCTGACGACGTCATTTTGTGTCATTGGTTCCAGTGGCTAAAACACAGACCAGCAGGCGGACGCGCACACACGGCCGCGTGGAGCGTGACGGCATCGCGTCTGAGACATACTGAAGTGACTCGGGGAAATGGGGATGCCTCACCGATTGTGTTTAAGATGCAAAGCCTGCGGAGCCCTTCTCCTCGCTGCGCCTTCATTCAAGAGGAGCTGCTGTTCACTCAGAGCTCGCCTTTTCTAGACGGCAGCGTCTGAGACTGTGGCTTAAAAGGTAAGATCGTGCTTCCACGGAGCTTTGCCCGCCCCCTTCCCCCCCGCCCCCCGGGACGGATGCTTCTGCAGAAATAACGCACCCACAAAATCTCATTCCACAGCTCTCTGGAGGCCTGGAGACTTTTCACCCAGCCAGCTGGAAACTTCCCGCAAGGGGGTCATTCTTGGTGCTTCGCAGGGCTCCCGAGGTCCATCGGGTGAGTCCCATGCGTGTTCATGTGTGTGGGTCTGCACGTGTGTGCGCATGTGCCTGCATTCACATGTGTGCATCTGCATGCACACAGCTGCAACAATGGTGTTGGTTAGTGCGCGGTTACTCCGGGATCGGCACTTGCAAGATTTCTCGGCAGCAGGCGGACCTTGGGGTTCCGTTTGGTCTGTTCTGCCTGTCAGTCAGGGGATGATTTTGGCTTTCTCACTGAATGAACAACAAAACCAAAGCAAAAGAAAATGCGTTCGATGATCTGGCAATGCACAGCGGCCTCTAAATGACTTCAGAAGCCACGTCGGGAGCCTTCAGGGAAAGGCCCGGATTGTAGCACCCCACGCGTCATTGTTAGAGTCTGCGTGTGTGGACGTGGGCTTTAATTTCTTTTAAGCATTCGCTGGTATGCTTATGACAGCTGTTATTTCCGCTGCTGTCATTCCTTCTCGTGGAAAAACATCCCAAGGGGCTGCAGATGGTTCCCTACGAATTGTCTAGAGACGCCATCTTGAGGACATGGGACTGTGTCTTGGAGCCCAGCCCTGGGAGGTGCGGGTGGGGTCGGTAATACCAAAGCAGCCCTCGCCCGGATCCTTTCAGACGCTGCACCAGGGGAACAGGGGCCGATGGCCAGGAAACGCACTCAGTGGCTGTGACTCTCAGCCTTGGCGGAGGTCCACGCAATCCAGGGGGGCCGGAGCAGGTCTCTACGTGTCTCGGACACGGGAGCTCAAACTTAGGGGATGACAGGGAGCGAGATCTGCTGCCAAGATTCCAAGCCAGCCACCAGCAGTCACGCTGACGGGAAGCCCTGGCAGTGGATCTGAGAGACCCTCGCGAGCAAGCCCAGGTGGGCACGTGCTACAAATGTGCTACATAACATGAGCAGAGTTGGTCCCTCCCGTTTGGGAGGCCCCACCCAGGTCCCAGGCCCCTGGCAGTTTCTCTGTTAGGGCAGATCGCCCCGTGACACCGCTTGTCAGTCCACGGTGGCAGCCACCGAGAGCCCCCAGTGGACTCCGCTGACCCAGATAGGCATGCTCAGATCAGAGCACCTCCTGTCCCTGGGCTCCCTTTCCAGGCGCGGTAGGGCCTGCCGGGGTCAGCCAGGGCATGGAACACCAGCTTTGATCCTTCTGATTGAAGCTGAGTAGTGGCTTCTCTGCATTCGGACCTCCTGGTCAGTCCCCCTCGGCCACAGCTTGTCTTCTTGCTGCTGATTCTGTCAAGGAAAGCACGTCCCCCAGTGCCAGGCTCCGGGCACCTGGCAAAGTGGCGTTCACACCTGCAGCAACTTACACGGGAGCCATGAAGAGTGCCGAGGTCATCTGTCCCCTGGGCAGAGCATGTCCGCCAGGGAGGATGCCCCGGGAGGCATACGTGCCCGGTCTTATCAACGCTCAGTCCCCGTCACATCCCGGGCAGACGTGACCGTGGCATCTCACTGATAGCCCCTTCCCACGCCCCACCTACCTCCTTCGTCACTGTCACTTTGCTCTGAGCCGTGTCTTTGATGAAAGCATTGGAGGCCAACTCCTTGCACTGAATTGCAGGAAAGACCTAAACACCCGGCCTCTCACTGCACCCCCTCAAGAGTCTGGGGGAGGCTCCAACAGGAGGATCCAGGCACCCTGACCCTCCAGCGCTTTCCCATCTGGTTCTTCTCACTGTGGTTTCATGGATCTCTTTGAAAGATCAAGAGAGGCCCTGACTGGGAAGCTCAGTTGGTCAGAGCATCGTCCTGCTGCACCGAGGTTGCAGGTTCAATCCCCGGTCAGGGCGCATACAAGAAGCAACCAGTGATGCATCACTACGTGGAACAACAAATCTCTCTCTCCCTCCCCCCTCCACTCTTTCCCCCTGTTCTCTCTCTCTCTCTAAAAAAAAAATAAATAATTTTTTTTTTAAAAAAGAAAGATGAAGTAGAGAGCCCCCGAGAAACGTGAGTGGCCTTAGCAAGTTCATCCAGACCACAAGGGCAGGGGTGGCGGGTCCCAGGCCCCCGCCACCGCGGACAGGCCGGCTGGACTCCGCGTGGAAAGTGGTCCCTGCGACAGGAGGCACATTCTTCGCACGAGATCCCTCCTCTGGGCCCCAGGGACCCGGGGACAGGAGCGGCCTCTCCGGCTGCTGCGGCTGACAGACCGGTACACAGGACACTGGAGAGTGGTCTGACAAAAGGCGTGGCAGAAGCAGGCTCGGGGTCTGTGGGGTGCCGAGCGGGGACCCTGAAGTCACCTGCAATCTGACAGTGTGGCAGGGGGCCGGCAAGAGGTGGGGACAGTGTCCCCGAGAGGTGAAGCCCACCAGGTCCCGTGGAATAATATGCTCAGGAGTCTGAGCGGGAGGCCGGTGGGGACATTCTGAGCAGACAGCCACTTCCTGGCGAGGGATGTCACCCCGGGTAAGGCTGCCCTAGCTCTTCCTGCTCAGTGAGGCGTCATGGAATCAGACCCTGTGTGACCATCACCCTCAGGTCCTTTAGTTCACAGATGGGAGGATGGGGGAGGGACAGGACCTCCTCGGGGCAGGTAGTGATGTCCCTGCAGACCTGGGGCCAGCCCGTGCTGCTGGGACATGCAGAGCCCATTCAGCCCCCCTTTTCCCCTATAGATGAGGAAACTGAGGCACAACAGAGTCAGAGCCAGACGTGAACCAGCCTAATTAGAAACGTCTGAGACGTCTCCTTGGCCTCACCGTGGAGGGCACGGCTGTCCTCACCCCTCCTGACAGCAGGCCGCGGCCCTCCCTCACGTCCCCCCCCCTCCCTCCCGTGGTGTCCTGCTCAGGAAGCCCGTGTTCATGCGCCTGGGCTCCCCCGGGGGCAGAACAGGGGTCCCAGCTTCCCGCACTAGCTAAGCCAGGCTGGTGCACACTGGAAACGGGCCTTTGTCGAGGAAGCTTTGCTTTCCTTCAGCCCCCGGAGAACCCCCTGGTTCTCTCTCCTTCCCGGCCTCCTGTCAGCGTCCCTCGAGGCCCCAGAGCCCCACCCCTTGCCTCTGGCCCCAGCCACCCCCTTTTTCCCAACAGATGTACCCACACGATCTGGATCCATCATTCACCAAAGCCTATGCTCCAACGAAGCGTGTGAACCGTGAAGCCGGGGACTGCCGGGCGTGTACCATTAAGAGATTAATTCCGACGCAGCCCAGAGGGCCTCAGTCTCTCTTGAGCATCGAGTGCCCAGAAAATGCCACGAGAGGAGAGAGCCAATTTATATTTTAATCAGCTTCATGGGAAAAGGCAGAAAGAGGCGCTGAGCTGTACCCAGTTGCCACCAGCCCACGCTGCTGGGACACTTGGAGCCCCCTCAGCTTTGCTAACACTCCCGCTGGTGTTCTGGAAAACCCTCACGTCTTATTTTTCTATAGTCAGATCTTGTGCCTCCCTTCCCGGGCATAGTTTCTCCATGAAGGTTGCACGCGTGTGTGTGCACATGCGTGTGTGTCAGTTGGCTGATTTGCTTAGAAACCAGGCCTTGAGCTCCTGTTGAGAGCACAGACGACGTTTGGTGCCTGACTCAGCTTCTCTGGCGTGCTCCTCCACGGGCGTGCTCGTGTGCGTGGCCTCCCAGGTAGCTGCACAAACCTGCATCATGGACTTCAGTGGGAGCAAAGCCTTCTCACACTGAACTTGACCCCAAACATGCATCTTCGGATCCAGTGGGTCTGAAGCCTTCTCACACTGAACTTGGCCATGGGGACAGCAAGCAGTTCCTCACTCCAGGCTGAGAGTCTCCAGAGCCAGCCAGTGGCTGCCCTGGTTTCTGTCTTGGGTGCCTGACAAAGATGTCCCTTCTCCTCTAGGAGGGAAGCCAGCCCATTGGGAACCGTGGCAGAACATCACTTTCGTTACCCCGCGCTCTGCCATCCCGTGGAATGCTCCAGAATGCGGTCAGACAGAACCACTGGAGGACAGACGTGCATGCAAAGCGTCCTCTGCGGTGCTGCACGATTGTACTTTGCACACTGGCCCTGAGCCGTGGCCCAGCCCCGGCACCGCCGGGCCCTGGCTGGTGTAGAACATGGATTGGACATAAATCTCTCCCTGGGAGCCCATACACTCTAAGGGGAGCCGCTAGACCGGCATAAATAATGCACGAGTGCCAACTGGTAAGTGCTGGGAGAGAGACCCAGCTACAGAGCTCTGCAGCTCAGAGAAGGGCAAACGTGAGGACAGCCGCCCTACCTCTCGGCCCAAAGCCTTCCGGAAGCTTCTCATGGCACTCAGCCAAAGCCAAAGACCTGAATGACCCACGGAGCCCTGCGTGTTTGTCCTGCCCCCCCGTTCCTCCTTGCCCACCTCTGCTCCGTCCTCTGTACTTAGGGCACTTCACCCAAGGGAGCCAGGCGTTCTCACACGGGCCCTTTGCACCTGCTGTCCCCTTGGCTGGGGACCCTCTTCTCGGGCATTCTCACCCCAGGACCAGACACAGAACCAGTAAGAGACAGATAGATAGATGATAGGTAGATAGATGGATGGATGCGTAGACAGAGAGAGATAATATATAGATAGCTGATCGATAGATGATCAGTGGATGATCGATAGATAGATGTAACAGATAGATGATAGACAGATGGGTGGATAGAGAGAGGTAACAGGTAGATGGGTGGACGAGTGAGTAGACACAGAGAGGTGACAGAGGACAGCAGACAGGCAGGTAGAGGCCATTATGAGAAAATGGCCGCGGAGTTTAGAGAGGCACGAAGTCCCGCGATCTGCGACGAGCAGAGCCAGCAGGGCAGTGCCGTCCCAGCCCGAAGGCCTGGGGACGAGGGAGGCTGACCACGGAAGTATCAGTCTGAGGGCAAAAGGCCAGCGTCGCAGCTCCAGCCATCACAGAAGGGGGACGTCTCCCTTCTCCAGTGTCTGTCCCATCCAGGCCCTCGGTGCACTGGGCGGAGCCGGGAGCACTTGGGGTGGGGAGGTGCTGTCTCACTGAGGCCCCCATTCAAATGCTCATCTCACCTGGAAACGCCTCACAGACACGCCGGGAAAGAAAAGCGAGCCAGATACCTGGGTGCTGTGGGCAGGCTGGTTCACACATAAAATCACCCACCTCCCTGGCCACTGGGTTTAGCGTCGTGCCATTGGCTTGGGGCCCCCAAAGGGCATGTGTGGGAGAGTGGGCCCTGAGAAACCTTCGAGGACACGTGTGCACAGCTCCTTGGAAGAACTCCGTGGCCCGGGGGAGGGGGAGGCAGGCACAGCTCAAGTGCGTCGGGTCAAAGGATGGTCCCTCTCAGAGGCAGGGGGACAGTCAAGTGGAGGGGTGAGGGGCCGCTGCCTGCCTGAGCCGGGCGAGTTTCTATAGCCTGCCCTGGGCGAGGAGGAGGGGACCTGGTCGGGGGAGCCCCCCACCTCCTCCCCCCACCCCGTGCAGTTCCCAGACCCTCACCTGGGCATCAGCCTCCGAGGCCACTCCCCGCCGGGTCACCTGGGGACGGGGAGATTCTCTGCGCGGCAGCAGCTGGTGGGGGTGGGGGAGCCGCAGAGGCAGGCAGCTGACGGCTTTCCTGAGCCAGGAACGCCTGCGTGGGCTCCGAGCTGAATAAACACACAGCAGGCCGCTCACCAGATGCCAGCACCTTCCCCTCTCCTGTAACACATGGCTGATGAGGCCCCGTCACAGCTCCCAACACATGCTGGCACCCTGCAGGGGGACGGCGGGGGCGGCGGGGCCCCGGAACAGCTGCGCTGCCTGCGTCCGAGGCCCCAGCCGGGGCGCAGCGGCCACTTAGCCACCCTGGGTCCACGGCCAGGCCTCAGTCGTCCTTTCTCCTCCTCCCCTCGGCCCCCCAGAGACCCGGGAACTCTGCCGCCAGGCGTGGCGTCCGCGGACACTGTGTTTGCAGCTCAGAGAGGGTGGGGAGCCAGGGGGAAGCAACGCCAGCGGCCTGCTGTGGGCACACGTGCTGTTGCCCCCGAGACCTCAGTGCAGAGGGGACCCCGGAGCTGCCGCGGGGGTCAGAGCAGCAGAGCGGGTGGGAGGGGCTTCGGGAGCTGGCCCTGGGCTCCAGCTGCGGCTCTGGCCAGCTGCGTGACGTTGGGATTTACCTCCCCGTCTCTCTGCCTCTGTCCCGTGGCGGTTACAGTAGTGACTGTCTGTCTCGTGGGCTTCTCCCGAGCACGCGTGTGAAACACCAAGACAGCCCAGGGACACGAGCCGGCACACGCCCTGCTCACTCTCCCCAGGGCCGAGGAGTCGGGGGCTCCCTTAAGTCACTGGTAGGCAGAGGGTTCCTCCCGGCATTTCCTACAGCCTCCCGCTCAGGGGGGCTCCTTGCTTCGGTGCTGGTTGGGCGGCGGACACGTCACTCCTGCAGAGACAAACCTTCCTAGCCCAGCTGACCTCCTGCGAGACGCTGGGGCCTGCTGCCAATGCCAACATGACTGAAGGATGCTCTCCCAGCGCGGCACCTTCGTGAGCGGCATGCCAGGGCCCCGGGCACAACGCCGGCTGTGTGCCCTCACTCCCGTGCACCTGCGTTTTTCAGGTCTGCCTTGCGGGGCACCAACCTCCGACGGCTCACCATCCTGACACCTGCCTCTGCCTCTTGTCTGCCACGGGGGGTGGGTAGATAGCCACAGGATGGGTGGCCACCGCAGAACGGATGGATATCCATGGGACGGACAGACAGCATGAGACGGACAGGTGCACATGGGATGGATGGAAGTCCATAGGACAGACTGATGTCCATAGATGGAGGGGTGTCCACAGGACGATTGGGAAGCCGTCAGATGGATGGATATAATAGGTTGGGTGATACCCACTGGATGCGTGGATGTCCATGGAATGGACAGCTAGCCACAGCATGAATAGGGAACCATAAGGATGGGTGGGTGGCTGTAGGATACACAAATAGCCACAGGATGGGTGGGTGGATGGATGGATAGCCATAGGATGGATAGCTCTAGCACCATAGGAGGGACGGAGGGCCATAGAAAAATAGATGGCATAGGATGGACGGGTGCCCATAGGATGGACAGGTGTCCGTAGGATGGACGGGTGCCCGTAGGATAGACGGGTGCCCGTAGGATGGCTGGGTGCCCGTAGGATGGCTGGGTGTCCGTAGGATGGATGGGTGCCCATAGGATGGATGGGTGTCCATAGGATGGATGGGGCTCTGGGGCCTCGAGGGACGCTGACAGGAGGCCGGCAGAGGCCGGGAAGGAGAGAGAACCAGGGGGTTCTCCGGGTGCTCCAGGTGCACTGTCCGCTGCCCGGGCCACCAGGCCACCGTCTTCGCTCTGTCCCGGTGTCTCACGGGCGCTCCTCTCCTGGGGGAGCTCGCACAGGTCCTCTGAGTCCCTGCTCCGGAGGCCACTCACCGTTCCTCCAGGGGCCCGCCTTTTCGTCCTCGGGGAGCCTGGAGCACTTACCACTGGGGGCCCCGTTAGCACGGCCTCTATGTGGTGAGGAACGGAGTGTGTTCTGTTTCTCTCTGCGCTGTGACCATGCTGGGTGCTAGGCACAGACTGGGGCCGCGATATGGGTCAAGGGAGGAAGGCGGGGGGGTGGGGGGTAGGGCGGGGCTAGATGCCGTAATGAACAGGTGAATAAATGGACAGATGAATGAATAAGTGGATGGGTGGACGGATGGACTAATTCTAGCACCGCCCACCCTCATATAAAACACTAGGAAGTGGGAGAGAGTGAGCAGTCTGTCCTGTAGGACCAGAAGGCCCCTCTAATTGGGTCTCAGACGACACCCGCCTCAGGCCGAGCTGGTGCCCCAGAGCAGCCTGCCCTCCCCGGCCCCAGACTGCAGTCGCTTCCTGGGGTTCTCACACTCGCTTCTCTGCCACTGGCCCCGGTCCTGCCTCTGGCTCTGCTGCCCAGCTGGACACTAGATTCTGGCCCCTGAGGACTTGAACCTACCCTGTAATCCCATCAGCATAGCAGTTTTAGGACTCACACCCCCAGAATCACACCCCTGTCTGCCCAGAACCTGGGCGTATTTTCCAAGGACAAAGAGGCACCGGACCAGCCTCTTTGTGACGAGGGGAAGGAGGAAGAAGGGGGGAATGAGGAGCCAGCCTTCCCATGCGTGAGCCCGCTGTCACACGGACAAACCCCACTGCCGTGTCACGGTGGAGGGGAAGGAGGCAGGTGCCTGGGGCGTGCTTGGAAAGGACATAGGAGAGACGCCTGGGGAGGACACACTGATTGACGGCCTGGAAACGTCCCACAAATATCCTTTAGTGACTCCTCGGACAGAGGGAAATTAACCCCATCTCACAGGGAGGAAAGGGAGGCACCCAGGAAGCCACAGCACATGCAGGGTCCTACCGCTAATGAGGAATCAAACCAGAGTTCAAGTCCAGCTTCCTCTGACTCTAGAACCCTCTACAGGCCCCTGGCCAAGGCCCTGGCATGAACAGGAGGGAAGCAGACAGGAAACTGATGGAGTGGTGGGGGGGGGTCGTGGTGCAGGAGGCAGGGAGAGCTGCCCATTGCCCGGACACGCAGCCACCCTATTGGCGGAAGCCGCAGAACGAGCATCCAGTTTGGAGCCTTTTCACCGGAACATTCTGGAGCACGCCAACAGCAGGTGCCAGGTTCCCTGCCGCACAGAGATGATGTTAGCCCAGTGTGTGACAGCGATTAATAGCTTATTTCTCAAATCAGCCTATTAGAAGTAATCACGCAGGCAACCGCGGGCCATTAATCTGCGGTGGAACCCAACCGGCGCAGGCTGCTGTCCGCACGACGTCCTGAGGTCACCAAGGACCAGGGGCTTTCGTGCACGGAGAGCACTGCTGTGGAGTGATGACAGCCAAGGATGGGCCCAAACAGTGCCCCAGGCAGGATCCGCAGGGGACCCAGAGCCTCGGTGCCCACAGCGGCCTGGGCTTTCTCCCTGAGGGCCAAGGACAGCTCCGTCGGCAGGCAGATTTGGAGCCCAGGACCTGCCACGGGTGATGACAGGCAGGAGAGGGTACTGTGCCTGGAATGTGATGTCCCTGGACCCAGGCACCCAGGGTGGAGGACTTTGTCCCCGCCACTGTAAAGCACCGCCAGCACAGGGCGACAACTCAGAGCTGAGGGACTTCGCTTCCTTGTGGTTTTGAGTTCTCTGCAGGCAGTGTGCCCGTGATGCCTACCCCGGGGCACACAACTCCCGCCAGCCACAGCCCCTCCCCGCCTGGTGCCACCCTCCTAGACAGGAGTGCTTCCTCAGGGCACTGACCTGTCCCTTCCCCAGCACCTCCCCCCACCCCACTGCCCTGAGAGATCCAGACACTTCAGGGTCAACAGGGAAGAAGGAGGAGGCCTCACCTGAGACCCTGGGACCGCAGAGGTGTGGTGCGGGTGAGCCATCTCCGGACCCCAAGTCCCAGAGGGGCAGCTGGGGCTCCACGCAGCCCTCCCTCCGAGCCACATCCTCAGTTCTGCAGGGAGGACAAAGGAGAGAGGGCGTCATCCCAGCGTCCTTCCCTGGAGACCTCAGCACCTTGATCGAGTGACAAACTACAGCCCTGCCTCAGCCTCAGTTCCCATCCTGTTGGACACAGCGGGACACGTGAAGTCCCCTGTCCCGGCCCACACGGCCTCTTCTTCAGCTGCACATCGGCATTCAGGGTGCCGTCGAGTCCCATTTTCTGGGCTTCTGAGCCAAACTCATCCATGGCCTGACTCGGATGGAGGGCGCTGAGCCTGCCCGTGGCCTCAGCCAGGCGAGTCGTCCCGAGAACCCGTCCCCGGCTCTGCTCCGGAGAACGTGCGTCTGTTGGAACCTGCGGTCTCTGACCCAACCTGCTCAGTCTTTCCTGAGCCCGGCCCCGGGCCTCTCACTTGGCTCTTCGGGGGCCCCACTGCGGCTGGTTGTCTAGGTAGGTCCCAGGGCCCTCCCAGGTGAATGCAGCCACGACCCCCTCAGGCGGGGCCGGGCACATCCCCCTGCTCCTCCTGCCTTCCTTAAAAGATGCAGCAGCTGCATTTTGGAGGTCCCCTGAGAGCACCCCCATGCCCCTCCCCAGTTCTCAAACCTAAGCCCGCAGCGTGCAGGTGCGCAGAAGGGACACCGGCCCTTCGTGAAGCTGTAACGACCGGGGACAGCCTGAACTTGCCAGGATGACAGACAAAAGGGCGAGTTCTCCCCTGACAGAAGGTACACCAAAGGGCCCACACCTCCTCGGGCAACCTGGCTTACACGGAACTTTTCAGAAAAGCAGCCCCATAAGAAATGCTCCTGGGTGAGGGTCCCCTGCAGAGACAGGTGGCATCGGCCGATGTGCTGATATGGCTGAACTTGAGCCAAGAGCAAACTCTGGACCCAAACGTCCCCTGTCAGGTTCTCCGCATAGACCCTCATTTGCATGACTGATGACTCCCCAATCCTGTGGTCCTAACAGAGGCTCCGGGGGGTCCCCGCACTCTGTCCTGAGGCCGACTTCCCTCAAACGCCCAAGAGTGTGGTGCACAGTGGTGGCCCGCCTGTCGGCTCAGCTGTTCTCCAGGTGTGAGGACGAACAGAAGAGCCAGCGGCTGGCAGCCCAGCCCTCCCGCAGGCTCCAGCTGGCACCCTGGCACCAGCAACCACCTGCCAGGCTTCCTCTCACCCTGCCGGGTTTCCTGCCCGGTAACATGGTAATCATCACTAATGACTAGCGGGCAGGTCACAGAGGAGCAGGGTGACTGCCTGCTCTGGAATTCAGGTACCTCAGGGCCTCTTCTTCTTCCTCCGCCCCTTCTCCCGCCCCCTGTCCCAGCTAGGTGGCCAGGTTTCTCCTATTCCCACATCAGAACCTCTTCTTCTTCCTCCGCCCCTTCTCCCGTCCCCTGTCCCAGCTAGGTGGCCAGGTTTCTCCTGTTCCCACATCACGGCCTCTTCTTCCTCCTCCGGCTCTCCTGCCCCCTGTCCCCGCTACGGGAGCAGGGCTCTCCTACTCCCACACCTGCCCTGCACTGCCTGCTCCCACGGCAACACTGGATTCTTCGCCACTTGTCTCCTGTCATTCTCTGTGGGAACCTGCTCAGCAGAGACGGGGGACACTCTAGAGAATGCCGTTGCTTTGGGTCATTTAGAGAAAATATGCCGGGAAAAAGAAAGGTCTTAGTGGTACATTTTGATATCCCCAGCAAGAAGCTTTAGGCCAATGTCCCTAATCACACGTGTTTGTTCTGTGGACCTTGAGGGGAACAAAAAGATACCCACCAAGAAGGGCTGCTGGTGGCTAATTGAGCTCAAGTTCAAAAACAGGGCAAAGCCGCCATTACTAACAGGGTCCTCGCGCCCAAGCCGCGCCTTAGGGAGAAGCCTGCGCTGAGCCACCCAGCTCCCTCATTGAACTGCCTGCAGAAAGGAGACCCTTGAATCTATTTCAACCAGGAAGACCCACACTGTCCCCATCCAATCGCAGCTGCACAGCGTCCGCTTCTTCACTGAGCGATCAGTGCAGGTCCATTCTGACCAATCAGGACACCGCCTTTGGGGCCAATCAGACTGTGAAGATTTGGAGTCCACATTTGCATGAGGATGAACCAATCAGGGACCAGGGGCGGGACTTCGCTCTATATAAGCCAGCGCCGCCCAGGTTCTGCGGAGGCAGTTTTCTTTGCTCTGACCCTGGCTGGTTTGGCTCAGCGGATTGAGCGTCGGCCTGCGAGCTAAGTGTCGCTGGTTCGATCTTCCAGTCAGGGCACATCAGAGAAGGAAAACTCTGACTCCAAAAAACCTCCGCTGCCTTGCGGCATACCTCTTCAGGGGAAAGGCTAAGGGAGTAAACCCCGACAGAAAATCCGGAGCCGGAGTCCCTAAGGCGGTTTGACGTTGTAGTCAACACCGGCAACTCCTGCGGCGCACCTGAAGCCAAGCTGTATTGACTCCGTCTTTCCCTTGGACCCTTCAGCTGCGAAGAGAGGGGGGGTCTGCTGCATGGGCAACAGCAGACCCTCCATATCACCCTGCCCAGGCTCTGTAGCTTCAGCTCCACTGGAGAGGACACTCCAGCGTCATCGCAAGATGTCAATTCAACACGGGAGGAGACAGATACCGTGTCACTCCCGAGTCGGACTGCACAGCCATTCTCGGCGGTGCAGATAGACTCTTAAGAAGCTACACCATCGTCTCTCGAGACGGACGGCTGCCAAGATAGCGGGGTGCTGTGTCTCCCCTGCTGGCGCTGAAGCCGCACAGCCGGCTCGGCGGGGCGGGGCAGGACAACCGCCGCGGAGCTGCCTCTCGGCCATGCGGGCCACAGCCGTGCTGCATCCCGGCTGAGCTGTTCGTGCGGGAGAAAGTTTCCTCCTCCGCCGCACCCCGAGTCGGGGATTCCTGTTGACATGGTTGCATTGCGGCCAATGACCCCCGGTTGACGGCACCAACGTGGCATCCGAGTCCCCTTAGCCCCACCATGAGCTCATCACAGTGGGGGTCGGAACCGGGGCTGAGAGTGACCATGTATCTCACAAAGAGGGGGCCTCCGTTGGCTGGGAGCCTGCACCGGGGGCTTTGCCTCCTTCCGAGAGGACAGCGGGGGGAGGAGGGGCCACGGCGGGTGAGAAAGGGCTTCTGCTTGCTTCCTTCGTTTGCTCCCCATCCTTTCTCATTAGAAAGAGTAATGCCGTGCCCTTTCTGCATAAAGTCAGGGACAAACATGGAGTTCTCCAGTGATTTTTAAAGCTAGAAAATAATCCACTGGAGGAGAAAAAAAAAATACAGCCCCACATGGAGCCCTCCGTGAGTAATAAATCTGCTACCTCTCATGGTCTGTTTCCCTAAAACAGAAGTGACTGCAGCAAGCGGTTTTTATTATTGTTCATATATTGTTTAAATATTTCATCTGGGAGATGCTGTGTGAAGAGAGACAATAGCCAGTCTGACATAAGATTTATTAGAGAAAGTTTTCACAAATATATTTGTAGGGAACGAAATATGTTTGTAGAGATTATTCCAGATTTACAGTGATTAATAATAGATCGAAGGGTGCAGGCATCAAAGAGTCTCCTCCCCAGTGATTTCTGTACCAGGTTGAGTCAGAATAGAACATGAGTATCAGCCGTGCCAGGAACCTTTTGCTAAAACAATGAGGTTTACTGAATAGAATGACATGAATACCAGTCTTTCCACTCAAAAGAAGTGCCCGACTACTTAGTTAAATGCTGACTGGCTAAGGGGGTCTTGAGCCAGGAGGCATCCGCAGGGTTGGCTCTGGCGGAAGCTCCCTGAGACCTGCGATTTGTCTCTGCTTCTGGGGCGGGCAGAGGCTGCAGAGACGCAGACAAAGCCAGGAGACTGCCCTTGTGGGCACCTCCTTTCTTCGGCGGTGACAAAGGGCCTGGACGTGCTCCTGAGACCCCAATCAGAAGCGTGTGATAACCAATAATCAAGGACTGATGGCTCCCAGCATACATCTGGGCGAAGAGAAAACCTCATTGCCTGTCCTCATGCCCGCGAGAAGCTCCCTAGCAATGGCAGAGCCTAGGGTGGGGGCTCCCTGCCCACCTACCTCCCTGCAGATGTGCATGTGGCCTGCACAGACCCTCCTGCACTGAGCGCCCCTTCCCAGGAGGCACCGGGCTCTCTGAGCAGGGGATGGGGGCATGCTTCCCGTGGGGCAGCTGCCCTCTGCCTCACTATCCATCTTCTGCCAGCAGGAGTTGGCCAGAGAAAGCAGGCTGATTAATAAAACCTCATGAGCAGACCCCGAGGTCAGCACTAACAGGCTCCCAATAAACAGTCTGTAGATTGAATGTTATCACCCCAGAAGGGTGAGTGGGCTTTGTTGAGACCTGACAGCCATGCCCATCTGCCCCACCAGTGACAAATGGCTTGCCACCCATCAGCCGTGATGATGAGCTTTGGCTGGGAGGCACGAGGCACTAATGAAGACGCCCCCGCCACCGCAGCTCCTGTGGCGAGGCTGGGCTTGGGTGGTGGTTTGCATCCGGCTTGAGAGCGGCGACCGGCGGGGTTCCCAGCCTCCCCGGTTTGTTGCCATGGAGAAGAAGCTGGATGGTTCCATACAGCTGTGCGGATGTCTCCCCCGAGACGCACCATGACAAGCTGGACTGGAAGTAGCAAATGAGAAGCTATGATCTTCAAACTGTATGAATAAGTGATTGATTGGGCGCCGAGGCCGTAAACAGCACTCTGTGTTCCAGCGGCGTGGGGCCCGGCAAAATGAAATAATCAGTCTGGGAGAGACACACGGTGCGGCCGCCGGCCCCCAGTGACCTTCCGTGGCGCGGCGGCCTGGGCCTGGGGAGCCTGCCCAGAGCCAAGGACCGCCTGCGGTGGGCCCCGCCGATGCCAGGTCTCTGCAGGGACCGCTGGCTCTGAGTCCCCCGGATGAGTCCTGGCATGTGTGCCTACTGGTGCTTTTTAAATAAAGATGTCCACTTACTTCTTCCCACCAGGTCCCCGGCCAAGTCCTCCTAGCCTCACTGGGGGACCCCGGCCAGATGTTTTGGGGAGGGAGGTGAGGGTCCACAGAGACGTGTGTCCCTTGGACCTCCCACCTGGTGACTTCTCGCCCCCTGGTCGGACCCAGCTGGATCAGGACATTCCACACGCAGCCCGAGTGGCCAACGACCTGGGGAGGGAAAACAAGCCGGCCGCCATCCTCTCTTGACTTTGGACCTGGCCAGTTAGGAGCAGCCAGTGGCGGTGAGCCAGCAGGGGACATCTGGGCCTGGGCCAGCGGGAAGCCGGTGACACCAGCAGGAGTCAGAGACGGAGACTTCCACCGTCACCAGGGTCTCCCTCCAAGACTCCAGGTGCTGTTGCACTGACCACTTGTGCTATTTCCTGTGTTTCTGATGTCCCCGCAGGGCTGGCCGGTCCCCAGACACGGTCCACACTCCCTTCTCACTGAAGGGCAGCCCGTGCCCCGCCACCTCTCCTATCAGCTCTCACCCGGGTCCCACCCGGGGCGGGTGCCGGTCACGGAGCAGTGCGCTGGAGCCCACGACAGTTATTCGAACCGGCCAGCCCTGCCCCGGCGGACGCTGCCTCACTGCCCTGTGCAGTCCTCCCCAAGGACACCCCAGCAAACACGTTCCCTCTCCCTTCTGCCCCCGACAGCCCCTGTGCTCCCTGGGCAGCCCTGCCCAGCAGCATCATCCGTCATGATTCCAGACTGGAGACAAGTCCGTCGCCCGCCGACAATAAGGTGAGCGCATGCATCGCAGCCTGGCTTCACAGCAGCGACAAGAGTCTGTGGCTGCTGGAGTCACGTGGATTAACGCCACAGATGGCGTGTGGAACCAAAAAAGGCCAGACAGGAAACGGTATGTGCTTCGTGGTTATCTTTACATGAAGTTTTAAAAAGCAGGCAAAACAAGCTGATCGTTATAGGATTGAGCTGGTGAGATAGTGGGGTGGCTCTGGCTGGGAGGGGCCGTGGGGGATTTCCGGTGTTTTAATGCTCTGTAGCCCGCACAAAGGAGCTCCCCGCCTAAAGATCCACCCAGCTGTGCCGTCTGCACGCTGCTGTGTGTGCTCTGCTCCCTTTACATATTTACGGAAAACACTTCCCCGTTCTGCATGCAGGTGGCCCCAGGCGTCACATCAGGCTTCTCGGTGACAAAGCTAGAACCTAAGGCAGCTCTGCACCTTTGATCTTTGAACGTTTATTCAAGCAGAATCTCCTGTCTCTGGGACTCTGCTTACTGGTTAAGAGAGATTCTTCTTTATGCGTCTGAACTCAGGGGTGGCCGGGTCTCAGACCCTATAAAGTGCGAGATCAGTGTCCTTGGCCCCGTGGCTCTGTGATACCATCACTGATCAAAATCCATTCAACTGAGAATTCAGTGCAATTGCTGACACGTCACGGCATTTTCATAGACTTTGCATGTGTGTCAATGCCTTAAGACTGGTTTAAAAAAAAAAAGAGGGGGAGAGAGAGAGACACCCTTGAAAGAATTCTTAATTCTAGTTTCAAGAAAGTATAATTGACTCATTTTAATGATGACAGCACATACCCATCGCTTTTGTCACACACCTCACAGTGGCATTGGGTCCTCGTTGGTGACAGGAAGGACAGCAGCCCACGGAGCAGGAGGGCAGGTCCCGGGCAGGACCACACCTGAAGAACGGGCTGCAGTAGAAAGAGAAGACATGCCGGCTTTGTCTCTGCTGAATTCCTTGTCATCCTTGAAAATTCAGAGGATAAAATACAACCCTCTCTGGGCTCAGTGGGAAATTACGGGGCACGCGGCCAAGAGCCCGGGGCCTAGCCCTGGGTGGTACAATGGTCCCATCGTGCAGGAGGCTGCCCCTGACCACCCCGTCCACCTCCTCACTGGTGTCAGCACGGCTGAGGCTCAGAGAAGCGTATCGCTCACGACCAAGCTGGACAGGCAGGCGGGGGCGGCAGGACGTCTCCCCCACGTGATGCCCACACACCTGCAGGCAGGTGCTCCCCCTACTCAGCCCGCACCCGGTCCCCACCACTCATCAGATGTCACCTCCTGCAGCCCACAGGCTTTCCTCGTTTATGAAAGCTGGAAGAACAGGGATCTTCAAAAACCAAACGTGCCTCTTGGCTCAGATGAGCTGAGACAGGGACAGAAATAAATGCGCATTTCCTGTCAATGTCACAGTGGACGGACGACTCCAGGCGGATGGGTTTCAAAAGCCTGCCCTTCTGCACCCTCAGGAGACCGGCTTCTGTCGCCTGCCCAGACCCGGATCCAGAGAGACTCTTTGGAAATAAGCTTAACTTCCGCATCATTCTGCCCCCGGAGCCTTTTGGCTGCGTGTGGGCACCACATGTCCCAAGTCACCTTCAAGCAGCGTGTGGCAGCTGTGTTCATTTGCTCTCCTGTTCTCCTTGTTCCTCAAGAAGCCGTGACTGGTGGCGGGAGGGGCTCCAGGCCATAACAGTTCAGAAAACAGGATGAATAAACAGTAAGTGAAAAAGAAAAAAAAAATGAAGAGAGGAAGGAAGGGAGGGAGGAACGGACATTTCTGGGGGTGGCAGTACGGCACGGGGTTTTGGGGTTTAAAAGGCGGGCATTCATTCCAAAGCATATTGGAAAACTAATATGGATGCAGAACACCAAACCAGGAACAATATAATATTATTGCTTAATGTAAAAGACTCGTCCACATAAGAAACGTCCAGACCTATAAGCAGTTCTTAAAGAGCTTATTCAAGCCCCGCTGACGGCAATGCCGGGAAGCAAGACCTCCGTGCTCCCAAGCACCGCCATTCCCCGGCTTCTTTTCTGCGCCTGGAATTAAGGCTGGAACCGAGGGCACATTCCTGGAGGTGGGAGAGAGCGGGGGAGTTGAGATTCCGTGCTTCCTTGAGGGGCCCAGAAAAGAGGATTATTTCTGTCACTGAGGATTACGGGGGCCTTTCAAAGGTGTGTGGACCCAGAGCATCCCAACAATGGGCAGCACTTGCTTAAGGCGAAGATAAACCTCATTTGAAAAGCGACCTGCCCGGGGTGTGCTGCTCCTCGTGACCGGCCCACTTAGGGGTTTGCGATCAGATCCGCCTGAGAGGCTGCGTTTGGCCATTGGGACTGTCAGTTTTATCCCCTCTCTGTTCCCAGACGGATTGATTTGAAAGTCAGAGCTTGAACCAAGTCATCGCTCAGGCGCTTGGGTGTGCCGGCCATCTTGGGGGCAGCACGTCAGTCTCTGAAGTTTGGGGGACCCCCCAAAGTGCTCGCTCTCTCTGCTTTGCTCTCCTCCCGTTGCCTGAGGCCTCTTCTCAGCCAGCAGCACGAGCTTGGGATGCACAGGGAAAGCCCCCGTCCTAAGGAGCTCACACTGGAGCTGGGCACGGGAGGGGCCCAGAGGTCAACACCCGCGTGCCTGACAACTTGACCCAGCCTCGGGCCCGCCAGCCAGGAGTGGATAAACTCGGCCTGAGGGGGCTCAAGTCTCCTGGTTCTCCCCGGGCCACCTGACCGTCCCCTGTTCCTGGCCGCGCCCAGAGCAGCTGCTTCCCGGAGCCCGCACCAAAGGCTCGCAAAGGCAAGAGCCTTCAGAGTGCCTTGTTTGGGGGGACCAATGACGTGCCGGGCGGGGGCCTCAGTCAGGCTGCCGGGGGCCTGAGGATCGGTCTTCCCTGGAGAACTGGGGGTGGGCAGACAGTACTCCTCACGGGACGGGGGTGGCCGGGCATCCAGGGTGGCCAGCATTCTTCCCAGAATGATAACTTAATGATCCCGGGTGGTCTTTTAAGAAGGAAAGCCACCAATAAGACTTGTCTGAACTGCCAGCGCATTCCCCCGGAACACGCAGCCATTCCCCTCAGCACAGCGCGTCCCTTCTCTGCCTCAAAGTGACCTGCGTGGGGGCTGTCCGGAGCCTCGTCTGGCGCATGTTGATAACGGCCGCACGCTGGGCCACCCTGCCTGGAGGACACCTGGTTAAATATGTCGGGAGAGATTAGGACGGCTTTCACAATACTTCTAAGAGGCTTATGTCTCAGTATCACCTTTCCCCAAACATCCGTGACGAGGATTTAGATAAGATGTCTCTAAAATGATGTCCTAACCTGCACACTGCCGCCTCCCCTCCTGGTCACCCTGCGAGGAGAGGAACAATGCCCGTGCAGGGGTTTCAAACTTGTTTTGGGTCTTAAGGTCTCAGCTCCACATAAAAGGGTCGGCCAGTGACAGAGTGTCACCCACAAGGACACCTGGAGCCTTTGGTGCCTGCTCGGACAAGCCCATCCTCAGCCCCAGCACGTCGGGCCGCCCTGTCTGAGCAGGACTAAGAGAACTGGGTCAGACAGTGGTGTGACGTCCAGGACCAGCCCTGGGAGGCCACGTTCATGCGATTCCACACCTGCGCCTGTCACAGCAACGTCCTCCCTCGGTGGGCGGGCAGCCCTCTCTTCCCTGAGAGTGAACACGCGACAGGCTTTGGCCAACGGCCTGTATGCAGGTGACCGCAAACCAAGGTTTCTTTTGTTTGTTTGTTTGTTTTGTTTTTTAAGTTAGAAGTGAGGTGTCACAATTCTTTTTTTATTTTTAATTTACTTATTTGTTTTTAGAGAGAGGGGAAGGGAGGGAGGAAGAGAGGGAGAGAAACATCAACATGTGGTTGCCTCTCACACACCCCCAACTGGGGGCCTGGCCTGCAACCCAGGCCTGTGCCCTGACTGGGAATTGAACCGGGGACCTTTTGGTTCACACGCTGGTGCTCAGTCCACTGAGCGAAACCAGCCAGGGCCAAACCGAGCCTTGAAAGCACTTCAGCCCGTGGCCTGGCTGGTCCTAGACCCTGTCATTGCCGTGCCAGCCTGCTGTTCCCAGGCAGAGGGCGGATGTCAGGAGACTCATTCAGCCCAGCGCCGCCGATACCTGTGAGCCCACCAGACCCCTCCAAGAGTCAGGGGTCTCCAGAGACAGAGAACTGATCAGGCGTGTGGACAGAGAAAGAGAATTATGTGTGTGTTCCCATGCATAATGGATACACATACATGTTTCTGTCTCTTTCTATATTTATAGACAATAGAAAGAGACGTATTATGGAGACTTGCCTCGTCCACTAATGTGGCTGAGGTGTCCGTCCCCTGGCCTGCTGTCTGCAGGCTGGAGACCCAGGAAAGCGGATGTCACTCTGTTTGAGTCTGACGTCCTCAAATCAGCAGCACCAAGGAACAGAAGACCAATGTCCCAGCTCAGGAGCCAGACGGGGGCGGGGGGGGGGGGGTGGAAGCAGGATGCAACCTTCCTCCGCCTTTTCCTTCTCTCAGCCCATCCATCCGCAGAGCGCGTGAGGCCCGCCTGCGTCGGAGAGGGCCTCCTGCTTTGCTGAGCCTGAGTCAACCATCGATCTCACCTGGGAACCCCCACAGAAACCCCCAGAATGGCGTTGGGTCATCTAGGTATTGGGGCCCTTCGTGTCCTGGTCAAGCGGGCACACAAGATTAAGCATCAGACCCGCCAAAGCACCCAGGAGGAGGACAGGAAGTACGATCTCGTCACTCCCGGAGCACACATGTTTGTACAAGGCCAGGCTGGCTTCCCCTCTGGGTCCATGTGCCCCCCTCGGACCCTGGCCCCCAGCAGGCAGCTGATAAATGGTGGACGTCTGTGCGCAGAGGGCGCGGTGCAGCCAGCCCCGGGACGGCTTACAACATACAACCGAGGCCCCACCTCCGGGGTGGGAGGTGGGGGAGACACCTGGGCGGCCACTCTCGGGGTCAGCCTTGCACCCGCTGGACTCTGCGGCGGGCAGCCCCGCTCTCTGCGCCGGGGAGCCCGGCCTCGTCCTGACCGGGGTCCACGCGCCCTCGGCCGTGAGAATGGAGACCGTGCACGCACTGCGGTCTACACGACCTTTGTCCTTTGATTTGGAAACGCCTCCCGTGACTTGTCTGCGGCCGCAGTGAGTGTCCATTCCTGGAAGACCTGGTGACAGTGGGTTAGGAGGTGGCTGAGACGTTAGCGGACAAGAAGCCCCTTCCTACCAGGGGGCAGCCCGACACAGGGGACCCCGAGATGCTGCGCCGAGGCACACACCCCAACGCCAGAGGAAGGCTTCCTCCTGGGGCCAGCCCGGCGCCCCGTGCTGCCGGTGTCCTCCCTGCCCGTCTCCACAGAGCGCACGCGCGGCTGAGGACGGGCGGGCCTCGTTTACGTGGAACGTGGCCGAGTGTGCAGGGTGGCCTAGGGAGTGACAGTGACACTTCTCTCCAGAGGAAGAAGGAAGTGTCTGATTCCCATTCCCTGGGGCTGAGGACCTGGCACGTGCTGTAGCTCACTGCGGAGCCGAGGGAGAGACTCGGTGCGTTCGCTGAAACCCCGCGGCTTAACAGACAGGCGAGCGGGTGCCAGCAGGGAAGGCGGAGCGGTCCGGCGGGGGGCGGAGCGGTCCGGCTGGGGGCGGAGCGGTCCGGCTGGGGGCGGAGCGGTCCGGCTGGGGGCGGAGCGGTCCGGCTGGGGGCGGAGCCGTCCGGCGGGGGGCGGAGCCGTCCGGCTGGGGGCGGAGCGGTCCGGCGGGGGGCGGAGCGGTCCGGCTGGGGGCGGAGCGGTCCGGCTGGGGGCGGAGCGGTCCGGCTGGGGGCGGAGCGGTCTGGCTGGGGGCGGAGCGGTCCGGCTGGGGGCGGAGCCGTCCGGCTGGGGGCGGAGCGGTCCGGCTGGGGGCGGAGCGGTCCGGTTGGGGGCGGAGCGGTCCGGCTGGGGGCGGAGCGGTCCGGCTGGGGGCGGAGCGGTCCGGTTGGGGGCGGAGCGGTCCGGCGGGGGGCGGAGTGGTCCGGCGGGGGGCGGAGCGGTCTGGTTGGGGGCGGAGCGGTCCGGTTGGGGGCGGAGCGGTCCGGTTGGGGGCGGAGCGGTCCGGCTGGGGGCGGAGCGGTCCGGCTGGGGGCGGAGCGGTCCGGCGGGGGGCGGAGTGGTCCGGCGGGGGGCGGAGCGGTCCGGCTGGGGGCGGAGCGGTCCGGTTGGGGGCGGAGTGGTCCGGCTGGGGGCGGAGCTGCTGGTTTCCTGATCGGCCGTGTCCTTTGTCCTGGGCTAGATTGCAGACCTGGAAGGCAATGCCGCTAAATGCTCGGTCCCTGCCACTCGAGACGTGGTACATGGACGGTAGAGGGACGACTGTCCAGGGCAGGAGGAGCTTTTCCGCAAGGAGCGGTGGAGGCACGCAGCCGCCCTCAGCCGTGTGGTCTGGCGGCAGGGACTGTGACATTGGCCCCACAGCGGGAAAGCAGAGGGCGGCGAGGTCCAGGCTCCGGGTGGACACTGGGGTGTCCCCAGCCCCGGCACTGTTCCTCTTCCTTCCCCGCATCGCAAGTCAGGTCCCCCTTCTCACCACCTTGGCTGCAGAGACTCTGCGACCCCAGGACTTTCCATCGGCCCCCGTCGGAGCAGAGCCTGGTGGACGGATGCTATAAAAATAGCTTCTATTCTTTACTTCAGTGACACAGAACGCCCTTCTGCCATAATGAGGCGGGGGCACGGGGTTGATGGGCAATATGGCCACAACTACACAGAAGTGGTGAGAAAACAGCGTCCAGTCATCAAACTGATGGCGCGGATCGCGCCAGGGTGGCGAGATCAATGTGGATCTTGTTCCCTTTTAAAAATATTCTAAGGGACTTTAATTTTTTTCCCTCCCACAAGTAGCTTATAGGACTTTTATAATTAAAAAAAAAAGTTATGCAACACTAAAAAGAGACACATCTCGCTGGCAGTCCAGTTGCTAATGGTGAGAGAGCGCAGAGCCCTTGTCCCTCAACAAGACTCCGCGGGAGCCCTGAGCTGGCACCTCGGCAGGTGGGGTGAGACCAGAGTGCAGCCGGGACACAGCCCTACGAAGCTCGCTTTCATTACGAGCTTTCAAAGATCTTTATAACTCTGTGTCCTTTCTGTGAACTGTTTGGAGAACAAAAATAATTTCTAAGAGGGACTGATGAACTGTGACTTTGGGGACAATTATTTTAAAACTAGGAGTCAGCAGAGCTTACACTGGGAAGGAGAAAAAGGAAGACCGTGGTCCCTCCAGCTGTGGAGGAACCTGCCAAGGTCACGGGCGACGGCCGGAGGGCCACACGGCCCTCGCTGCTCCTGCCCACCCCGCCTCCCCAGCCAGTGAAAAACTCAGCACTGCCTGGCTTCTGGGAAGAACACCCCAAGGACAGGAGATGTGACATTGAGCACGTGGAAGAACCTTCCAACCCTAGGAGGAAGCGGGGCGGCGAGCTCCCTCCTGCTGCAGAGATGAACGTGACACGGAGACACCGCCCCGTCACGGGAATCGCCCAAAGCTCACCTGAGCTGACACAGTGACGGCATTTGGGGAACCACCTGGCTCTCAGATGGCCAAGGAGAGAGGGGAGGGAGTTTCAGCCTGATTCCCAGGAATCTCTGCAGCTGCACAGAAGGCCTGGCCAACACGAGGAGCAGGTTCCCTCCTCACGGGAAAGCTCCCCTCTGCATGTGTTGCCCATTTTCTGGTCACCCTCTGAGTAAGAAATCCTCTCCCAGAGCTGTGACTCTGACCTCCGCTCCTGGCCCGTGCTCAGGTACAGGACAATCATGGGTCACACTCTTAACTCCCAAGCCCTCTCCTGTGTCCCCCACCAGATGTCCAGGCTGGACATGGAGCTCCTGTGTGCCCGCCCCATTCACAGTCCCCTGTAAGGGAGGTCACTTCCTCCAGGCCCCGTGGGAAGGGCCGCTGCTGTGTGGTGTGCCCCAGTGGCCTGGCCCCTGCTGCCTGGCTGTCCAGACGCCGGACACTTTACCATCGTCCATGCAGAGTGACCTCTGGAGGTGACCCGGCACAAGGAAGGGGATGAGCTGCCCCCACCTGTCACTCAGCACCAGAGACAATGAAGCAGAAGCCGTGGGGGCAGCTGGGAGGAAGGACCAGGTAGAGAGCAGCAGGTTTGGAGAGAGAAATGTGACAGGCCACACTGCCCCCCAGACCCGAGAGGACGGCCGTCCTGGACATGCACCTGCCCGTGAAAGCTAAACGTCAAACAGGACATGAGAAATGGAGCCACTTGGGAAGGCGGTGGTCCAACAGAAGGAATTCTGGGCCCCGCGGCCTTCCAAGCCCCGGCCCAGCGCTGTTCACCGCCCCTCCTGCAGGGGGAGAGCCAGGCTCTGCCCCCCACTGTGTGGGGGGACCAGCAAGCAGCAAGGCTGAGGAAACACGGGGGGAGCAGAGCCTCCATCCCACGTGCCATGGGAGCAGGAAGCCGGTGCCTGAGGTCAGGGGCCCCAGGTCAGGGAGGACCTGCCCCTGAAGGGTCCGAGGGCTGGGCGCACAAACAGGGGCCAGGCGCCCACAGGCGCGGGGCAGGGTCCTCCACTGGGCGAATGAACCCCACGGTTCTGCTCTCCAGGACCCCAGCCTGGCCTCTCAGCTCTGCAGCCTCCTCCCCAGCCCGTGGGCAGCCGTCTGAGCAGGACGCTCCCAGCAGGACAGCCCTGTAGGGCCACCGTTCTTCAAGGGCTTCTGTGGCTGTTGTCCTCGGGAACAACAGTTTTCCTGACCCCATTCCGTCGGGCTGGGTGGGCAGGGGGAGCCCCCAGATTCTCGGAGGGGGGGGGGCCTGCCCCACAAAGAAGCTGCTCTTCTTGCGACAACTTTCGGACAGTATCTCCCCAACCTCGTTTTCAGTAAGCAGGTTGGGCTGAGAGCTCAGACGCCGGCTCTAAGGTGAGTTCGCGCTGGGGACCTGACGTACCCTACAGGCAACAGCACCACGTTGTCTGCTAGAAGGAGCCTTCGGATCGATCTTAAACTTACGCGGTGTTCTTGTGTGCCCGCTGTGTCCCAATAAAGCTGGGGAAAGTAAGCAGGCGGCTGAGTTCCAACCTGTCTTTGCCCACATTCTGCCCCTCTCATCGCTGGCCTGGCCCCTCCCCCAGGCTGGGTGAGCTGTTTCCGCTTCTCAGGGCCCAGGGCCCCCTCTCCCACCCAAGCTTAGTGCGTGCAGATTCAAGAAGCTCAACACGCACACACCAACCAAGCACACGCATCCGAAACCGTAACAACGCACACCATAATCCAGCTTCTCAAAACCAGTGCTAAAGAGAACATTTAAAAAAAAAAAAAACCCAGAGAGAAATGAAGGAATGGGAGGCTCCAGATTCCAGGTCAGAAAGGATGACTTTTTTTTTTTTAAGTATACTTTATTGATTATGTTGTATGGTAGTTCCATTTTTTCCCTTTGCTCCCCTCTGCCCAGTACCTCCCTTCCCTCCAGCAATCCAACCCCCCTTAGTTCATGTCCATGGGTCGTGCATATAAATTCTTTGGCTTCACCCTTTCCTGTATTATTCTTAACTTCCCCCTGTCTGTTTTGTACCAACCAATTATGCTTCTTAGTCCCTGCACCATTTCCCCATTTCTCCCTCTCCCCATCCCAGCTGATAACCCTCCATGTGATCCCCACACCTGTGATTCTGTTCCTATTCTGGTTTGCTTAGTTGGATTTTGTTTTCATTTTTTAGATTCAGTTGTTGATAGTTGTGACTTTGTTGTCATTTTAGTGTTCATAGTTTTGATCTTCTTTTTCTTAAGTAAGTCCCTTTGACATTTCATATAATAATGGCTTGGTAATGATGAACTCCTTTAGCTTCACCTTGTCTGGGAAGCATTTTATCTGCCCTTCCATTCTAAGTGATAGCTTTGCTGGATAGAGTAATCCTGGTTGCAGGTTGCCTTTTATCACATTGAATACTGCTTGCCAGTCCCTTCCTGCCTGCAAAGTGTCCTCTGAGAAATCAGCTGATAGTCCTATAGGCACCCCCCTGTAGGCAACTCTCCGCCTCTCTCTTGCTGCCCCCAGGACTCTGTCTTCATCTTTCACCTTTGGCATCTAAATCATCATGCTTCCTGGTGTGGTCCCCTCTGGGTCCAGCTCGCCCAGGATCCTCTGTGCTTCCCGGACCTGTATGTCCATCTCCTTCACAAAATTTGAGAAGTTTTCCTCATTTTTTAAAATTCTTCTTTCCTCATTCTGTACTGGTTGACTGTTTTTTTCTTCCTTATGTTCCAAATCATTGGTTTGAACCCCAGTTTCCTTCCCTTCACCATTGGTTTTGTGTGGATTTTCCTTCATTTCACTTAGCATAGCCTTCACTTCTTCCCTTATGCATTTGCCGTACTCAAGCGTATCTGTCAAGTCTGTGAGCATCTTTATCACCAGTGTTTTGAATTCTTCACCTGTTAGGTTGGCTATTTCCTCATCTGTTAGGTTGGCTATCTCCTCGTCACTTAGTTCTCCCACTGGAACCTTGATCTGTTCCCTCTTTTGGGCCACACTTCTCTGTCTCCTCATCTTGACAGGCTCCTGTGTGTGTTTGCCTCTGTGTCTTAGGTAGAGCTGTCACTCCTGTTACATTGTAAGGGGTGGAGCCTTAGGGATTCGTCAGTACAGGGTGACCTGTTTCACCACGTTGTGGCGCTGTGTGTGGGGGAGGGGTCAGAGAGGGAACAATGCCGCCTGCCCAGCACTCACCCCTTTTCCAGGCACCTCTCCCACTTCCATATGGGACTGGCACCCCTCTAGCTGTTGCCCTGGCCGTCGTTCCCAGAGTGGGTGGATCTGCGGACGTTCTATGACCGTGGGGGCCCTTTAAACAGGCAGACTCTGCTGAGAGACCGGCAGTTTCTGCCTCCACCCCAACCCCCACGGGTCTGCACAGCCAGAAACAATGAGGCTTGATTTTTCCCGGCGCTGGGACTGTCAGCTGTGTGGTCTGGTCAGGAGCTGGGAATGCTCCCCAGGTGTCCCTCCTGACTTTTTAAAACATGTGACTGCGCTTTCCAGCAGCCTGCTGCTGCTGCCGCTGCTGCCACCACGCCGTGTCCTCTCCACCCCGGCTCTGCCCCTCCTACCTGTCTGGGTGAGTATTTCTTCTTATATCTTTGTTTGCTGGACTTCCATGCAGCTCGATTTTCTGGACTTCTGGTTGTCTCTAGTTCTGAGGTAGTTGTGTTCCTTCTTAGTTGTGGAGGGAGATGCAGCGTGTCTTTCTACACCTCCATCTTGGCCGGAAGTCCGGAAGTGAATGACATCTTAAAGGCCCTGAAACAAAACACTTGTCAGCCTGCAATTCTATACCCAGCAAAAAGGTCCTCAGAAGTAAAAACAAGAATAAATATCTTCACAGATGAAAGCTGGAGGACTCAGTTGCCAGCGGAGCTGCATTACGAGAAGCATCCAAGGACGTCCTCAGAAAGGAGGAAAATGGCTCCAGACCAAAATCTGGGTCTACATGCAGGAATGGGCAGTCCTGGAAATGGCAACGGCGTGGGTAAACGTGCGAGATGTTTTCATCTAAACTGCCTCACAATATAACTGACTATTTAAGCAAAAATGGTGGTAAGGTATGGTGGGGTTATAACGCATGTAAAAGGGAAGCGCATGGCAGTTGCCACATAAATAGCAGCATGGGGTGGGGATGGAAGAGTGATGTTGCAAGACTTTCATCCTACCTGGGCAGTGCTAGGATGTGCCTGGGACAAAGGGAAGGTATTTACTCTAAAGCCCAAAGTAACCACTAAAATAAAAGACAAAAAGTTAAAGTTAATACAGGAGTCCCTCTCTATATCGCGGTTCACGTATCACGGCCTCACTGTATCGTGGGATTTTTTAAAATATTATATTTAATTATTGATCGCGGACTTTTCGCTATAACGTGGGATTTTGCAATACTGTATATGTATGTTGTTAAAGTTACGTAGGTTTCGGAGTGTAGAATATGTTTAAGAACATAAGTAGTGTTTATAAACATGTGGGAACAGTTAATAAGGGAGTGGGAAAAGTTAATAAGGGACTGGGAATGGTTTGTAAGTGTGTGGGAAGGGTTTATAAAGCCTTAAAATATACATAAATACTAAAATAAATGTAAGGTTCCTACTTCACGGATTTTCACCTATCGTGGGTGGTCTAGAACATAATACTCACAATAAGTGAGGGAATATTGTAATCCAACAACATAAATTAAAAAGAATTTTAAAATTTGGTTAATTTATAGAAAGGCAAAGGTCAAAACAAGGAACAAAGAAAAAAATTGCACACAGAGCAGAATGATAGCTTAAAACCAAATCATACAATCGATCACATAAAATGTAAATGGTCTAGATGCACCCAATGTAAAGGCAGAGGTTGTTAGATTAGATTAAAAAGCAAGATCCAACTCTACACAGCCCACAGGAAATACACTTTCATACAAAGACACAAATACGTTGAGAGATGACAAAGAGATACCCCTTGCTGACACTAATGAAAGTAAAGTGGAAGTAGTTATACTACTATCAGACAAAACTGATTTTAAAGAATATGAGCAGAGATAAAGAAGGTCATTGAGTCATGGTAAAGGGGTAACTCATTAAGAAGGCAAAACAGTTCTAAATAGTTACGTACCTAATAACTGAGCTTCAAAGTCCACAAAGCAGAAATCATAGGGAGAAATGCACACATCTGCATCTATGGTGGGAGACGTCAATACTTTTCTCTCAATGACTGACAGAAAGAATGGAGAGAAAAACAGTAAGGACGTATCAGATTTGAGCTGCACTGTCATCTAATCTGAACTAAGTGACATTTATAAAACACTGCAGAACAGCAGAAATTCATTCATTTCCAGGGACATGTAGCAAGAGACAGACAACGCTGTGGGCCCCAAAAAGTCTTAAACGTGAAAGGATTCGAGTCATACAATGTATGTGCTCTGCCCCAGAGAGAATTATACTATAAACGAATAAGAAACACCACCCGAAAAATCCCCAAGTCTCTGCCGACTAAATGACACACCTCTAAATAAACCATTGGTCAAGGCAGAACTAAAACAGAGGAGTTATACTGTATTTTCAATGGAAGGGACATGAAAACATTAGGTGTCAAATGTGTGGGTATGGAACTAGATAGTACCTAAGGGAAGACACGTAGCCCTAAACGGCTGTACCGGGGAAGGAAAGAAGCCTCAGACTGACATCCTTAGCTTTTACCCGCTGAAGAAGGAAGCAGAAGGTGGCATCTGCAACTGAAGTCAAGAACTCGGGAGGAAAGGGGCTCCTGAGTGAGACCTCATTGACTGCCCATGGAGAATCTAGGCAGCCAGAGCAGTTTTTGCTATGGCTCCCCAGCTAAGGCACCACTTCAGGCTGGAGATGTGGACTGAACGCCTTCAGGCTGCAGGAGGCAGGCGGCACAGAGCCGGTGAGATCGCCCAGGGCGCGTCTGCCGTGTGAGGAGGGCGGGCGCCCCAGGGCAGGACTGCTGTTTGAGGACAAGACGAGTGGGGCAAAGAAACCCAGACGGCTCCGAGGGCGGGGTGAGCAGAAGGAGGACATCGTGACAGCAGGGAGGGTCTCCGAGGCGAGACCCAGAGGGTGCTGAACCCCGCAGGAAGATCCACGGGAGGGAGATGCCAAGATCCGCTGCGTCTGATTTTCAGAAGTGCTGCAGCCTGATCAGGAAGGCTTCAGGGGAGAGCTGAGCAGTGCGTGGGGAGCCGGGGAGCGGACACAGGAAGGGGAGCATCCTCCTGAGAAGTGCAGATAAACGGGGGACAGAGAAACCATTGGCTCAAGTGGATACTGTGAGTAGCAGTGATGGAAGACACGCACGTGTTTGTAGGAGCCGTGACAGGAGGCACAGACGGAGCAGAGGTCGGGGACGAGATGGGTATAAGCAGTGAGTGACGAGTGTTCTGGGGAAAGCGACTGCACAGGACGTGGAGAGCAGAGCGTGGGTGGGTCCATAGACTTGGGCCCGGGGGAGGCCTACGTTGTCCTTTGAAACAGAAAGGCAGATGACGTGGAGATTTCCATCTGTGGGAAATTCTCAGCCTTTAACTTTAAACTCAGTCTTATAACTCAGCTGTAGGGGAAACTATGCCTCTAAATTTTAAGGTATGTGCTGTCAAAGGATTTTGACACACAGAACAAGTCCTTAGCTGTGACCTTGGATGGTTTTCCATTTCTAAAATGTCTCTTATAAGGAAGACTAAAGGAGCTTATAAACGTAGAAGAAATTGGTACTTTTCACTAGTAATCAAAAGAACAGACATAAACCCACAGTGAGACACTCACTTTGAACTGCGCAAAATCCAATCACGAGAATTTATAGGCCAGCCGTTAGGATCTGGCCGCAGCGTCAGATTGCTCAGCCCGAACATTGTCTTTCCCTCGTCCAAGTATGTAATCTCGGTTCCCCGGGCCTCCGATTCCTTATCTGCAAAATGAGAACGCTAACAGCGTCTCGCCCTTCCCGGGCTGAGATAGCACACCGAAGGCTCATTGCGCACCGTCAGCACGGCCATACCAGCGAGCGGCGGGGCTTCGTGCAACGGGGGCTTGGAAGTGACCGCAGCCTTTGTGCAAAGCACAGCGGTCATCGGTATCGAGGGGTTTTAAGTGTAATTCTCCTAAGAGGTGACCATCCAAAGGGAGCAAGAAAAACATTGCCACACAAAGGAAGCCCTCATCCGGCGACGATGACCGACCCGAGGTCAGCGCGGACGTGCGGCTGAACGCACACCCAAGGGTCCCTGCCGGGCGCACCGATGGCGGGGTCATCTCCAGGGGAGACCAGTCGAAAGCCTTCGTACATCATGGCAATCTGTACAATGGAATGGAATGCAGCCATTAAAATGACATTTTGAAGGATAGTTAATAAAATGATAGGATCGTGGAAAAAGAGGAAAAGCAACGGCTCAGACGCAGAATTACAGGCCGCACCAGCCGCATTTTGTAACACATCCGTATGTGCGTATTGAAGGGACAGGAAGAAAGGTAAACGCCAGCCAGATCACCTCTGAGGGGTCAGCTGCAGGTCATTGTCCTTTGTCCTTTACATGGGCCCGGGTTTCTAGACATTACTTTTACCACCAGAGGAAGAATTTTTTTTTGAATCTGCATTAAAAACAACGGGTCCCGGATAGCTGGAAAGAGATAGGAACCTGCAGTCAATAAAGAGACACTTTGGAATGGGGCGACAGTGACCCAAGAACGAGAGGGTGAAGCCCTGAATGTTTAAAACATAAACGCTGAGCTCAGGGATGCGCGTGGAACCTGGCGTGAGGGAACGGCCGCCAAACCGCCCTGGGAAGCCCCATCCCCCACGCGGGTGTGAAAACGCGTGAGATTAGACTCTTTAAGAATGGACCCTCGGAATGGTTTCTCGTATGAACCGGGAAGCTTGGTGGCCTGATTTTAATTTCTAATGTGCCCGGTGCTTATCCTTATTTTCTCTGTTTATAATCCATTAGTATAGATGAAGCAATCAGCTTATATTTTATGTACCTAGTTCTATATTATCACTGTGCATTTATAACAGGCCTCTGGAGTTCAGTCTCCCCCTTAATGATTTAGCTGTGCAGGATGTTACACCAATTTATGAGAAGCAAGATGGGAAACAGACCGTGCATATTAAATATGAGGACTTTGCTCCGGTCTGCTCGACAGCCAAGAAAGGCATCTTCTGCCCGGCACCAGCTGCCGCTCTTGGAAAGCGTTTCCCAGCGGCTGGGTCTGCTGGCTCGTTCGTTCCCAGGGCGGCCCGAGTCCTGTGAGGCCCCGGGACAGCTTGGGCCTGACGACTGGCTTCCGCATGCGTCTTTCTGAGCAGTGTTGCTGAGCCGGGGCTGTGCCAAAGGCTTCAGCTGAGGTCCCTGCGAAGAAGCCCCTCGCATGCCAGGGGGCCTGTCCCTTGTCAGCAAGTCCCTAGAATTTCAGGAGCTTTGAGGATGTGTTTCTTCTCAGAAAACGGGGACACGTGCCAAAACAGGAACTGGTATCTGCCAGGCCCCCCTCCCTGCAACACTGTGGCTCTGATTCTGTGTGCCCCCCATGTACCCCCACACCCCAGCACCCACTCGGCTGCTCACTGTGCGGAACGCCCCTGGGACAGCAGGTGCCACTGCCTGTGGTGCTTTGGGGAGACCCGTCCCTGCCTCTGCACTACAGAAGTGGGCGGGCCCGTGACACAAGACGGCCAATGAGAATATTCCACCCCCTCTGCCCATGTCAGTGGGTTGAGGGTGGCCATGCGGCATCAGCGGGTCCAATCAGAGACGCCCACGTCACTGAGGCTTTGGGACGAGGCTTCCTCCTCCACAGCGTGGGAGCCAGAGAAACAGGCGCTCTGCCAAGCCTGGGGTGGGAGCACGGCTGCTGGAGCAGACCCCCTGGGGCCCCTTCTGCCGGTTCCCAGAGTGTGGCCTCAGGAAGCTGACCCTTGGCTTCCTCATCTGCGAGGCGGGACTAGTAACCGCCTCCGCCCCCAGAGGAGCACCTTGAAGGTGAACCGAGTGGACGGGCCCCTAGCACGTCACGAGCACCCGCTGCGGGTGGGCACTGCCCTTGCAAGCCTCAGCTTGCCTACGGTCTTCCGTGCCTGCCTGCTACCTGCAGAGATCCGCCAGGGGAGCAGTCCCCCCACGACCAGCAGAGCTGAGGGATAGAAGGGATGGAGGTCACGCACATTGTTGGAGCCCCTGGGCTCAGCCTGCCCTGAGGTCTGCCCCCCCGGCCTCTCCCGAGAACACGAGCCAAACTTCCCCCCTTGACTTAAGCCAGTTTGAATTGAGTGTTGATTCCTTTGATCATGAGAAATTAACGCGCCACCCAGCCTAAGAAAACCAAACATCTCTCTGTTTCGGGTTATTCCATTGCTTTCAGCTCCTGAAAAGAGGGTCCCCTTTCTGAAGAATTTCTGGGAGGTACGCACTTGAGTTGAATTTTCTCTCTGACTCAGGCCCCAAAACGCACCACGCCGAGAGTCAGCGGGAAGTTATGGAGCTGGTCATCGGCCGGTTTCTCTTTGCGGGATATATTGCTCTTTTAACGGCAAGTTCTATTTGTATTTCCTGCAAGCAGAATTTTCCATTACTCTTCTGACATCAAGATCAGTCATTGCTTTTTATTATGCTCTAGATTTAGAAAGAAATACGCTCCTGACAGCAACTTTATTTGAATTCTCCTGCGTAGGTTAATGGCAAATAGAGGCCGCGATCACCCGCGGGTCCAAACCGGCAGGGCCACATGCGTTCTGAGAGAGGCCGCTGCTTCTCCGGCACGTGCTGGGCTTTTGTCTTGACAGCTGGCTCTGATCAGCCTTCCCGACTCTTCGCCTCAGCCGCAACCTCAAGCAGCGTCAAGAACAGAGGCCTTCTCTCCGGCTGCATCCGATTCTAAAGCAGGAGCGATTTCCCGGGCCGGGCACGGGGCTGGGCCCTTCGCCTGCGTCGTTTTACTTTAGGGCACGTCACCACCCCATCCCGCAGAGGAGCCAGTCAACACGCCCCAGGCCCAGAGCTTTGAGCAGCGAGGCCAAGGTAAGCGGCCACGGGGCCCGTCTGAGAGCAAGGTGCTTCCAGCTTCCAGCACTATTCCACCTGCCAGGGACACAGGTCCCGGACAGGCGCATTCCACGTGCCAACCTGGGGACACACGCCCCTGCTGGTGAGGACCCCATTGCACACTGGTTCTCAGCCCCACTCCTGTGCTTAACCCGGCTTCATGCACACAGTAGGGTGGACAGAGAAGTGTGGTTGGGAGAACCGCCTGCTGGGCATTCGCGAGCCCCAGGGGTCCTCACGGGTGTGTCGGCGTGCCGCGGAGGGGCGTGAGAATCTGAATCCCAAGCAGCGTGGCTCTCCCAGTCTCTGGAGCGGTGGCCGCCCGCCAGGCACTCTGGGATGGCTGCATGTAAGATGCTCTCACCAGGAAGCAGCCTCTCCTGTCCTGTTCCTCTGCCTCGCCTCTTCCTCCTGCACCTCCTCTTCTCTTCCTCACCTTTCCATTTCCCGGGCTAACCCAAGATCTTTAGTGTCCGCTGCACCTTACGGGGATGCGCACAACGCAGCAAAGGTGTGTGGATGTTCAGGATGCCCTTAGTGCTAATCAGGGTGAGAGAGGGAGCTACAATGCACAGGTCAGCCCCTGCCTCCCGTGACCTTGACTGACTCTCTTCTCGGTACCTTTTTTTAAAGATTTTATTTATTGACTGTTAGAGAGGGGAAGGGAGGGACAAAGAGAGGGAGAGAAACATCCATGTGAGAGAGAAACATCCATCGGTTGCCTCTTGTATGCACCCCAACCGGGGGCCTAACCCACAACCCAGGGATGTGCCCTGAGCAGGAATTGAACCATAGACCTTACGCTTCACAGGATGACAACCAACCCACTGAGCCCCACTGGCCAGAGCCCCGGTAACTCTTTGGCATCCTTATTGGGCATCTGGGAGAAACCCAGCGAGGGCCCCTGAGCAGGCGGTAGGTACGGCGGTTCTTGTGGAAGCGAAAAGCTGAGCGTGTCTGTCTCTGTCGTCAACGGCTCCCTTAGTCGGAGCCACCTGGAGCCCAATCCAGCTGCGCGCCAGGTCCCAAGCCGTCACCGCTGGCCCTGCTGGTCTCGGGCGAGGACTCGTCTGGGGTCCGAAAGCTGGGCACCTGCACTCACAACAGAGCTTTGTGTTACCTTTAGTGAAAAATAAAGGCCCCGGCCACATTCCCCACGCGCCAGCCCAGCCCGAAGGCCACCGGGGGGAGCGGAGAGGCCACCAGAGCCCTGAGCCTGAGAACAGGCTGCACAACTGTGGAGAGCCCTGGGGACTGCGGAGAGTTTGCCACACTGCGTAGCCGAGGTCACGTCTTCACAGGCCGCCCTCACTCGTGAGGCCAACCCTACACTCCGAGGGTTCCCCCCTCGCCCCCCGGGTCATGAAGTCTCCAGAAGGACTCCCAGAGCTCACGGGTAGCTGGGCTGCACATGGTTGTAGTTTATCCCAAGGAAAGGGTACGAACTAAAATCAGCCGAGGGGCCAAGTCCGGGGTCAGGGGGTTCCAAGGTGAAGTGTCCGCTGCGGTCTCCCCCTGGAGCCCGGACGCATGACTCTCCGGCATCCCTGTGGCAACACGCAGGGGGAGTGGCCGCCAGGGAAGCTCACCCCAGCTCGCGTCCAGTGTTCCGACTGGAACTTTATGACACAGCACGGCTGTGGCCGAGCTCAGGCCCCAGGTCAGTGGGCGCCAACAGCCAGCCACTGCCTCCGTCGGCTCACGGAGGGTCTCCCGGCATGGCCGGACTCCACCCTCGGGAACGACGGGCCTCTGTGCTCAACGGAGACGCTCCTATCAGTTTGAGACAGGTCACCTCCCAGCAGCTGAGGTCAGAGGCCAGTGCTCTCTCTGGGCAAAGCCACCTCCTTTCCTGCGGAGGGACCCCGAGGAAGGACTGCCGACCTGGGCTTGGGGCGGCATGAGAAGGTGGCCGCCGGCAGGGCCGTGAGTGTGTGACAAAGAGCGCCTTCAAGGCCGACTCTATTTAGGTCTCAGTGGTTAGACTCTCAGAACAGATGGGGTCAATTTGCAGAAAAGAGCCACTGTTGTTTCAGGGTTAATAACGGCAGCCTCTTCTCCACTTCCCCAGGACCCAGCGCCCCAGCGGCGAGCCCCCCCACCCCGCCCTGCTCCCTGGCTGTCAGAGCTGATGCATTCCAAAACCCAACTAATTATAATGCCGTTGCTTGCCCTTGTTTTATACCCTGCATTGCCCTGTTTGTGGAGTTGAAAATTGTAACCCTATTATTAATTCATTAAGAAACATTATTTCATGCAAAATAATGTGTTTACTCTCCTTTATTAGTGGTGGCGGTGAGGTGCTGAGGGCTGTGTCAGGAAAATGAGCTCTGCGCTCTGGGGGCCGGGGCAGCGGCCTCGTTTCTCTCACCCAGACGCACGGGGCCAAGGCCACCTCACTGCAGCCCCCAGTTTTCGGCACGTTGCCTCTTCCGATCTAAGCGAGACATCTGGTGGAAGATGCTCGGGAAAATACTGTTGAATCATATTTTTATCTGATTGATGTGGGATGATCTTCTGCGTCTGGGCTTGGTCTGGCGTGAAAGCGTTCATTTACATTCCGTACGCTCTTGGGAAACAGAGCCAGGGCGTTTTCTGTTTATGTGAAACACTCAGACTTGGTCATTGATGGAGGAGCTGCTGGTAAGGACCCAGTCAGGAAATAAAGCCCGAGAAGGTCTACCGTACCATCTTCAACCTGCCCACGCCTGACCCCAGATCCTCCCCAACCGAGTCCCTCGCTGACACCCCTCTGACCCCCTTCCAAGACCCCTGAGCTTGTAATGCCTGGAGAGACCTTCAGTGCTCAAGAACCAGAGGTGTCCTGGGCGCTAACCCTCCGGTAGCAGCCCTGGCCGGTGTTACCACGTCAGGACAAGAATTGGAAATTTCAGGTGTGAGGACAGTGAGAGGATGGGCATTTTCATTTTGCCATTTTTCTTCTTTAAAAAACCCTTCATCAGGTTTTTGCAATTTTTGCCCCCCCAGAGTGGACACACGGTCCCTTCTAACAGAAGAGGGTAAGTAGACTTGGGAAAAATAGCAGAAATGCTCCCGAAGACCAAAGAGGACAGTGAGAGAGAAATGGCACCTTCTGTGGGTAAGTGTCACCCAGAGACCGGGGGCAGGAAGGGAGGGAGGCTGAGGAGCCAGTGGGACAGGGGACAACATCACAAATTGTACCAAAGCGGAAGATTGCAGTGTGGGGACCGGTGGCAGGGGCCGTTGAGGGAAATGGCCTTCTGTTCTGTGTTAACGCTTTGTTTTTTCTCCCCCGAACGGCTGACCTTGATTTGCACGAGGGTGTTTTTCCAGCACACTCACCATTTGCCTGATTTCTGTGCGTGCATATCAGCAACGCCTCCACTGTCCACGGGCCTCCCATCATCCCGTGAATGCAGGCGGCACCATCTACTCAGACATGACCTTGAGGCAGACTCCACCAGACAGCCGTGTGACCCAGGAGTCTCAGTTTCCCAGGTGCAAACAAGAGCCAGAGGGCCCAGGGGCCCGGATCTCATAAGCTCACCGGCTACAATGTGTTTGAACAGCTGAGTTACTGACGCAAATGCAAACACTGCCTTTTTATGAGTAAAACTTGGTTTTGTGTGTTTGTTTCCCAAGAACGCACCTTGGTCCTTCCCCCTCTTGGGCAGGTTAGGGACACCGTACCTATTGCTTAGAGGTGACTTTCGTTCCTTGTGGAGGGGCAGGGGACAGGATCTGGAGCAGACAGCTCATGGCGCCGGGCGTGCCCCTCCCGGGGACTCTGCCAACCGCACCCAGACCTTGTTCCTTCTGTCCTCAGATGTCTGTCTTCCTGAGGCGCCAGAGCAGGGTTGGTCACCCCTAATTCAGTGAGTGGATGACAAATAAGAAAAGAATGTCGGTCACATGGCCAGACCTGCACCGGTTAGACGGAGCCATCCAGCCACCATCAGCAATGCGCGTGGGAAACCCCACCGGTGCGGATCTGATCGCATGTCTCCATTGTGCCCAGGGGTCCCCGAGTCCCTCCCTCAAACCCCCAGGGGATGCTGCAGGTGGTACAAGGGCAGTGGCTTTGCCACTAGGACCCCAACAGGTCTGTGTCCAGGGAGGGCCTTTGATTGAGGGCTCTTGACTTGGGTGCACCCCCAAGTCACAGGTTTGGGTACAGCTGGCTGACCGGGGAGCAGAGTCCAGGCATCAGGGACAGTGAGGCCTGAGGAGGAGGAGGAGGGGCTGACCTGCTGCTGTGGATCAGTTCTGTCAGCCAGGAAGGTCCGAGGCCAGAGGAGGAGCAGCACCTGCTGATGGGGAAGGGTGCCCCAGGGGGACCTCCCACCCCTGCAGGCTGTGGTGGTGCACTGTCCAAGCAGAGACTTCCAGAGCTGGGTGGAGTGGCCTTCCCACCCCTGGCTGGGATGAGATGTGGCCAGAGTGGGGGTCAGGGAGGCCCTGGGGCCGCAACAGGAATGAGCTCAAGAGCTCCCATGGGGAGAAGCAGGTCATCTGGCTGCGGCAGAGCCCAGGCGACCTGCCTGGGTGGCCTTCTCTCTGCTCCTGACCGTCCTCGCCCAGTGAGTGCCCCACATTGCTCCTTCAGTGTCAGCTGAAGTGACACCCGTAGGCCTCACGAGTCCAGGAGAAGTGTGCCACTGCGGGGCCGGGCTTTAGAAGTTGGATTTTGCCTCTTTTTGGTATTCATGGGGAGCACTTTCAGAGTTCTGCTTATTTTTGTTTTTCAAAAGGACTCAGAAAATTAACTCACAGGAACGAGGTGCCACACTTGTCCCTCATCACACATTCCTTCCATACCTGTACCCAGGAGTCTCTGGGGCGCGCGGTTTGGAAACAAGAGCAGAGAACAATAGACTTGCGCTTGGGCTGCTGCCTGCAAACAGATGGCTCAGCACTCTCTCCTCATTTAGCCGAAGACCAACGGCACAGGGCTTTTATTTCTTCGCCACCAAAGCTTGTTGTCTTTATATTTAATTAACCGCTCTGCTTTTAAGCAGTAAATTGAGCAAGAAACTCCAGGGTTCTTCAAGTTAAACGCAAGGAATTGAGGGTAAAACCTTGTGCTTCAAATTTCTCTAAGCTTTTCCATCCGAACTCGGGTTTAATGAAAAGAGCAAAGACCAGGAGTCAAGAGGCCTGGGTTGTCGCGCCAGCTGTGCCGTTTAATCGCTGGGTGACCTCGGGGGAGGCCTTTCTGTCTCTGCATTCTTCGCCTGAACGGTGGCAAGGAGGAGCACTTTGTTCTACGCTGTGCACGCGGTGCACGTGCACAGGACGCATCAGCGGCGGGGCAAGGGTACGAAAACCCAACCGGACCAGGACGTGCTGGGTGACACACGAGGGTGATCCGAAGCCGATTCCTTTGTGTCTTCAGTATGACCTTCAAAAGTCTTCCCCAGCCTACGGACCAGAGCCACGCCCACAGACCAGAGCCACGCCCACGGACCAGAGCCACGCCCACAGACCAGAGCCACGCCCATGGACTATAGCCACGCCCACAGACCAGAGCCACGCCCACAGACCAGAGCCACGCCCTTGCCCGGGGAGGCTTGTGACCCACGGTAAGAGGGTCTCAACGCAGGTCCTGGACAAGACCATCCTCCCGGCCAGGATGACCAGATGTTCTTCTAAACAGCAGGACTCGTGTGGCTGCGCCAGAGCCGCCCGAGCAGCCAGGGACCATTCACGGGAAGGTGCGCGGTGACTGAGGTCCTCTCCCTGGGGCGTCTGAGCAGCTGACCTGCTCCGTCGCGTGGGAACCATTGTGAGGTCAGAATACGCCGTGTCCTCCGCCTCAGCTGGTGCCCCGCTGGGGTGCTGGGGGGGGGGGGGGGCAGACAGAAGCGTCTGCCCCAGGAGCCGGCGGTCAGCTGCCCCGTGCAGGGAGGATGGGGAGGGAAGCACGCATCGCAGCATCACGGGGATTTGGAGCTGGGTGGCACCGTGGAGGTCGCCACCGAGCGTGGCGGCCGCTTTCACAGCCCAGTCGGCTGGTTTGGGCCGGTGCTCTTTTCCCTCCGAGGAAGCTTTCGGCAGAGGAGCTCTGTGTGTGCACAGAAATCGGGGTGGGATGGTCCTTTCCCAAGACCATGGCCAGGGAGCCGCGGGGTCGGCGCTGGCCCCAGGTCTGGGGGCTCTCTGTCCCCCCAGGGCGTGTGGGCGCAGCAGCTGCGACCCCTGCGTGCTCAGCTCCGCGGCCCACCAGCTACTTCAGCGCCACCTGCAAGTGCCCTGCGGCCACCCTCCTCCACGCTGGGTGCCCTGAGTGACCGAATGTGAACACCAACGCCCATGCGCTGCGCTGGTGACAAGCCAGAGATGACAGCTCTGCCTGGATTCGGGAAGAAACGGTGACTCGATAGCTTGTGGACCGGAACTGTCCAGGGGCTCAAACTGCGTTTCACGGCCCTGTGTCTCTCCTCCTCCCTCCAGTCCCTCCCCCGGCCTGTCCCTCCTGCCCTCTTCCTCCATCTCCCCCTCTCCTCCCCCCCCCACCCCCGCCTATTTTATTTTGTTCCCAGACAGACTCTTGCCTTGGGTGACAAAGTGGCTGCCACAACTCCAGGCTTCTCCTCGTGGCTCTGTCCTCCTACAGAACACCCAGGCCCACCCTGACTGCACAGACGGGCCCACCTGCCACCCCCCACCCGAGCTGATCATGTGGCCCAGGGGACTAGGTGCGCTGGTTGGCTTAGTGCATTCACTCAAGGGGCGTCCACTCCAGCAGAGCCCGTGGAGGTCATTCCCCTCGGACCAGGGTTTTGACGGTTACAAGGAAAGGCCACTGGAAAGCTGAGCAGGCAAACCGCCACGTCCTGCATCTTACAATTCATCTTCAGTCCTAAATTCCTAGGAAAATGTCAGGCTATCGGAGAGATCATTTATTTAAAGAAACGCAATGTTTAATTTTATGTGTAATCCTTCAAAGAATTAAATAAGAATCAAAAGGCCAAACTCCAGTGATGTTCATAACCATGCCGTTTAAATAGTAAAGCCGGGGTGCTGCCCCAGCTGGACACTTGTCCAGGTCACGGCGGTTCAGCCTCCTGACACCATGTGACGCGGCTCTCAGAGCAGAGCCCAGTGAGGGAGGCGCCGCCACGTGGCACATGCCGCCAAGACAAAGCAAAGTGAACACATAAAACAAACTGTGTCTGTGCTGAGTTTATACAAGGAGCCGAAATCCGCCGCTCCAGGCAGAGACTGGAAGGGGAGGTGGAAGAGTTAGGGGACAGCCATTTGTTGGGGGAGGCAAGATGGTAGGCGATTTTTTATGTCGTAAGTGACTGAAGAAAGGAAAAAGGAAGGTGACTGAATCCCGCACCGTGGGACTTGCTGGGAGGGCTGTGATCCACAGCCCGGACGCGGTCCCCAGCAGCTGTCCCTCCAGAAGGGCCAGTCGGGGAGCGGCCCCTGCCAGTTTTCGTGTGCGAAGGCAGGTGGATTCGGAGACAAGGCACAAACGTGAGGTGCTCTTATAGCTCGGAATGGTGACTGGGATGTGTACTGGGGTCTGTAGTGCCCCCCAAATTCATGTCCTTCCCAGAACCTCTGACAGCAACCACACTTGGAAAGAGAGTCTGCAGAGATTACAAAGAGCTACCCCTGGAGCAGGAGAGACCCTTAATCTGACTGGGGTCCTTCGGAGAAGAGGAGAGACACCCAGGGAAGGAGGCCGGGGGATGGCGGAGGCGGAGACTGGAGTGACGCGTCCATAAGCTAAGGCGTGCCAGGGCGTGCTGGCTGCCCCGGACGCCGGAAGGGGTGTGGACAGGTTCTACCCTGGAGACTTAGGAGGGATCAAGTCCCTGCTGGTGGCCTGATGTTGGGATTCTGGCCTCCAGAACCATGAGAGAACATTTCTATTGATTTAAAGCCCCAGCCTAGAACGCTCTGTATGGCAGCCCCAGAAAGCGCATGCAGGACGCCCCACGTGGGAATCCAGGGTCTGCCAGAAACCGCTGGGAACAGGCTCCAGGTGGGACCTGCTGTGGCAGGACCTGGGGCAGTCATGTCAGTGACCCGGGCCAGGGGCACGTCTTCAGTCCAAGCTGCTCTGTCTGGCCCCCGAGATGACAGGCTCCTCCTGCAGGTCTCAGCTCAAAAGCACATCTTCAGAAGCCTGTCCCCAGGCCCCCAGTGAGTGGTTATCACAGCCCCGGTGGGGCGGCCACCCCAGTGCCCCCCAACCTCCATCAGCCCCCCAAAAGCCACCCCCAATCCACACCAATGTCCATAAGAAAGGGTGTGCTGGTTCTGCACTTGGAGTTGGAGCCAGTCTCCGCCCTTTGCTTCAACCAGAAAGCCAGCCGCTCAGGCCCCACCTGCCATGTCCCAGCCAGCCCTGAGACGTCCCCCAGGGGCTGACACACAGCCACAGTGGTGGATACCTGAGACCCTGGGCCGACTGGCAGGCTGAGGAGAGAAGGACTGGGTACAAGTGGCAGGCAAGCTTCCAACACCCTGCCTTGCGCTAAAGAATCAACTCAATGAGCGATAACCATCATCCAGATCCCAGGCACCTGCCTTGGTCCCCTCCTCAGTCTCCCCAAGAACACCAGCAGGTGTCATCATCCCACCGGAAAGGTGACGAGGCCACCTGCCTTGCCTAAGGCCCATAGTGGGCTCACACCCAGAGCTCGCCCCACTGCGCCAGCCTCCTGCCCCCATGTTCCTCTGCCTCTTGAGACGCTGCTCCATGCCAGCCAGGTGGGTCGCCCCATCCTCGCGCTCACTGGCATGGGGGAACGGAGCCCCAGCAGCGGGACCAGCCTGCCTGGACTCAGACCTCGCCCAGGCCACTTCCGGAACGCGGAGTCCCGGCACGGCACCGGACCTCTTCAAGCTCACTTTCCTCGTCCACAAAGCGGGATTCAAGGGGCACCTGCCAACGGCATCGGGGTGAGGATTACGTAGCATAAATCAGGCGGGTGCCTGGCACGGACGGCACGAGACCGCAGCCTGGGTTCTTAGGGCACCAAGGTGACGTCACAGCGTGGCGGCCACTGGCGGCCCTCCCCTCGGCGGGCTGAGACCCAGGCGGAGGCGGGAGGGAAAAGAGAACGAAGCTGAGCCTCGAGGTCAGAGGCTGCTCCCTCATGGCTCGGAACCGCCCGCCTCTGTCCCCGGAGCCCGTGCGCTCGCCCCGCCACAGCGCTGCCCCCCAAAACACAGTATCCGCCACGCATGCAATTTTACACCACCCAGCAGCCCCGCGAACACACGGCCAAGGAAAAGGAGACACGCATATCTCATGTTGATGCAATTTTATGACACTGAACCCAGTATGTCAAAAATATGATCCTTCCAACATATAATCAATATGAACGTTGTTAATGAAATCTTTTATAGCCTTTTTTGTGCTAAGTGTTTGAGATCCAGTGAGCGCTTGACCCGACCCATCTTGATTTAAAACGAGCCACATCTGAAGCCACACGGGGCTCGTGGCCACCGTACTGGAGAGAGCAGTTCCGGGACACTGTCAAGCTTCCAGCCACGCCAGACGGCCCTGGAATCCGGTGGTTCCCTGTGACCCAGCACGGGCCATCCCGTTGTGTGTGAGTGGCTATGGGGCCGTCGTCCGTGCAAACCAGCCCAGCAGTGGCGCAGATGCATCCTCTCCGCCAGGGGACAGGGCTCTGTGGCTGAAGGCTGGGTGGGCGACCTTCCACGAGCGGGGACAGCCTGACGGACAGCGGCTTTAAGACCGAAGCGCAGCCCGGTGCTGCGTCCTTCACGAGCGGCAGGCAGCCAACAGCAGCACAAAGCCCCCAGGGGTGCAGCTCTGACCCACACATCAAAAATAACTCCCCGCCAAGGTCTGCTTTGATGGAGAAGCCTTTGAGGTGTGAATCCCTCAGAAAACTGCAAAAGCCAAACCAAGAATGCTTTGAAGTGGGTGGCAGGCCACGGTCCTGGGGCCCAGAGTGAATTCCTGTCCCCTCCGGGGCCAGCCTGCTGCCACACCCCGTGGAGCCTGTGGTTCCTGGGCTGCTGGCTGATGCCCCAGGGACCAGACAAGAAGCCAACACCAGCCCAGAAGGCCACCTCCTGGGGCCCATGGAGACAGGCCGAGCCCAGGCGAAAGCTCCCGTGCGGCCTCCGGCACCCTTGGGTTTCAGTCCCCGCTTCCGCCAGCCAGCTGTGTGGCCTTGGGCGTTTGCTTGGCCCCTATGACCCTCACTTTCCCAAACGAACAATGTGGTAGACGGCAGGGACATTTCCAGAAGGTTCCAAGGGTCCAGTGGGGACAAATAAAAGCAGCCAGCCCAGTGCCCCGGCCAAGGGAGCCACTCCCTACGGGGCCCTCGAGACTGTGGGAGCTTTGGAGAGGCCAGGGAACGTGAAGTCGGGACACAGGTCCTGGGGTCAGCCAGGTCCAAGCCACCACTTACAGCTGTGACACTTGGGACGAGCCACTTAACGTGTCCGGGTCTCCGGGTCCTCATCTCCCAGAACAGAAGTCACAAAGCTGCCTCCCCAGAAAGGGAACACGCTCATGCTGCTGGCTGGCACCTATGAAGAACCCGTGTCTGATAACGTCGTGTGTCACGTCACCACCGCCATGCTCAGGACCTGGAACGCCGGCGCCTGGGGTCCCACCCCTCGTGTTAGGCAGCAGGAGCCGGGGCGGAGAAGGGGTCTCCCCGAGCGGCACCGTCCCTGCGGGTCTCAGGCTTGCGATCCTTGGGCGGCCACCGTACTCAGAGTAGCAGGGAGCCCCTCGTCTGGGGGAGGTGCAGGACGCCTGCAGCCAGAGCCCACGTCTCCGAGCCTGGGGACACCTGCCATGGCCTTGGGGACCCTGGACAGGTCTCCGTCGTCCGGACCCTCCGATCCTTTGCTCAGCCTGCACTGGTCTCCGTCCTTGGAGGGGTTCCTCGTGACTGTTTCATTCCTGTCACACGGGCGGAACCCACTGAGGTTTAACCAGGATATGCGTTGACTTCCCTTTCGCCGCTCTGTTCCGCTGGTGCCTGCTGTATGTTCTGGCCAACGCTGGGCAACAGCGCAGGGGTCTCCCCAGGCTCACGCAGTCATTTCAAGTGCTGGGATGGCCGGGCCCCTCATGCAGATGCTTCAAAGGGCCCCCGTGGGTGGGTGACTTAAGTAAAGGGTGCCCCGCACTCAGGGGGCCCATGCAGCCCCGTGCTGGGACGCAAAGCTTGGCCACCAGAGGGTTGGAGCATCTGCCCATGCGCTGGGCCAGACGCCTTTGAGCCAAGGCACGGGCTCATTCCAGGGGCTTAAAAGCTCCATCCAATTGAAACCCTCACTTCGACTTTATCACCCAAGTTAGCACTTCTTCTCCCACGGTTTTTGGCCAGACTGTGAGGTCGGCTGACCAGAAGCGGGAAGCAAGGTGTGTGCTTTCTCCTGGGCTGGCTGGGGGATGGAGGCAGCCTTAAAGGGGCTGCTGCAGTGTGGCCATGACTGGGGACCAGTTGTTACAGCAGCACAACCAGGAACGGCCTGACTAATTCAGCCCCCTGCTTGCTCTGGTTACGCCAGAGGTGGGGGACAGGCCACACAGTCGGTTTCATTGTCTCTTCAAGAGTTCTGCGTGTGCTGGCTGCCCGCCTTCTCCTCTGAACCTGGGGATGCGTGTTGCCTATGGATCTCACTTCCGGGGCCTCCCATGCAACTCCCAGATGGCGCGGGAAGTCCCCCCAACACCAGCATCCCACTGCCCATTGCAGAACTGCTTCTAGTCTCTGTTTTAGAAATTGAACTCTGAACATTATGTTGTGTGTGGGAGAAACAAGGCTTCTCGGTGACTTCACCCGCCTGACACTCACAAGGTGGTGCCATCCCCACCTAGCTGCCTGTGACCATTATTATACCTACAACGCAGACACAACAGCGTTTTCAAGAATCCTGAGCTGCCCCTTGTTAGACAGATGCCCGAGGAGGCTGCTGCTGAGGCCCCAGTCAGGGTCACGTGCCTGCTGCCTCCAGTTTCAGGGGCTCAGTCTGTGCTGCTGTGTCTCGGTCACGATCTGAATGGCCCCGTGTGCGCCTCTGGCTCAGCGTTTCTCCTCGGTTTCCCTCTTTCTTTAATGAACTTTCCTTCACTGGATTTCTCTGTCCCTGTGTGTGCGTGCGTGTGCGTGTGTGTGTGTGTGTGTGCACGCGCCTTTGCCTCTCTTGTTCCCTAATGTGAACAACAAAAAAAATATTTCTAACTTTCTAGCCTGAACCATGAAGAGTTTGGACTAGATAATTAATAGTGATGAGGTGATGATGGTGTTGATGGTGATAATTATGGTGATGATGATGGTGATGATGGTGATGGTGATGGTGATGAAGATGGTGGTGATGATGATGTGATGATGTCAATAGTAGTGATAATGGTGATGACGATGATGGTGATGATGTGATGATGATGATGGTGATGATGGTGATAGTGATGATGGCGATGATGCTGAAGATGATGGTGATAGTGATGGTGATGATGGTGATGAAGATGGTGATGATGATGGTGATGATGATGATGGTGATGATGTGATGATGATGATGGTGATGATGGTGATAGTGATGATGGCGATGATGCTGATGATGATGGTGATAGTGATGGTGATGATGGTGATGAAGATGGTGGTGATGATGATGGTGATGGTGATGATGATGACAATGTGGATGACGATAATGGTGATAGTGATAACTGTGATGATGGTGGTGATGACAATGATGGTAACAGTCATGACCAGCTGACAGGAGGCTGAGGCAGCACCAGCCCCCCTGGGAGGACCCAGTCTTTCTCAAACATCGGACGCAAACCCCTCTGCTCAGGATGGTAGCGCCCAGCTGCAGGACGGGCTGCTAACAAGGCGGCGGGCGCACACACAGGGGTCCTCTCAGGAGTCACGTGCACAGGTAATCTTATTCTACGCCATTAGCCATGCGCTTCGCTGGATTAGCAAACCCTGCAAAGGCTCTCACTTAACACTCTGGCTGGAAAATTTCACACACGCAGAAAAGGAGGCCAAAAATGGTGTTATCCCGCTGCTCCGAGCAGCCTTCCACAAGTCAATAGGGCCGGGTCCCCGGCATCCCTAAGTGGATTTAAGCACTTGTCAATAGACTTCTGGCCCGCGCGCTAAAATAGCATACCCGATGCGGTTAGGAGACAGACTGCAATCCAATAACCCGACAGCCCCAAAGTCAGCAAGATCATAATTTGAAAATTATCCCCCCACCACTCAGTCTATTTCACAGACTTCAAATTGATCTGTCTAATCTCTTATCTGTAGCTATGAAATTGTGTTTCCCTCTTAATAGGCCTACAAACGTTATAGATGAGTAGCTCAGCAGTGGGCAGAGAGAGCAGCGGAGGCATACTAAAGAGGGACATTAGCTCCCCGCGCTCACGGCACGCTGCCAGTCCCCTGCATGCCCGGACTCTCAATCGGCGCCGCCTCCCCCAGCCCAATGCTGGGTGCTGGGACCGCACCACCCGCCCACCCCAGGGAGAAAATGGGGGGGGGGGGGGCTTGACTCCCTGGCTTCCTCCGTAGGGGAACCCGCGGTGGGTGCTGTCACAACACTGAGCTCGTGTCTGTTAGCTCTAAGTGTCCCATGGCTCCCCGCTGACTTGATGATGTCACTCCCTCCCTGAAGTTGGCATTGGGGTCCAGGACTCGTTGGTTCCACTTTCCACCCCAAACGCACCCCCCCTGTGTCTCGCTCAGCCTCCTTCATGGGGGCCTCCTGCCTACGTCCTTGACGTCCAGGGCCCCTACGTGGGGTGCCAGTCTCCCTCATTTCATTACCTGCATGGCTCCACTTCAGCACCAGAGCCAGCAGGCGCTCCCCCTCAGGAATCTCTGCCCACTGTGGCAGGTGACCTAGTGGCAGCCAAAGAGATGTGATCACGTCCTCATGCCCAGAACCTGCGGGCGCGACCTTATTTAGAAAAAGAGTTTTGCAGGTGTAATTAAGAGTCTTGAGATCATCTTGCATTAGGATGGGCCCTAAATCCAATGACTTGGCTGCAAGTAATGACAAGTGTCCTTATAAGAGAGTGGCACAGGGAGACTCGAGACTCACACAGAGAGGGAGGTCTAGTGAGGACAGAGGCTGGGACGGGAGGGATGCGCCCACAGCCGAGGAGCCCCGGCGGCCGCCACCAGCACCAGGAGAGGCAGGAAGGTCCTCCCCCAGCGCCAGTGAAGGGCGCGTTGGCCTCTTGGCCCCTGAGTTCCTGACCATGGCCTCCAGGGCTCTCAGAGAGTAAACGGCTATTGTTTTAAGCCCCCCGGCTCATGGCAAGGGGCTCGGGCCGTCCCAGGAAACCCCTGCACCCCCAAGCTGGGTTAAGCCCTGGTACGCACACCACACACCCCAGACCCAAGTCTCCTCTGCGGTGACGTCCGTATTGGCAGCATCGACCTCTGTCTCGTTCTCGCTGGGCTGTCAGCTCCTTGGCTGAAGGTCTCCTATCTGTCTGTCACCTCTGTCTGTCCTCCTGGCTTTGGGCCTGGGACTCATCAGGGACACAATACGTGCCTGTCCTATGATGGAACAAAGCAAACAGACTGGAATCGCTGAGGTTGCTGAAGACACCCCCAGGTCTCAGGTGCCAAGAGGGGATGCCTGCCCCCCATGACCTCTCCTCTCGTGGGTCAGGAGCCCAGGCCTTTTGAGGACAGTGGGGTGGCTTCCCCTCTGACAGCCCTCAATGTGTGACTCCTGCCTGCTGTCAGCAGCATCTTCACACGTGGTTGTCCCTGCATGGCCAATGCATGTCCCCACCGTCCCCACAACCTGATTTCCTTCTGGACGTGCGTAGGCCCTGTGTCCCTGACAATAGGGGGCAAGGCTAACAAGTGTCATGGAGACAGAGAGATGGCAAATAGTGATCGAGCATCTACCACCAGGGAGGGGCTGAGTGAGCTGCTGGCGCGCAAATGTGGCTCCTGCTGACTGGGCCGCCGGTCCCCTGCAATGTCCCTGCCAGGAGGGCACTTCAGCTTCCACCCAACCGCATGGCTTACGGGTGCTGCCTCTGCCTCATTAGGGAGGCACCCAGCTGGCCCTGACTGACGTCGCTGGAGCCAGGAGTCCCGACTCTCCAAAAGTGTCATCTTATTTACTGGCCGGTCGCTTCCCATGACGCTCTGTTCTGGTCTAACCCCTGAGCGTCCTGCCAGTGCTGGGAGGGCATTCCTGCCAACAGGACCACGGGGAGTGTGGCAGATGGACAGCCCCCTGCTGTCATGGGCAGGAGCCCGGTCAGCTTCCACAGCCGTCAGCCAGGGGCTGGCTTCTCGGGGACGCTCCAGGATGATTCTGGAAAGGCACGGGAAGCTGAGTTCGCCATTGAGTGATGACAAGATTTCAGCAGGGAGGCAAGGTTGGGAAGCCGCTGCCCATGCCTGAAAGAAGAGACCAGAGGAGGCAGGAGGGCAGGGGCAGCGAGGCCGGGCAGGTTGTTCTGGCCGGAGGGCCGATCACGGGATCCAGGCCCCGAGGTTTGGGTCCAGCCGCCAGGTCCACATCCCAGCCACGCCTCCTGGGAGCAGTTCCGGTTGCCTAAAGCTTTCTGCAGCTCAGTCCCTCACCCGCACCAATGCTGAGAAATACTAGGGTGAATGAAAGACCTGGGGCTATTGACCTGTATATCTGTTTTTATGTCAACACCATACTCTTTCGATTACTGTAGCTTTGTAGTATAGTTTGAAACTGAAGCTCATAATACCTCCCCCTTTGTTCTTTTTCAAGGTTTCTTTGGCTATTTAGGGTCTTTTGGAGTTCCATGTAAATTTTAGGGTTAGTTGTTCTAATTCCAAGAATACCGTTGGTATCTTAATAAGACATTGGTATTTTGTAAGGACATTTTAACAATATTAATTCTTCCAATCCATGAGCAAGGCATATCCTTTTATTTATTTGTATCCTCTTCAATTTATCTTTTCAATAGCTTATAGTTTTCAGAGTACAGGTCTTTCACCCTTTGGTTAAATTTATTCCTAGGTATTTTATGCGTTGTAATGCAATTGCAGATGGGATCGTTTTCTTAATTTCTTCTTCTGATCACTTGTTATTGGTGTATAGAAACACAACAGAATTCTGCATGCAAATTTTGTATCCTGCAACTTTACTGAATTCATTTATTAGTTCTAATAGTTTTTTGGTGAAGTCTTGAAGATCTACATATTGTATCATGTCATCTGCAAATAAGAGGAGTTTTATTTCTTCCTTTCCAATCTGGATACTTTTTATTTCTTTTTCTTGTCTGATTGCTGTGTCTAGCATTTCCAATGCTATGTTGAATGGAAGTGGAGAGAGTTGTATCCTTGTCTCGTCCCTGATCTTAGAGGAAAGTCTCACATCCTCATCGAGGATGATGTTAGCTATGGGTTTGATACACATGGTCTTTATTATGTAAGACATATTCCTTCTGTACCCACTTTGTTGAGCGTTTTTACCAGGAAAGGATATTAAATTTTGTCAAATGCTTTTCCTGCAATAATTGAGTTGATCGTATAATTTTTATCCTTCATTTTGTTAACTCGATGTATCATGTTGATTGATTTATGGGTGTTAAACCATCCTTGTATCCCTGGGATAAATCTCACTTGGCCACGATATATAACTCTTTTAATGTATTGTTAAAACTAGTTTCTTAACATTTTGTTGAGATTTTTGCATCTACACTTATCAAAAATATTGGCTTATAATTTTCTTTGTTGTAATGCCTTTGTCTGGTTTTGGTATTGGGGTAATTCTGGCTTTGCAGAATGAGTTTAAAAGCTTTATTTTATTTTATTTTATTTTATTTGCCTTTGATTATTTTGAAGTTCTTTAAGAAGGATAGGTATTAATTTTTCTTTAAATATTTGGTAGAATTTCTCTGTGAAGCCAGCTGGTCATGGACTTTTATTTGTTGGAAGAGTTTTGATTCCTGCTTTACTTTCTTTGCTAGTAATTGGTCTGTTTAGTTTTTGTATTTCTTCCTGGTTCAACCTTGGGAAGTTATATGCTCCTAGAAACTTAGGTAATTCTTCTAGATGCTTGAATTTGTTAACGTAATTGCTTGTAAAAGGCTTTAATGATCCTTGTATTTCTACGGTGTCAGCTGTAACTTCTTTTTCATTTAGATTTTGTTTCTTTAGGCTCTTTTTTTTTTTTCCTTGATAAGTTTGGTGAAAGTTTTGTCCATTCTGTTTATCTTTTCAAAGAACCAGCTTTTTGTTTCATGAATACTTTGTAATTTTTTTAAAAATTCGACTTCATTTATTTCCTCACTGACCTTGATTATTTCCTTCCTTCTGTTTACCTTGTGTTTTGTGCATCTTCCTCTTCCGGCTCCTCTGGGCGCCGCCCCTAAGTTCAGCACGTGCGCCAGCGGGTCCCGCCTGCAACCATGAAGGCTGCGGGGCTCTCGGGTCCATCTTCCAGTTCCATTATTCTACATTTACTCATCTGCCTTCACCTGTAACAAGTGCGGCAGGGATTGTCACTCCCGAATCGGACTGCACAGCCATTCTCGGCGGTGCAGATAGACTCTCAAGAAGCTACGCCATCGTCTCTCGAGACGGACGGCTGCCGATGATGATGATGATGACTCATTGGAAATTCCACGGTTGCTCTTCATCTAACCCATTTGCTGCCCAACTTTTACACGGAGTCCTTTATTATTTTGGATCATCATTATTTAAGTCCCTGATAATTCTAACATCTGTACACCTATTGACTATTTCTTCTCTGCACCAGGGTCACATGTTATTGCTTCCTCAAGTATCCTGATATTTTTTATTGTATGCCAAGCATTTCTGTACAAAGCAACCATGGTGACTGATATAAACAACTCTTATCATCAGTAACAGGTGGACCCCCTCCTACATGAGGCCACCAGAGAGGAGGTCATCTGTAGTGTTGGTTTCTAATTTAGTTTACTGCTGGCTTAAAAACTATTTTGAAAGCAGAAATCAGTGTTTTGTTTTGTTTTTTCATATAGGGCTTGAGTTGTGAGCAGAGGAAAGACTCCTGGACTCGCTGTGATTCACAGCTGACTCACGGGGTTTCCCCACCATGGGTAATCTCTCTGCTTCCCAGTCTGCTGCCAGCCTTGTGGGCTTCTGGAGCCTTCTCTGCTCTCCAGTCCTGCTCCAGGTTTTGAGCACCTCAGGAGATGTCTCTCTGCCCAGAAGGCCTCAGATTAGTTTCTTTTCTGCACAGTTTCCCAAGCCCTAGCCCTCAGCAGCTGAGAGCTACCCAGAGGGGCTGCACGGGGCTTATTCTCAGGTGCCCTGCCTTCTCCCGCCCCCACTTGCAGAGGGAAGCCCCACTGAGGTCAGGAAAGCCCCCACACACCTGGTACATGGGGCGTATCTCCGTGAGGAACTCAAGGAAACCCATAGGGAAGAGTTTGTGGGCCAGTGCAGGCTCTCAGGGGCTGGTCTCACAAACTTCTGGGCCGTGGGGCCAGCCCACACATGGCCACCCCACACGTGACCACTGAAAGTGTGTCCACATGTCAGCTGATTTTCTTTCTCCCACCCCCTTCAAGGTCATGTCCCTCCCCTTCTTGTTGCCCTTCCAGGAGGGAGGACAGCCACGGGTCTCTTCTCTCCTATGAAGGGCTCATCGTTTTCCGCTGTTCTGTCTACGTATTTTCTTTGCACCTTCAGCCATCTGATGGGCTCCAATGAACTATGACTCGGTAGTGCACTCGGCTTGTTTGGGTTGCTAGGGTGAGAGCAAAGGTCTCCTGCTAATTCTACGTTAGAGCCAGGAGTGGAACTCAGGTCTGCATAAACTTCAACTTAAAGAATGAGCCCAATACCTTTGACAATGTTTGGAAACTATAGTCTTAACCCAACTCTCCTGGTTAACAGGTGGGGAAGTTCCTCAGAGGCCGGACTGGAACTCAGCCCGATGTCACGGTCCCTGTTTCTGACAGTCCTCTCCTTGCCCGCATCGCCACTGCCGCCCATCACACTCGCCACCCGCCGGGCACCCACGCAGAGGCAGGCGTGCCTACTGCCGGCTCACACACACGGTCTCCCTTGACTTCCACAACAGCTCCGTGAAGCAAGAGCTGTGATCCACACCCAGAGTCCGGGTGGGGAACCGAGCCTCGGAGAAGCGATGTAACCTCCCCAGAGAGTAAATGCCAGACCCGTGTCCTGCACCCAGGACGGCGAGGTTTGAGGCACAGCCGGACTGGTATCTGCGGCCCCTCCACTGCTCCTGTGCTGGGGACGCCCGGGGTCCCTCCTGTCTGGGTCTCTGCCTCTGGTCTCTTCATCTCTTCAGCCCTTTCCTTTGAAGCAAGAACGAGGCCAAGCACAGGGGGAACGCCCACTGTTGGTGGCCCCGCCACGCGCTCAGGCCAGCAGACAGAGACATAGGTGACCCCACGTTGGAGCTGGCTCCCTGGTCTCCCCTTGGCACACAGGGCTGGCAGGAGCCTCCCGCGGAGGACCGAGGCGCCATCCCATAGAGGGAGGCTCTCAGGAACATGGCGGCCCTTCAGTTCCAGGGCCGCGTGGAGCAGCCATCAGGTCACCATTTGCATTATCTGGACGTGCACAGGAGGACACCAGAGAGATGGAAATCGCTGGTGACTCACGGCGGGGACCAAGGTGCCCCTGTTTGTCCCCTTCTTATCTGTGATGGGGGCAAAGCAGGGCAAACGCTGGTAGCACAGCTCAGGGGAGCTGAGTCATTTCAAAGACTGGAGACAAAGGACACCGACGACAGCAGTATCAGTCTTGTGGGCACAGAAGTGACAGGGCTCCATCAGAGGTCTGGCTCTTATCTGCGGTGCCACGGCCTTGTGTGTGTGTGGGGGGGGGGGGGGTCAGCCCAGCCAGGCAGACGGGGGTTTGAACCCATTTTTGCCACCAACTCAGCCTGCAGCCTCAAGCCAGTCCCTGACCTGCCCTCTCTGACTGCTTTGCCCTCCCGGGTAGTTTGCCTTTGGCAAAGCGCCTTCGAGAACACACAGGGCCTGTGGATGGGCTTTGTAAACCGCTGGGCAGGCTCAGCTTCAGGCTACGTCACCAATCTCATCAAAAGAACAGCGTTGGCGGGCCGGGTGACGCAGGGGTGGGTCCCGTGTCCAGGAGGAGGGGCCGTGAGCAGGATCCCAAACGCGAGGAGAGGACGGACCGCTCAGGGGCCTGCGCGTCCCTGTCTCCTCTGCATCCAGCCGAGAGCCCACCGTGGAGCCGGGCGCAGGGGAACCGACGGTCGTGTGCAAACTCGCCCTGGAAGGAGGCCGTGGCCGGCGCCAAGGAGAACAGCATTGTCACCAGGCGCGCCCTGCCACCTTCAACCAGGGGCCGCGCACCCGTGGTGAGTGCGGGCGGCCGCGCTCCATGTCCATAATCCAATGTTTACGTACCGTTTCCGCCTGCCCTTTCCGCCTGCCCCCCCCCCGCCCCCCGCTCGTTTCTATTTGAGCAGAATGTGTTCAAACATCCCCTCTCGCCCTGCTGGGGACGGGAAGGGCCTGTAACGCTGGTGTAACATTTTGGAGCATGAATGCAACATTTGCGCCTATTTGCTGAGCGGGATATTGATTTCCTCTTGAAATGAAATGTCACAGCCAGGAAATCCAAGGCGCAGTGCGGGGAAAAGCCGGGCCCCACACGCTTGTCCTGGGACAGCTTGGCCCCGCCGGCGCCTCGGGCCCGGGCTGCCCGTCCCCGGTTCCAGCCCGCTGGCCGTTGTCCGGGGCGACGGGAACTCGCCAAGTGACTGGGGCGCACTGCTGCTTGTTACAGCGCTTTCGCTGCACTGAGCCCCAGCAGATGCTTGTCGCTGTGACTGGGTAAACAGGGCTTGCTACACAACAGGACACTGACGGGTGGCAGCGGACAGCTCTGGGTCATCTTCAAGATAAGAGCCCCATTGCCTCCATAGTCAGAAGGAGCCGCAGAAATGTCGCCACGTGTCAGGTGGTCCGAACCAAGAAGCAGCAGATGACTTGAAAGGAAGCTGAGTCTCGCTTGTTGAAAACAGGTGAGGACAGGGACCAGAAGTCGGTGCAGAGCGGGTGTCCCCAGGTGTTGAGGAGCGGCAGGTGTTCCAGGCAGGGAGGATGAGCACAGGTGTGGCCATGTACTTGGGCCAGCCTGGCTGGGCTCCCCCAGGAGTGCACGGTGGGGTGGCCCAGAAAGAGCAGCCCGTCTCGTGTGCCCTGGATGGAGGACGCCCAGCCCCCTCCCGGTCTCAGGGCAGCTGCGATCAGACGCAGCCTCGTGCGTGCCCCCTGAGCCGGGCTGCAGGGGTCTGCGTGGCGACTGCTGGACGGAAAGACCCGACAGCTCCTCTCCTCTGAGGAGCCTCATCCAATGTCTGTTCATCCACAGGGGATGCTAAGCACCTACTTACTGCATGCCAGACGTCACGCTACAGACAGGCGGCGCAGGAGCAAACAGACGGACTGGCAGCTGCTCTCAGGGAGTGACGCTTCAGAGGCGATGATGGAAGACCCACCTGAACACCTGGGAAGAGGCCATCGGAGCTGCCCGCTGCTCCTACCAGTAAGTGCTGGGGGGCAGTGGCCACCTGGCTGCGAGGAGGAGGAAACATCAGGCCGGAATTCCGTGCACAGCTGGAGTCAGCAAAGGATTTACGGGCTTCGGCCCAGGCCTGGCGTTTGTTGCGAAAACACAAGAGGATATAAATGCAGGGGCCAGGCGTCATCGGGCCTGAGACATGTCAGGGAAGCAGGTGTCCACCTGCAGCCTTGGCTCATCCCGTCCAGCTCCTCCTTGTCACCCCTGCGGAGGGATCCTGGGGCTGATGTGTCAGAGATGCGTCTCAGGCTTCCCTTCATTCTTCTGTGTCTGTGGGGCCCAGGTGAGTGCTGGCTGCCCCTGCGCTCCGTGGAGACCCCACGCGCCCGGCATAGCGCACGCCATGCTGCGGGAGGGACAGAGCATCATGGGGTGCTCATGGGTCCTCGGTCCATCCCCACCCCCACTGGGGACCTGCAAAGATAAACTCCTATTCTGCATGTTTAGGTTTCAAAGATCCCCGAGGGCTTATTTAAAATGCCAAAGGCAAGAATAGTATCATCCCTATAATGACAGTTATTTGTCCTTCAAGTCCCTGCTCATCCCCAGGGACAACCTCTTGAAATGCTCTCTAGCGATTCCTGCCTCCTGCCTGTTTGGTTGTTTCAACCAAAGAGAAGGAGCGAAAGCACCCTTGGCGGGAAATGGGATCAGGGACCCCACAGAAAGCCCTGCGGGTCTTCGGGGAGGTGGGGAGCAGAGACATAGCGTTCCCCTCCTCGGCGGAAGGTCCCTTCCGTGTCCTCATGGCCATGATGGGGCACTCACTCCCGCAAGCCTGAGCATCGGTCCACATCCCGCGGCGGTGGCTCCAGCTGCAGCCGGGGATGCGTCCAGGGGGGCTCGGTTTCTAGTCTGTTCTCCTCTCTCGGCCCCACGTGCTTTATTCCCCCACAAGCTCTGTCCACGGGGCATCATGAAGGCCAGTGGCAGCGCCCTCGTCACCCTTAGCAGATGGTGGCCACGTGGGTCTGAGAGCAGGCGCAGAAACTCCCCGTGGGGCCACCACCGGGAAAGAGAGACTAAGGGGGGCGGCCAGCTTGCCACAGGCCCACGCCATCCGGGGACAGCAGAGCTGAAATCTTGGGGTGAACGCTAAACCCTGTGACCCCTCTTTGCGAAACCCACAGCTCAGCCTGACCCCCCCTAAATGTAGCGTGGGGAGGAGCCAGATTTCCTCACCCTCAAGATTTTTCTGGTTCGTCTAATAATCAAACGGACATGAGGCACCTTAGCAAGAGAAAATAAACAAATTTCATGCATGCATATGTTGGGAACCCCACATACATGAGAGTCAGAGACCCACGTGCCTGAGAGGTTCGGAGATGGAAGGGGGCTAAGGTACACAAGACATCCTGAGCTGTGGGCGAGGCCCCTTGGGGGCTTCAAAGGGTCACCGGAGGGCAATCAGAGCAGATGTTCAGGAAATTAAAGTTTGCCCTGCCCTGCGGGCGGGTCCGAAAGGTTCTCGCTGAAAGTCTCTCTCGGGCAAGGCCTCAAGTTCCAATTCTTCTCGGCAGTTAAGGGAGAGGCCGAAGTTTCTCCCAAGGCTGCTGCTAATGTTGCATTTCGCTCAAAACACTGTGCCTGTCACATCTTGGGGCGACTCCCTCTGGGCCCACACAGCAGCACCCCCTTCGCCTGCAGGCACTCCCTGCCCTCGCCCCTTCTCCTGCTGCGAGGGCCTCCGCCTGCCCAACGGCCGCCCTTCCTCCTCCTCCCGCCAGTCCTCGGGCTGGGACTGCCCAGAGGGACTGGGGGCTCCTCTCCTCCGTCCCCACCCACAGCGGGGACCTGGTGCAGACCCGCAGCTTTAATCGCCAGATTCCGCAGCTCCGCAGCGGCGTCAGCCATGCAGGCGTCTCTCCTGACCCAGCGCCCGCCAGCACCCGCACCTGGCCGTCTACCTGACGTCCCCAGCCGGACACGCGCCGCAGGGAGCTCCCAGCCCCGCCCTCCACAGCCGCCCCCGCACACGGGGGCCACCTCCGCCCTCTCGTCTCCAAGGCCAGAACCCCGCAGTCAGTGCCCCATCTCACCCCGACATCCAGTCTGCAGGAAACCCACTGCCTCTACGCTCTGAATCCCCCAGAATCTCACCTCTTTGCCCCAGCTCCCCCGGGCCCTCCCCCCTGCTCAGGGCCACCCTCACTGGGCTCCAGCCTCATCCCTGCAGGGGCCACCAGATTGCCTGCTCTCCACCTTTGCCGTTGCCTCCTGTGGGCTACCCCCCAACACGGCGGTCCCCAGAGTCCTTACGACGCGGGTAAGCTCATGCCTCTCCTCGGGTCAAACCCTGCCATCGCTTTCATTTCATTCAGAGTCCCCACAGCCAGGACCCCGTGTCGCCGGGCCCCTCCCTGCTGTGACGTCTCCCTCAGCCGTGTGCTGGCCATGGGTGTGTCTGACGTGCGCCAGCTGTCCCCTGTCCCCTCGGATCCTCCCCCAGCACTGGCTCCCCGTGGTCTCCCCCTGAGGCCTCCCCTGTCCCCTCTGCAGGACACTGAGCCTACCCTGTACCCCCTCCAAGCCCGCCCCCCATCTTCCAGCACCCCATCCCCATTACACATGGTGCCCGCCCGGTGTTCAGTGTGTATCCTAGGCTGGCAACGGACTGGGAGCTCCTCTGGGGCCCGGACTGAGCCTGCTTCGTGCATCCAAGCATCTGAAATGCTGTCTGATGATAAAGGATGCTCGGTATAGCAATGTTTGCTGTTTACTGAGTACCCACCCGGAAACACTCTGGCCCACCGTCCTCATGAGCAGAGTGGAAGCGGGGCCCCTGCACGTGTGGGCATCACCGATTAACCCGTCTGTGTGCCTCGGGCCCCGCGGGGTACCAACCTGGACAAGGCGCCGTCTGCCTAAGGTCCTTGGCTGTGACGACTGGGTGGGAGGGCCGCCTGGGGAGGTGCTAGGTTCTCAGCTTAGACTCTGTGCCCGGGGCTCCATGTCCTTCCCGTGAAGCTACAAATAGGCCCCCAGCCCTTCAGGTAGAGGGGATGACAGCAACCCAGGACTGGAAATTCACACACTTCTCCCCTAAATGCTGGCACGGTTTTGAACTCCCTGCCCTGGAAGCAGCCGTGACTGCAAAGAAGCATCTGATGCAGAAACATGCGTCAAGCTACTGAACACGAGAATCGCAAGGCAAGACCAAAGCGTAATAAAAGGGGTGTGAAGTTCTTTATTTTTTATAGTCAGGTTGCCGGGGGTTGAGCTGGGGCTCCCGCGTCGAGGCTTTCCTGTTGTGGGAGAAAATACCTCGTGATCACCCCATGTCAGGAAAGCAACCAGGCCCCCGCGGGAGGGGCCGGGTAAGAAACACACCCGTCCACGACCACGCGGAGGAGGCAAGGAGGCCGGTGTGAACTTGACCTGAATGTTAGAATTGTGCCCAGCCTTGTCCCTGTGCAGGCCAGAGAAGGTCCAGTGAACGGTACAAGTGAAACGGATGTCCAGGGCAGTGGGGACACCCACCCTGTTCCCCATAGAAGCCCCCGGAAAGAGATTGACTCCCAGATCTCCTGCCAGCACCCCCTGGGGCGTGACCGAACCCAGAGCGAGCCGGCTCCGGAGGTGAGCGGTGGGGAGGGCTGGGGCATCGCACGCGGCCCACCCTCAGAGGGTCCGCACTGGCGCCCGCAGTGGACGGGGCTGAGCAGCCCCAAGGGGGCAGTGGGAGACAGCCTGTGCTCTCCAGACAGACTCGGCCCCTGTGGCCGGCTGGGTACCCATCCACCATTGTTCCCTCTGCCACGTGCCACTGGGGCGGGCAGGCAGGACAGGACGGTGACAGGCACCAGCTCACTGCAGGAGTGTGGGTGTTTCTGACGTCAGATCAGACCAGCCCTGAGCCCTGGCGCGGGCCCACCTCCTCACCCCACTCACAGACGGGAAACCCACCAGCCCCGCGAAGGGGTTGCCGGGTCCTTGCCCGTCTCAACTGTGAGTTGCATCTGTGAACATCACCATTATCACCCCCAACGCCATCTGCCCGTGTGGAGGCTGTGAGTCAGGCAGCGAAGGTCAAGGTCGTTCACTCGGCAAGACTGACAGAGGCTGCGGACCGCCAGGCCCCGGGAGCACAGCTGTGACCCTGCTCATGTGGGGTGTATCCTAGAGGAGGGGCAGCCAGAGCGTGTGAACAAGTCTGCAAATGTCGTTCACTGTCGGAGGACAGGACACAGCGACCTCCATGAGCCAGGCAGGAAGCAACCACGAGAACGTGGTGGTGGGAGGTCCCACGCGGACAGAGGTGCCACGTAAATGGGGCCTCCAGAGATGCAGGCACTACATGGTGCTCCCCCCAAATACCCAGCAGTCTAACTGGGGACCGGGACACACACGGTTATACAGCCATACACACATGCGGGGTCATGGTATGCGCTCACACACGCACATGTGTGCATACGCACATGCACCTGAACATGCATGCACACAAGCACATGTGCAGGTATATGAATAAACCACAAACACACATGTACAATGTGCATACAAATGTACATATACACAGAGGCCACGTGCATGCACTCGTGCATATATAGTTGCCTGTACATGCATGCATGTACATATGCGCATGTACATACATTGTGCATGAGCACACAGACATACATTGGCATACACACATGTGAACACAAATACACACTTGCATACACATACAATAGGCACACACAGGCTCGTGGCACACACGAACATTCATGAATGTGAACATGCACACATGTGCACAGGCATAGATATGTGCGAATACACGTGCAAGTATGTGCATGCTCTGAGTACACAAATACATATGTGCACACATGGACATATTTTTGAATTGTAAGTAAAAGTGGGACAACATATGTCCAGCTCTTGGATGGTGGCACAGAGGCACACGTGTCCCCTTCTCACCCCACCCTCCATGCAGCGCCCACCATGACCAAGGCCCATCCGGAGGCGTGGCCCCCCGTCTCCCAGGTGTTCTGGCGTCAGAGCGCCAGTTCGGAGCGGACATGTGCTGACAGGCAGACACAGACAGACACACGGTGGGAGCGGGGCAGCCTACGCACAGAGACCATGCAGGGCTCCAGGCAACGACCGATCCGAATTTGTCAAAGCAAAGAACAGGCCGGCCCCGTGGGACGCGCTGGCCCCGGCTCCAACTCCACGCTCAGCGAGCAGCGCCCTGCCCCGTACGCCGACCTCTGGCCGACGGAGCTGTGCTGAGGACTGTGTGCAGCTGACCTGACAAAATATTATCTTTGGCGCTTTCCCCGGAGCGACAGACGTGCTCACTGGACCCGCCTGCTGAGGCAGCATTTGCTCCAGAGGGGATGTGGCCTTTCGCTCCCTGGGCTGGAAAATTCTTTGCCTGCATCAGGGGGCCTCCAAGCAAGCCTAGCAGATTCCAAATGCGCACTCATCCCGCTGCCCATCCACCCGTCCCTTGGCACACACACCGCTGGGGCTGAGGTCGTAAACGGGCTCGGGGAAGCACGGGGCACAGTGTGGGGGCAGGCCGGGGGCCGGGGGCCGGGGGCCGGGGGAGGGTGGATCCAGGAGGCACGCTGGATAATCACCGAGCTAACGGATGCATCCGTGTCAGGTGCGCGAGGCTGACTAACGGGGTGTGACCTTCGGAATCCAAGAGCATGGAGCAGTGGGTGACGGCGTATGCAGTCCCATGGGCCGCAGGTCCCCGGTCCAAAAGAACCACCTAAGGGGGGCTTCAGGGACATAAGAAAGACAGGGCCATGCACGCGACTAGCCAGATGAGGGGCTCCCCAAGTCCACTGAGTCCCTGAGTGGGACGGAGAGCAGCCCCCAAGCAGGGGTGACTGAGGAGAGAGCAGGTACTTCAGCCTGGCCTTGTCCCCAGAGACTGAGAACATCGCTTTCCTACCACCTGCCAGGTTAGCAGAGGCCCACGAGAGCGCTCACCTCAGGGGACAGCAGCCGGCAGCCTCTCTGGCCGTGTGTTCAGTGCATAGAGCCTCCCACGCAGGGCGGCCTGCCACCATCAGATCTGGGCACCTTCCCCAGGGCGTCCGGGCAGCCATGAACTTCAGAGGCAGCCCCCGTTCTCACCTGCAAACTCGGGGTAAGTATAAGGCCAATGCGTCCTGAGTGTTTCCCACATGCCCGGACTGGATGCATCATTTCATTCAGTCCTCGTCCCAACACCACGAGGTAGGTATTATAGTATCCTTAATTATTATATTAAGTTATGTAATTTTTATTTTGTATTTTAGGAAACAGGCCCAGAGGAGTCAAAGAAACTAATACAGGACACAGTGACCAGTCAGGTCCAGGTCTCTGTTATTCTAAATCCACGTTCCTGACCACTTGGCCAACAGGAAGTAATATGCAGGTGCCTTAACTATATATCACATGTATTGTGTGAATATGCACATATATGTGTATACATGTTTTGTATATACATGTATACACATGTCGCATAATATAAATGTCACATGGAAATAATATACACACAAATATATACATAATTTTTCAGTTACACACATTTTATTATGTCTTGGGATTCCGTTTAGATGCCAGAATGATATTACATTGTTCAAATAGCTGAGCAGTTTAACTCAAATTACTTTTATAATGAAGTTATTGAAATAAGCAAAAACATAAAGCCAGGTAAAAACTGCTTATGCTTATAGCTCGTATGCAACTACAGAAACAAAATTAATTTACGGTTCAAATTCAGCCAAAACGGCAATACCAATAAATCTTCGCTTAGCGTCCCTCAGGGGCTGGTGGCGCTGCTGGCGGGAGCCAGTCGCCTGCGGTGGGCGAGGCCAACGCGTTTGCACCTTGCGTTTGACAGAGCACCTCGGGCTTTGGTTTGGAGCGCGACAAACCACCAATTAATTCATCATCGTCATCATTGTCTTCAACTTCCTGAACAAGAGCTCATTTTTAACCAGTCATCCATTATTTTCATGGACTGATCTGTTCAGGCCAAGAAACACGAAATTTATCACTGAAATAAAACCGGTAAATACTGTTTAACCTGAAATTCCTCGTGGCCCATGGGCTCTCCCTTGGCTGCTCGAGGCAGGTCCAGGCAGGACGGTTGTGGCTTCGGGGACCCCGTCCTGAGTAATGGGGAAGCCATCTTCCATCTGGGGGACACAGGGAGGCCCCCAACTTCCCCATCGGCCTCTCTCTCCCTTGCTGTTCTTGGGGCCCAGGGTGAAGCCAGGGCACCTTCACTGACACTATCCTGTTGGAAAACAAATGCAGAGATGAGTTGGAAACTGCCCACTTGGGGTGAGGTGCCCCCCACAATGTAGACAGCAATCACTGCTGTTCTTAGTTTCCATGAACTGAAAATACGTCATTTAAACAAGGCTCCCAGGACTCGGGGGCCCCTGGGACCAGCTCTCGGGGAAGTCCAGGGAAGGGAAGATGGAGAAACAAGCTGACGTTTCGAGGCAGAAGAGTGGGTGACAGATGGGCCTGGAGTTAGGCAGCCCAGAAAGCTGAAACCTAAGGCTGCAGGAGAAGAGGGTGAGCTGGCTGTCACTGAAGACCCCAGGGGAGCCCAGGGCTTGCAGGGAGCAGGTGATGCCCAGGGCAGGGCGGAGACAGCAGCTGGAGCCGCAGGCGAGCGGCGGTAAGCCAGTCAGCAGCCCCACCCCAGAGCTGCCCGCGGCCCCACGTCCCTGAGCAAAACCCGGAGCCGTGACCCGGAAAGGCCTGCACCCGTGAGAACAGGACAAAACACTGATCTAAGCTCGTTCACGTCTGTCTGCTGAACCCGGGAACCCACACCACCCCCCTCTCAGCTCCCTGAATGCCAGAGGTCAAGCCCACAGCCCCGATGGGAGACACTGTCCCGGGAGGGCTGCCGGACCCACTGCCTTCTCAGTCCGTGGGGTCCCCGCCTGAAGCAGACCCTCCACACACACAGATCTTCGAGGAAGGTGTGGGCCCTCTTTATTTCCATTTGTATTTTTGTGTTCCGCCTCACTCTGAACTATAACCGCACAAATAGTTTCAGAAAGCCTGCAACATGAAAGTCAAAAGACCAAAACAAGCAGATACAAGTGGAGGACTCAAAGGAAGCAGAGAGAAAGCAAGAAGCCAGGGAGAGCTTAGCGTATGTGACATTCGGGGCATCCCAGGTACAGGGAACGTGCCGTGTCCCAGAAGAAGGAACAGAACGTTCCTTTTAGAAGGGAAAACATTCAGAGAGCAAGGGAAAGCTTTCAGAAACTTAAAAAATTTCTATTAAATTGAAATTTGAATAGGAGAAGAAAATGAAGTTAAGGAAATTTCCTAGAATGGGGAGCAACAATATAAACGAGGTAGAAAATGGCAGAGAGAAAAATAATAGGGGATGCATCTGGGAGGCCTAATGTCATATTGACGAAATTCTAGGAGGGGAACGCATAGCATAGAGAGGGAAGAGCATGTTCCAGAGAGGACGGACTGGCGGCTCCGAGCTGAAGGGACCCTTGAGGACCCAGCATGATAAGGAGAAAGCCCAACCCAAGTCACAGGATAACATTTCAGAACACTAGGGATAGAGACAGGACGCTAAAAGCTTCCAGCAGATAAAAGCCAGTTGCTTAAACACCAAGAATCGAAGTGGCCTGGTCATTCTCATAAGATTTTGGAAGAACACGTTCCAAGTTCAGAAGGAGCGTCTCCAGCCGAAACATCTATACCCAGCGAAGTGACGAATCCAGTGTCAGAGCGGAAAATTCAAATGTCAGACTTGAAAGAGCTCAAATAATTAGCTCTCGTGCCCCCTTTTCCATAAACGATTAGAAGATAAGCCCCATCAAAGCCCCGTTAAAAGCGGGAGTAAATCGTGAGCCCCGACCGGTGTGGCTTGGGGGTAGGGCACCCTCCCACAAAGCGAAAGGCCACCAGTTGGATTCCTGGCCAGGGTTGTGGGCCAGGTCCCGGGTTGGGGTGCTTGTGAGAGGCAACCCGTCGGGGTTTCCCGCTCACATGGCTGTGTAGCTCCCTCTTTTTCTCCCTCCCTTCCCCTCTCTTGAAAAATAAATAAAATTTTTGAAAAACCAGGAGTAAATCATCAGAGAGAAAACATGGGCTCCCAGAGAGGGGGCAGCGTTTGAACAGTGTCAGCAAAGGGGATTTGTAGACAAAAATCTGTGCAGCAAGCCTAGCAAATAATCGGTCATTATAAGGAGGAGGAAGAAGATTCCAGGAGTGACAGCGCCCAGAAAGATAAAAATGAAACTGTTAGCCTCCCTGAGATTTTTGGCCAAAATACAAGTGATTTTATGACTCTGGTTGACAGTTTGAGGACACATTAGTGATAGGCGTACACAGCCCTGGCAAATTAAAATACCGGTAGTTATTCATCTTGGGGAAACCACCAAGGTGATCAGGAGAGGAAGTGCAGTCACAGAACTGCTTTGTGGCTCAGCTGTGCATAATAATTACACAATTATGTAAATGCTGAATATTGATCTAACCACAAATTAGGCTTCGGGGAGGGTGGGGGCGGAGCTGCGCGCCCGTTTTCTGTGGCTGAGCAGCCCGGCGCCCGGAGCAAAGCTGAGAGAGTGAAATCCTGATCCTCCCGGTGGGGAGCCGGTGGAGAGGCAGCTGAAATTAAAAAGAAATCGTCGGATAAGCATGTATTTACAAATATCAAGGTCAGGGTAGAAGCCAGCGTCTGCAGAGCGGAAGGGGGCTGACTCCGGACAACGGTGGGACATCGGGGCCCGCTGAGGCCAGTCTGACCCGTGTGGGCACTGGAGGCTTTCACAGGATGTTTCGGAAGACGGAGCGGGGCGAGCAGCGGGCGGCAGACGGGGTGGGGAAGTTGGGCAGGCGGGGAAGCAAGAACTCTCCTCTGACGCGGCACAAGACCCCTCGGGTCACCATCAGTGAGGCCCCCACACCGAGGGGCTTGGGACGACAGAAGCGTGTCCCCCGACAGTTGAGGAGAACCGAGGCCCGAAGGGAAGGGCATCGAGGCCGCGGCAGCGCCCGACACTCCGGGGGAGGGCTCTCCCCAACCTCCTCCGGCTGCCAGTCCTCAGCTGGTGGCCGCGGTGCCCCAGCCTCCACCTCTGCCATGACGCGGCATCTCCCCTGTGCACCAGCGTCAAACGTCCCCTCTTCTGACCAGACCAGGGCCCGCCCTAATGGCCTCATCATAACCTGATTGTGTCTGCAAAACCTGACTTCCGAATAAGCCCCCACCCAGGTGGAGGTACCAGAGGTTAGGACTTAAACATATGCTTTGGGGGACACCACTCCACCCCAACAGAGACGAGTCACAATGCGATGAGTTTTGAAACGGGAAAAAGTCAGCATACACGCTGCCTGTCACTACCAGAACCAACGAGTAGAGACAAGGACTGAATCGTTATGGGCGTTCTATTCAGACGCCAGCGGTCCGAGAGGATGGCGGGTTGGGGACCCTCAAAAACCGCCTTCACATGCCACCTCAAGCGGACCGACCCCGCTATAAGGAGAAGAAAGGGGAGGGAAAGGGTGAGGGGAAAAACGCTAACTGACTAAGAGCCGCAGTCCGGTGGCCCTGACCCTGGTGTTTCTTTATCTGTTGGTCAACAGGTCTTTTCCTGCCCCACGGTCAGCCCCTCCCTAGAACGGTGGCTCAGACACCATCTCCAGACCCCTGGGGGCACAGGCGGAATTGTTGGTCTGCCTCCTGGAGTTGCATGTAGGACCAGACCCCCCGGGACGCTGCTTTCCACAGAAACGCTTTTCATGCACCACCTCCTCCATCGGGCTCCGCCTGAGTTGTACCCTTCATAATGCAGAGTTCTGGGGGTGTTCTAGCACATCATCCAGCCTGAGGAGGGGCGCATGGGGACCCCAATGTGTAGTCAGTCGTCAGAGGTGTGGGTGATCCTGGGCTTGGGACTGGTGCGTGACGGGGCAGCAGCCTGCAGGACCTGCCCTCTGACCCGTGGGACCTACACTAACTCGGGGTATGGGGACCTGGGATTGACGGGATTCTAGGGCGCCCAGCCAGCGTCATGGAATTGGGGAACTGGTTGGTGTCAGGAAACAGCTCAGGCTTTGAAACCACGGGACTCTTGACAACAACCCAGCTGTGGTTTCTTTTTATTTTTAACAATAAATCCCACTCTCCTTGGAAACCAATGACTACCGAGGGAAAACGCACAAGCCCAAAGCCTGCGGTGCCCCCTGGCCACGTGGCTCCTACCGTGGTGTCTCTGATGACCAGACCCCGGCCCACAAGGCCGTAAAGGAAGAGAGACCTTTCTGAAGCAGCGTCACAACGGGTTGGGCACTCCGTCCTTTCTTTCCTGTGACCTCACCTGTGAAGGCTCCCTGGAGCCCATTTCTGGGGACACGCGAGCCACGAGGGGGCCCTGCAGCTGCCACGCCGCACGAGACGCCGCAAGACATACAGGAGGCTTGGGAGAGGCACCCACTTAGCTCAGGGGATCACTTCCAGAAGATGTGCCTCCTTTCTGCCTCGTGCCTGAGTGCATTTCATTCCACAGGCGCAGAAGAGGTTGGTGCTCCCCGGGGACCTGGCAGGCCCCCCATGGCGCTGCCTCAGTGGGACAGAGTGACAACTGCCATCCACGCCGTCCAAGTCCATGGGATGGTGGGGTGTAAAGGGGCTGCTCTGGGACGGCCACCGTGGTGAGGCTGCTCAGTCACGCAAATCTCGCTGCGAGCCCCGCCAGGCAGTCACAGAGGAAAAGGTGTCCGGTGTGCGGTTTTGAGGGGGCAGTGCCCCCTTCTCACGATCCGCCTCCCCACTGTCTCCTAAGAACTTTCTGGTTACTGCCAGGGCTGATTCATTTCAGACACAGAGTCTCTTAGGAGAAGCCGTTTCTTCATTACGTGCAATTTCAGATATTTTTACATTCTCTCCTGCTTTGCCTCAAAGACAGGAAATGTTCGTGGGGATTATCCCCTCCCCCCTTTTCACAATGCGGCTTTCATCTGTGACTCATATCTCGTGGCCCACAAGGTAGATAAATGAGCAGAGAGCACTGCTTTTCAAAGGAAAGGAAATTAAAATAAGCTCAGCCCGGAGAGCGGAGCGTGCCGTTCCCAGTCCGCAGCCCCGCAGGAGCAGGGCACGGGGCGTCAGGCAGCGAGGGCGCGACAGCCACACTGTGCCCTGACCGCGGCCGCCTGCGACCAGAAGCTGGGGGAAGGGACTCTCCCCGGCCCTCACACACGTTCACAAAGAGCTCCGTGTGGCAGCGCTTGAACTGACTGCCGATTGGATAGAGACCACTATTTTAGGAAGTGTCAGTATTTTTCCAAAACATAAAATTAAAAACCCTCCTTGGGAACAGCTCTGATGTCAGGCGACCTGCCGGGCCAGCCGGGGCTCAGGATGGGCACAGCCTGCTCCAGGGACGGCCGGGCAGGGGCCTGAGGCCCGAGTGTGGTTGGCAGGGCCGCTCTGGGCGAGCAGGGTGTTCCTGCCTCTGGAGACGACCTCTGGGACGACCTCTGACACGAGGTGGGACCCTGGGTGTCTTTCTGCTGCAATCCCTAGTGTTATAACCCAGATGAGACTGTGGGCCTCGCTGAGTGTGTGGTGGGCACACACAGCTGCCACAGGTAGGGGCAGCCCTGGGCTCCGGCCAGGAGACCCAGCTGGGCCCGTGCACTCTGACACGCCTGCAGGCCCCTCGGAGGGGCTGGGGGGGACCTGTCTCCTGCACCCCCCATGCTGGTGGGCATTCTGTCCGGAACACACCGGTCCCCACCCCCAGACAGCGTGCCTGCTCCACTGCCTCAGTGCGTGTGGGGACCCCAAAGCCCCACCGCCCCCTTCTCTTTGGGGACCACCAGAAAACGCTCAGCGCTGCTGACAGCAGGAGGTTTGCTCACCTCTGTTGCCCCCGGGGGTCTGGGCCAGCGGACGTCACTGAGCACAGGGGAAAAGGCCATTTTCTGGAATCGGGAAGAAGCCTGGGTGACGGGGACCACAGCCGTCAGGAACCAGCACTTCGCACGGACGAGATCGGAGCACACTCGGAGGCTGCCTCCCAGGGGCACCCAGGAGCCCAGAAAACGGGCCTCGGGCCCCCTGTGGTGGGTTCTGAGTGGGTGCTAGCGCTTGGGGGTGTCAGAGAACCTGGGGTGCACAGCTCCCCGCTGTGGTCCTCATGCGCACCCGCTTGCCCAGATGGGCCCCTGGCGGCAGACGTCTGTGCAGGGGGTTCATCCTCTCCCCACCTCACTCGCTGGCACCTTGGATCTGCGGGAACCAGACACGGGTGGGAGGAAGGGGACCCCCAGAGGAAAGGAGTCAGCCAGAGGTCCCCCACGTGCCACTTTAGAAGGCAAAATGCAGGCGTGGCCTTCTTCCCCAGGGAGCCCCCACACACCCCCGCTGCCCCCCACAGGGTCTCCCCCTGGGAAAGTCTGTCTCGTTCAGCTCACAGGACAGTTCTGGTGACAGAGCCGCCTCCAGGGGCCTCCTGCACAGACGCTGACTAACCGTGAGGACAGGCGTGGCTGAGCTTCCTGAGCCCGTGAATGTTTCGGATGCACGGGACAGCCAGGGTGGACCCGCATCCTCAGCTTCCTGTGTGCGATCAGGCCCTGGGCCCAGAGCAGGGGGGAGGCCCTGGATCCTGCAGTACCCCCAAAACTACCCACCCGTGGGAGGCTCCCCACGAAACACCTGCGGCACCCTCCCTCCTTTCCCACCATCTTGTCATCTGTTGTCACTCAGTGGCCCTGAGACACGGCGCACACTATTCCATGGTCACCACGAGCGGGCCAGAAGGTCCCCATGGGGCACTGATGCCTGAGTGACCGCCCGCAGATGTCACGTGGTCCGGAGCAGCAGTTGGTGCCCCTGGGCCCCTGACTCCCCTAAACTCATTCCCTGCCATCAGAATCACGTGATGTGAGCTGACAGCGGGCCGCTTCTTCTTTCACGCTGATGAGAGTGACCGTGTTTCTCGTGCAAACAGCCCCGTGCGTCGGTTGCCAAGGGCGGCACGCAGCGTCTTCTCACGAACCGCTGTCTGCAGCCGCCTTCAAGTCCAGGTGACGGGTTCCTCCGTCACAACGACAGGAACCGAGGACCCGGTCTCTCCAGAGAATGTTTCACTTTGTAGTCCAAGGATTGTAGGGGGGCTGGGGAAAGGGTCAGTTTGCTTGCGGAGCCTGCCCTGCCTGTGAAGGGCTCCCTGGCCGGGGTAAGGGGAGGCAGGCGGCCGGGCGGGTCCCCGGGCCCCCGCTGCCCCCCGCTGCCCCCCGCTGCCCCCAGGCCCCTCGTGGTTTGGGGCTGAGCCTCCTGGCCTCTGCTTCTGTGTTTCCCTCTAAGCTCGCACACAGTGACCCCACTTCTGCGACACCCCTGCCTTTCTTCGCCGTTCCCTCAACACGGTTCCCCGTGCTCAGGCCTGGAGCTTTCTTCCTGGCCCTCAGGGTACCCAGAGCTCCCCAGCTCTGCCTCTGCGTGCGCCTGGGGCCGGCGCTCCCGGACGCCGGGACTGAGCTGTGAGCCCGCGGCCTGCCTCCAGCCCACGCCCAGTACCAGTTAGCTAATGCTGCGCGACCAGCCACCCCAGGACCCACCAGCTTAAAACAACAGGCCCTGATCGAGCCCACAAGTCTACGTGTCAACTGGAAAGTGCTGTGAACGCGGGCAGGGCTCTGCTGAGCACAGCTGGTCTCACGCACACGTTTGAGGGAGTGGGTGCGATCACCAGCTGGAGGCTGGCTAAGGGACAGCAGTCCCCCTGGTGGCCTGCGCCTTGTGGCGGGCCAGCCCATGCCCATTGTCCTGGCGGCAGGTTTGCATCTCCCCATCCGACCTGCAGCATCGCGCCCTGACCAGCTTCCAGTGCAGTCCGGGCCCCTGGGGCTCTCCCCAGGTCCGTCCCTGTGGAAACGCTTTGAGGCGCAGGGCGCAGAGCCATGCCCCCAGTGGGAGCACATCCTACACACAGAGCCCATGTCTGCCCCGGCTCCACTGGCCATCACAGGGCTGCCCCCACGAGCTCCAGGCTTCCTGGGGGGTTCAGCAGTGCCCCCCCAAGAAAGCCTCGGGCCACATGCAGAGACCCCGTGTAGAGAACACACAGGGGGGAATTACACTATGTGTGTGCATGTGTGCGCGTGCGTGTGCATGTGTGTGCATGTGTGCGCACACGTGCCTATGTGCGCGTGTGTCCATGGCTGTGTGCGGACCCGAGGAGCGAGAGACACTGAAACACCCCCTCACGTGCCACATGGACAAGTGAAAACAATGGATTTGCAACACGTGTTGGTAGTTTCGGTGCACAGGCCCCTCCCCATACGAAGGTGCCGGGGCTGCAGCGGTGAAAAGGGGGCGCGAGGAAATGTGTCGACCCCTGGAAAGCGGGGCTCCCTGCACCGTCCCCACGAACTGTGGCTTAGTTAAGTCCCTTAACTTTTCTGTCTTAAGTCACACTTTTTACTTACGCAGAAATTTCAGGCCGGTCTGGCAGGATTGCCATGGTGACCAGAGAAGAATGCAAATAAAATATAGAATATAAATGTGGGCTATTATTATTATCAGTGCCACATGTGCCATCACCAATGCACACGCCCTTGGTCCAAGCACCCGAGGACACTGGGACATCCTCCCACCACCCCTGGGGGACAGTCCCTCTGCTCTTTCTCGTTCAAACTGTTGCCACTGAGAACCCGCTGGGTGCCAGGCATTGTCATGGACACTTGGGATCTGCCACTCATGAAAACATAACGTGCCGGGCACATGGAATTTGCATTCGAGAGGGGCAGATGAAAACCGAGTAATAACCCATGGTTTCCGGTCCGCCTAAGAATATGGAAGAAGCCCTGAGAGCGCGTGACAGATAAAACCTGGTGGACCCGGACGTCCTCCCCTGAACAAGCCAGGGGGCCCTAAAGCCTTGGCTAAGGAGGTGGCAGTTACACTCAGGCCCGCAGGGTGAGACGGGAGTGGTCACGAAGGCTCGGAGCGGCACGGCCCCCGCCCGGGTCACACAGCAGGCTGGCGGCGGGCGTCCCCCGGACTGAGGCTGCAGCTTCCCCACTGTGCCCCTCCACTGCCCCGCAGACCGGCAGGTGTGGCCGGCGCTCACCCTGACATGGACTCCGGAGATAAAGACCCTCAGCTTCCAATCCCTTCTCCCTGCAAACGAGGCTTGACCCATTTGGTTACAGTCTAGTGACTCCAGCCATCGATCCCGTTCCCTGAAAGTCACCACGGCAACATGAACGAGAGCATTTAAACACCCGCACATGCTGTCAGTCCTGCTCCACAGACCACACAGCCGAAGGCCTCTGGGGAGAACAGAAGCCATATGCGCCCCATGGCACAGGATGATGGCACCCCAAGGCTCTCCAATGGCCCCCAGGGCTCACTGATGACACCCCAGGCTCTCTGATGGCATCGAGGGCTCTCTGATGACACCCAGGGCTCTCTCATGTCCCCCAGGGCTGCTGAGGGGCTGTGTAAAGCCTCTGCTCTGGCCAGATGCACTGGCCTTTAACCACCTGTGACAGCTGAGGCCCAGGCTCTGGTCTCGAGGCCCAGCGGGAAGGGCGGAAATGACAATGAACAGAGCCTGGTTACAAAGAGACCGTGACACCAGCAAGGGGAACAGAGGTCTGGCCAAGCTGGGGACAACCTGACACGGAATAAAATCATCTGTCTCTGACGAGAGTATTAGGCAAAACTTTAAGGTCAATTTAGCAAGAGTTAAACATTTCCCAGTCATTAGTAATCATTTAGAGCGAATTTCCTTTTCTCGGCCTGCCCCTCTCCCCGCCCCGAACCTGAAGTTTTATTTGAACGGCGCTGTGATTTTGGAGCAGATCACTGCGGCGAACGGTCTCCTGCAGGTGCTGGTGTGCCGGCGGAGTCGGATCGCTGCCGCTGCCTGACGGAGCACCAGTAATAGAACACTTTAATGGCCCTCATGGAAGGGTGCTCTCGGACGATGAAAAATGGCTGGAGCCAGATATGGAACCCCAAAGAAGGAGGGAGCATATTTCACTAGGCTTGTCAATGCCGGACCCTAAATAATTCAGTACCCCAGATTAAAATACTCCATGCTCTCCACGTCCTAATGGGATGTAATGAAATGTCCCCCAAGCTGCCATCTTAAAATTAACATCCTTTGAAATTCTGAAATCAATCAAAGGCAACGACAGGAGCCAAGTCTAATCTTTTATTGATCTGAGCGGCCACCAATGGAAAGGGATGGGGAGACTGCTGAGCCCCGTCCCGCCAGCAGGCAGACTGCCAGCCAGGGGCGTGACCCGCGTTCTCTGTGTCCTGATGGACCGAACACACCAGCGGGTCAGCCTGTTCCTTCTGAGTGACACACAAGGTCCCCAGGTCTCCTCGGCCCAGCCATGGTCCCTTGAGGAGTAGACTGTGGCCAGTCCTGCCTTCCACGTCCCTTTGAAGACACCTCTCACTGCTGGTGTGGATTTGTGGGCGGAGTCATCTGCTGATTCAGGCTCGCGGTGGCCCTGGTATTGGGGAACAGGCCCCGTGTCCCCACAGCCGCCCTTCATGCCGTCATCCTGCTGCCTTCTCCGCAGTGGGGTTCACCAGCCAACGTCACCGCGGTCATTCTTGGAAGGCCTCATGTCCTTTGACCGCTATCCTTTGTCACCTTCTAAGGTGACCTCATTTGTCTTGTCCAGCAAGATGAAGAGCTCCAGGAAGGGAGAGACTGGTCTCTTGTTTATTTGTTGGTTGGTAGGTTGGGTGTACAGCTAAAGCCCTGGTACCTGAAAAAAATGCTTAATATATAGGAACTCATGAATGAATGCATGGATGGATGGATACATATATTCATATAAACACAGATGGATAGACAGGTAGATGATACGAAGTGATGGATGGATGGGTGGATGGACTAGTGGGTGGATGGATGGACAGATGGGTAGGTGGATGGCTGGATGGATTGGTAGGTGGATGAATGGATGGATGGATGGTGGATGGGTGGGTGGATGGATCATGGATAAATGGGTGCCTCCCTCCTTATATTCTCATCACAGGGAACAATGTCCAGCGTGTATCCGTTGGTTAAATGAATGATCTGATCTCAACATTCCACAACGCTAGAATTCCCCACCCCACGAGCTTGCTGCCACCTCTGCTGTGGCTGGGAACTTCCTTCCCAGCGCCCCACTGACCCATTGGACCTGGCTGCTCACATCGGTGAGCTCAGACCCCGCGCGTGCTGTCTGGCCTCGGCAACGGTGGAGCTCTCCTGGGGGGGCAAAGCTGTGCCCTCGGCCTCTCCCCTCCAGCTCCCCTGCACTCCGCACACAGTAGGCTATCAGCCTACGAGGTGAGTCACACCTCTGGGAAGAAGCCGCGGGGACAAACACAAAGGGAATCATCAAGGAGCACCTTGAATAATTCAACAAGCCGCCCAGGGACCCGCCAGTGCCTTTCACAGGTGCTACCCGCCCGCTGTTGCAAGCCAGAGAACGCGCAGCACCGCGGGACGCCTCTGTGTGAAGACGAAGCCCCCCGGTGATGAAACAGCTCCCGCATCAGAGCCGGAGTCGCGAACAAATAAGAAACCCTGCGAGTACATTGGAACTCAGTCCGCAGGGCTGGGCGGGGTCGCAGCGAAAATGCCAGCCCACAGGAGGAAATTGGAAAGAGCGGCCACAGGCAGGTTCCCCAGGAAACGGGCAGCCCCCCTGGCCTGACCTCTGGGGCGAGACCTGCGGCCGGCCCCGGGCACCCGGACACGCGACTGAGGTGTGGTTGGTGATGGGCACGCAGCCAGGGCGTGGTTGGTGACAGACACGTGACTGAGGCATGGTCGGTGAATACAATCTGCAGGAGGCGGGAGCCTGGTGTCCAGACACTTCCCTGTCACTCACGTCTGAGGGCGAGGACAGAACTGCCGGCCCGTGTGCATCTCGGGGTCCTTGGCCCAGTCCAGTGGACAGCAGAACCTTCCCGCCCTGCCCCACAGGGTAGAGGAACCCCCACGCTGTGCATCCGCAGGTCACAGCCATTCCCAGGACAGCGGCTGCAGGGTGGGCCTGGGGTAGTTCACTTGGACACGGACCCCGGAGCAGAGGAGAAGGTCACGTGCAGCAGGTGAGGATGTGGACCTGATGCCCTCTCTGTCTCTGGCTGCTCGGCCTGCAGGTGGGAGGCCCTGGCTCCGTTCTGACCTGCCCTGGCCCAGGCACGCGGTCTGTCCAGGTGGCCCACCAAGTCCCAGTCTCAGTAGCGTCCCCTCCAGCCTCAACCCCTGTCCTGGGCTCCAGAGTCACATTCAGCCACCGCTCCATGGCCCCGCGGTACCAGCTGTGAAGCTTCCTGCTCCCAAGCCCAGCGGGACGGGACCCTGGAGGCCCAGCCTGCCCCACGGGGTCCTCCCCCGCCTCCCTCACACCTGCCACCATGTGCCCACCCACCACGCACTCAGCAGCTCAAGCTGCAGCCCTGGGGGTGTCCCGGGGGAATCGCTTCCCCTCCGCAGCCCCGCATCCAAGAGGCTGCCTGGGCACCAGCACTTCCCTCCATGCGCACCAGCTCCATCATGGAACGTGCTCGCCCACCACCCGGGGGACATCGGCCGCAGCTCTGAGCGGAGACCCATCCACGCATCCTCCAGGCATTGACTGGGGCTCATCCTCATGCTGGGGGGTCAGGCAGGAGTCTGCCCTGGGGCCGAACCCCAGAGCGGGGGCACCGGCAAAAACACCTCTGCTGTGGTGAGAAGAGCTGGGCAGGGGCCCACAGCCCGAGGAAGTCAGGCCAATGTCCTCAGGGGATAATTGGGGGAGCCAGGTGTGGGGGTGAGGGGTGGACATCGATCGCCTGGGCACTCGGACTTCTCTCCAAATGAGAGAGAAGCCGCTGGAAGATTTGAGATGAGGGTGAGTGGTGTCACCTGACATCTGGGTCATAACGTGTCCCTACAGAGGCAAGAGTGGCAGCCACGGGACCAGGTGGCAGGCTGGGGAGGGGTCAGGAGACACGGGAGAGATGCTGCCACCGGGCGTAGCCAGCGAGCAGGGGGTGGGGGTGAAGATGCCCCGCAGCAGCCCCAGCGAGCCTTTGAGAAGATCATCAGCTCACCCTATTCCTTGAGCTGAACTTGTCCATGGCTTCCTGTTGTCCTGAACCCCCGAACTCCTCTGCCAACTCACAGGGCCCACCGGTGGGCCCCCAACTCTGTGTTGACTTTATTTTCCTCCCATCCAGCCTCACGCACTGCACGGAGCCATGCCAGCCTCCCTGGGATCCTCCGGCACACGCAGCACATTCCTGCCCCGGGGCCTTTGCACCTGCTCTCCCTCTGACTGGAGTGCCCTTCCCTGACCCATACCCACTGCTTCTTTCTGCACATTCAGCTCTCAGCTCCATTGTTTCCTCTTCAGAGAGACCACCCTGACCCCCACCACCCCCACAACCTTCGTGTCCCTTTTATTTTACTCAAAACATCTGACATCCCTGAGTATTTTTCTAGGTGTTCGTTTTCTGCACCCCCATCCCCACCCCCACCCCAACTAAAATGGAGGCCATGCAGGCGCAGAGGTTCTCTGGCTGGTTCACTTATGTATCCCCAGCTTCTGGAGTCGGACCTAGGTACCCAATGGGCCCTCATCGATGCATAAGACAGTAGGATGCATAAAGCAGAGCGCACGCCCATCCCTCCGGAGCACACACAGGCCCTGAGGGGCTGCACAGCCTCTCGACGGTTCCATTTGCCAACCTGCCACTTGCTGACCAGCAGAGAGCCCAGATGGCAGGTGAGGCGCAAACCAGCATCTTCCCGCAGGAGGAACTCAGCTGCTCCACAGGCCACAGACGGACCCTCGGGCTCGGAGCCCGTGGGTGCAGAGACACCAACATCAGCTAAACCACAGAGGGCCAGGCGGGCTGGCTGCCATGGTCGGAGCCAACTGGAGGGAGGCGGGGACAGACAGACATTCCCATCCCTCAGCACAGGCCACGTGGCGGTCAGAGCCCACAGCTGCAGTCACCGGACCCAGGTCAGCCTGCAGGGGACACCTGCTTCCTGTCCCCAAGGGAGCAGGGCTGTCCCCGGTCACCACTGCGCCCATCAGCTCTCTGGGCATCAGACTGTCCTTTTGCCACAGTGAGCTCTGCCCACGTGGGACCCACAGCTATGGGTGGCATGCACCCGGCAGGACAGTCCCCATGGTTGGAAACCCTGGGCGCCTCAACTCCACGTGCTCCCCAGGGTGTCATCGGTTCCTCAGATTCCTCCTCAGGCCCCCGAAGCCCCGTACCCACCTCTGGTCCCTTGAGACTCCTGGGGAGCTGAGAGGGTAACACCCACAGTCGCCCTTGGTCACCCTCCAGGGACCCCAGCACTTCTTGGTCAGCCCCCAGAAATGCCACCACCTCCATCACCTCCGTCACCTCCCCAGGGACCTCACCCCACCCTGTGCCGGCCCAGGCCCCACTCCGCCTCAGTCACTCTCCCTCCAGGGACCCCACTGCACCGTAGAAGCCCCACCCACCCCTGTCACCTCCTCCATTAACCTCACCCAGACTAGCAGCTGAGTGACAATCGTCTGCTCTCCGGCCAGCACCCCTCCTTCCTTTCCTGACCCTTCACTCCCTCACGCTCACGACTCTGCCGCCTCTGGGAGACGTCCAGACCCGGTCCCTCCACGGCCCCCCGGGGGGCTGTCCGTCTTCATCCTCTGCTCAGACCAGCCTATGTTTCATGGATGCCCAACGTCTTTCCCACCAGAACTCAGCTTCCTGTGTGCACACCAGACCCCGCCACCAAGCCGCGCCAGCTGCTGAGCACTGTGCACCGGCGCCAGCACCCCGCCACCCCCCTAGACACGACCCCGTGGTGGCCCGTGCACCCCTCCCATCCCAGCAGCGGCTTCAGTCTCCCCGCTTCCTCCTCCCGCGGCCTCTTCCTCCAGGAACACAAAGAAACAAAGAAACAATCTCGAAAACAACAAAGCCCCGCGGAGCTGGCCGGCTCCCAGCAAACAAGGAGCCTCTAATGGCGAAGGAGCTGGGGCGTCACTGATGTGCAGATGGCAGACCTGCGCTAGGAAAACAATGCTGGGTAACGATGCAGCCCAGGGGGAAGCGCCGTGCAGATCCCCGTCATTAGAGCCCCCTCGTTAATCCCAGCGCCACGGGCACCCAGTGCAGCTGCCCGCGAGGGGGCCACCTGGGATGCGCGCACGCCAGCGGGGGCGGCCCCTGCCGGGAGCTGCCTGGCTGAGGCCGAGTTCCAAGCTTCGAGACGCGGGAGGGACCTCCTGCCTTGTCTGCTTTCGGAGGGGGGTTGATTTGTAAAGCCTTTCGTTGTCCCCAGCCTCTCAGGGGAACCCTCCTGACCCGGCGTGGGGCACGGGGTGCTGTCCTGCTACCCGGACGTGGCAGGGAGGGGCCCCGGTGTGCGCAAGTCCCACAGCTGGTCCCGGCGAAGGCCGCGTCCCCTGACTGTCTAACGTGCCCTTTCTGGATAATTGGGATGAACCCCCCCGCACCCCTGACGGCGTGTGCCAGCCACCACGGGGCTTTCCAAAGCTCCACGCCAGTTCTGCCCCTCAGCACCGCAGCCATCCTGGGCCCAGCGTCCTTCACGGGCGGGCCGCTCTGGGCCCTGCAGGGCGGTTAACAGCAGCCCCGCCCCCACCCTCTGGATGCCGGTACTGCCTGCCCGACCCTGGCCCTTGTGCCAACCCAAAGTGTCTCCAGACATGGCCACAGGCCCCCTCGGGGCAGATCCCCTCAGGCCGAGAACCACTGTTCTGACCCCGCTGTTCCATCTCCCTCTTCATGAGGCCGACTGCCTGAGAGGTGGCGAAATACACTCTGAGAAGCAGCCTTGATTCTTAGGGGCTGGCTTCTCTGCATTCGACAATGAACTTGACACAATGGGGAAGGAGGGAAGGGATGAACCCGGTGACAATTCAGAAATGGTCACTGGAACCTCCTCCACATCCCACCCTGCGAGATAAACCAGCAGATAAGCGACCCTGGGCGAACCCCTCAGCATTGCCTCGCCCTGAGTGAGGCAGCCCAGCCGGGAGGTGGGGGGGGGGCCTCAGCCGAGGGGCACACCCAAAGGAGCCCCCACCCTGCCCGCCTCCGGGACACCCGCACTCCCAGCCTGCTGGCGCCAGGCCAGGGCCGCACGCAGGCCCCCTGCCCCAAGGCCACTGCACCTGCTCCCGACAGGGTGGAAGCTTCTAGCAAGAGGCTCAGGGAGGGCAGTGAGTGCTCGGTGATGGCCCTGAAGCAGAAGCCAGGAAATGCCCAGCCCCTCGCCCCCTGGGAAGCCGGAAAACCTGGCCACGCCTCCCGCGCGGAAGTTGGCTCTCTGGTTCTACAACTCACTTGTGTTCTTTGCCAAACTTCGGGGCAGGCTGTGCTAGAGGCTCTGGAGTGCTGGCGCACAGTGTATGTATGGCCTCTGCTGTCCAGGGCTCCGCAGCCTGGTGCAGGAGACACGCGCACTCACCGCGAGGCGGGTCGCTGGCAGGGACACCTGGCCACAGCATTCTGCCGCAGCTCTGCAGAGCGCGTCCCCACCCCCTCCTCGGCCCTCAGGCTGTCCGTCTGTTCCACAGCTGAAAGGCAGAAGAAATTCTCCTGCTCCAATCACCCCAACATGCGTACGTGGAGGCACGGCCAATGGACTCCCGATCTGTGGGAAGCAGCGGAGAATCCCACGCCACGTGATTCAAATGGAGTGCTGAGCCCCGCACCAGTGCTCCCGCCAGTGTCTCCGCAGAGGGTTTCTGCCCGGCCCAGAAGTACGGCCCAGGGAAGAGCAGAGCAGGCTGGGAGTGCCCTGAGCCACCACGGATCCCACGGGAGGGGTCACGAGGAGGTGCTGGGCCTGGCTGCAGCTGGGAACCCATGGCCCTTGACCTCGGCACCCAGGTCCAGGTGCCCACCGCGTGCCAGGCACTGAGCCGGGGTCTGAAATTAGCAGGACAGAGAGCCTCCCGTGACTGCGGCGTGGCGACAAGGAGTGTCCCCCTGAACTGCACTCCACCTGTCACCCCAGCACCTATCCGAACACAGGCAAAGCTCAATCACTAGTAGCCCAGTGACCGAAGACTGTTCACCAAGCTCTCAGGTCAGTCTGTCGATTCAAAGAGGTTTCCAAAGTGGGCACCAACAAGCCCTGGCCGGGTGGCTCCGTGGGTTGGAGTGTCGTCCCCTGCACCAAGATGTTGCAGGTTTGATCCCTGGCCACGGTGTGTACAGGAGGCAACCGATCAATGTTTCCCTCTCACTTCGGTATCTCTCCCCCACTCCCTTCTTCTGTCTCTAAAATCAATGAACACATCCCCGAGCGAGGATTAAAAATAATAATAGTAATAGAAATAAAACCACACTGTAAATGACAGGCAGTCACAGCACACACAGCTAGGCCAGGACTGACTCCTGGGGTGGGGGGAGGTCTCGTGCTCAAAGGGGGCACCCCACGATATCCCCGCCGTGAGAGGTACCAGGCCGCTGACCCCCGCCGCGGCCGCCTCCACCCCGACAAGCAGACGTCAGCCTCGCTCTGTGCGCGGCCAGATTTGAAACGACCCTGCCCTGTGCTGCTGGGGGCCCGGCCGCGGAGGCCGCAGGCGCTGCGGACGTGGCTTCAAACCAGGTCGCGGTGCTCTTCTTCCCCAGCCGTGTGAGGTGGGCTGCCACTGTCCTCGGCAAGAGGGAGCGGACGCCAGGGCCTGCCACCTGGGCCGGCACATCAGGGGCTCGCCGCGCCCCTGGGGCACTGCCGGTACCAGATAACCACCTCCCCTGAACAGCTCGCTGCGGAGCGCGGATTTGTTACTGCGGGAATAAATAACACTCCGCACGACATCCGCCCTCTCGACGGAGCGGACGTGCCCCGTGCAGCCGTGTTAGCAGCGCCGTGCGTGCGGCAGGCCCTGGCGCTCACCTCCGTGCCCAGTGAGCAGCAGCCCCGCGTGCCCCTCCCGCCGCGCCCATAACCTCCCCTCTGCTCTCTGCTCCTGCCTGTTTTAGATTCCTCACAGCCGAGGGATCGCGCGGTGTGTGTCCTTCCGTGGCTGGCTTATCTCAGCATCGCACCCCCAAGTCCACCCAGGTTGTTCCAAATGGCACGACCGCCTCTTAGTTAAGGCTCGGTCACGTTCCGTTGTGGGTACGGATCGCGTCTTCTTTACCCGCACACTGGCCGGTGCATACTCAGCTGTCTCCACGTCTTGGCTGTTGTGAGTAACTCGCAGTGAGCGTGGGGTCCACCCGCTCTCCGGCCACTGCCCGTCCAGTCACGGAAGTCATGGTGCCGGCAGCTGACATCTGCGGAGCCCTTTCCGTCTGCTGGGCAGTGTCTTCGCAAGTACCGTACCCGTGTTCTCTCGGTTAGTTTTCAAAGCCTATAACGGTCAGGGGTGCTGTTATCACCCCTGATGTACAAAAGAGGAAGATGGCACACAGAAAGGTTGGGACATTTGCCCAAGGCCACACGCCAGGGACAGCTGGGACAGCTGCCTCAGGGAGGACTGGGGGCAGCCAGGAGCAGGGGACAGCGAGGCCAGGCCACGGAACCAAAGGTCGCAGGCGTTCACACGTCCCCTCCGAGGAGCTCAGACACACACGTGGGTGGATCAGCCCGGAGACGCTCTACTACAAAGTATCCAATTCATGCCTTTCCCAAGAAGAATGTTTCAGTCGTGGCTGTTCGAGCACCAGGAAAGCCAAGGACGCTTTCGTTGCAAGTCAGCACAGACGGGGACAGGGTGGTGGCTGCTCCTCACTTGTCCAGCTCCCCCACATCCGTTACGTTCTTCCTACTAGAAGCATATGTGTGCTCCTAATGCTCTCCTTGGGCAGGAAGCTGGGCGTCGAATCACCGAGCCTGCGGAACTGCCCGCCGTGACCGTGATGGGAAATGCAGAAATCGCGGTGAGTCACAGGGCGGCGGAGGGGCAGCCGCTCGGGGACCGTAACTCTGCCGGGATAACTGCATTAATGGATGTGGGTGACGGCGTCTGTGCCGACGAGCACTGCAAATGTACATATCAATATCCGCAGACCCGCGGCGGGCGGTGAAAAGCGGCCACATGGAAGTGGGGACAGCTGTGTCTGCCTCTTTAATGAATGCCCGGGCGCCGAAAGGTAGCGCTCCGTTCAGAAGTGATTTGTGATCAACACGCGGGGGAAAAACCCGTCAGGTGAAAGGAAAGGGGAGCCAGAGTGTTTCGAGCCTGGCTGTTAAAAGCTTCTATTTGATTTGGGGCCACAAAGGAGTCACAAGGCACCGAGCCATGGACAGACTTGGTAGCTTCCCCAAAGGGGGCACGTCCCTGCTCGGGAGCCCAGCACGTGCCGCGTGCCGGGGGTGCATTCACACCCTTGGAAACGGTTATCGCAGGATGATGATGGATGCTGGCCAGAGGCCAAGAGCACCCCAAGGGTTTCTGCTCAAACTCCCGGCTCAGGGTCAGATCCTCAACTTCTGGCCCAAAATGAAGTTACACAGGTAGAAGGAAGTCACTGTGGTGGAGGGCCCCCGCCAGGGTCTCGGCGTTAAAAATCCGATGGGACGTTGATTTCCAGAACCTGGACAGCCCCTGCCCCCTCGCCCCGGCTGCATGCACCTCCCCGACGCAGTCAGCTCACACGCCCGCGTCTGCGAGACAACCTTGCCCTTGTACCACGAGCCTCCAGAATCAGAGGCCGGGCAGCAGGCTCACTTGGAACCCTGACGGATTGTACGCTTGCCTGTGAGCCAGCCCCACACCAGCCCGGCTGGGAGAGAGGGGGGCCCATGTCCCCCTGAAATGCACGAGCTTTTTCTTTATTTTGTATTTTTTATTTGAGGTGAAATTCCCATATCATATAGCAAAATTAGCAACGATCAGCTTAAGAGGTGCAGTTGGAGTTGTGCCACGTGTGGTACTGTCTGTCCGGCTCCTGTCACTCGGCGCAATGTCTCCAGGGTCCATGCGTGTCATAGCCTCGGTCAGTTCATGCTGTCACGGCCAGATGACGTTCTGCCGCACGGAGAGGCCGCCGTACGGGTGGTCCCCGCCTCTGGCTACTGGGAACATGCTGCTGTGAACGGGGGGGCGGGACGTGGCTGAGTTCCTACTTTCAGTTCCTTGGGGTGCGGACCCAGAAGTGGGTTTGCCGGGTCAGGGGGAAGCTCAGTGTCAGCCTCTTGAGGACCGTGCACAGGTTTTAATCCCAGCGCTCCTGGGCTCACCGGCAGTTTCTCTGCTGCCTTATCCCATCCTGGTTCTAGCACATTCTGATTGCACATCCAGGACCACACGCTGAAGCCCAGGGACCGCATGTGGTCCCAGGACATCCCGTGGAACATGCAGGTTCTCTGTCTGGGTGACCTCGGTCTGGTGCAGGTGGGGGCAGCAGGACCCCCGCTGGACACTGAGGAGTTGGTCCACACTGAACCCACCTCTCTGCCCGCTGGGCCCAGTAGTCCTGGTCCCGCCCCTTCACTGGGCAAGGACCAAGGGAGACACAGGTGGGTACAAACCTGCCACCTGTATATGAAGGGCATTGCCAATGGCGGTCCCACGCCAGGCCCCCTCGTGCCCCTCAGTTCAGGGGCTCTGGCTGACCTATGGCCAAGACTGGCCAGGGAGTCCCAAGCCCTCATCCCGGAGCCCCTGCCTCTGTCCATCCTGGCGGACAGGTTGCGGTCCCTCTGACCTGCTCCACGCTTCCCCACACCCCTCTGCGGGGCCCTGAGAATCTGTGCCTTCTCCCCCTCCGGAGGCTGAAAGTCAGATCCCCCCACCTGACACCTGAGCGGCCTGCTCCTCCCAACCTTGTTCTGGGAAGGAATTTTCTACCTGGCACAAAGCAGAACTGCTGAGTAAAGCTTTTACCCCCCACGGCTCTCTCTGTAGGAAAGGGAACGGCCCCCCCGAGTCTCCTGCCCAGTCTTGTGGCTCAGCATGCGGTCGCCCAACGCCTGTGGCAGTTACTTCGATATTGCGATTTATAGGAAATAAATACATATTTGGTCATTCAAATGACCAGTATATGTTTCCCATATGTCTTTGGTCTTCATCCACAGTTCCTGACTCAAGTTCCCAAGACCCTTAGAATCTCTTTGTTTCACTGCTGGGCCTCTTGTCCTCAGTCCCTGAAATCCCTTCAGCACCACAGAGATGACCTGGGTGTCTTGTTATAAATAAGGGGCCTCTTTCCACCACCCCCGAGGTTATGCTAAGGAAGTAACTTCTGGGAAACACCTAAGGGTGGTGGCTGGTTGCCAGGGGAACCAACCGTGTGACCAGAGGGCTAGAACGTCCAGCCACCCCCTGATTTCCAGGGAGGGGAGCCAGGCAGTGAGGCCACTGCCAAAGGAGCGGCTTCAGAGAGCTCCGGGGTGGGCGGGCCCCGATGCTGCCCTGCGTCGCCCCACCAGGCCTCCCACTCCCTCCCTCATGACCCCGCCCTGGTGTCTCTTCATCTGGCTGTTGATTCATATCTTTTAATATCCTTTCCAATAACCTGGAGATCCAGTGAGCAAACGGGTTCCCTGCATTCTGTGAGCTGTCCCCGCAAACTGATCGAACCGAGGAGGGCCGTGGGCACCTCGGACTGACAGGCGGTTGGTCAGAGGCACAGGTGACCAGCTGGAGCTGGGTCTGGGCAGCTTTATGGACCTGAGTCCTTCCCCTGTGGGATCTGATGTACCTCCAGGTAGATGGTGTCAGGGCGGAGTTGAATTGTAGAGCCCTCAGCCGGTGTCCCGGCACCGCTTGGTCTTGTGGGGCGCCCCTCCCACCCCCCCACGTGGGACCGGTGACCAGCACCCTGAGTTAGCCTCGCGGCCCCAGAGCACGGTCCCCTTCCAGCCAGCACAGTGATCTCCACTCCCACAGCTCTTTTCAGTAGCAACAAGAACAGCAGAACTTTGAGGAAGGAAAAAAAAAAATGAGAGAGAGAGAAAAAAATAACAGATGAACAATTTGCAAGTTATCCTAAGGAAAAATGTCCTATTAAGAAAGAAATGATGAGCACACGCTATTGGGGAAAAAACGTGGCTGGAGGGAAGAATGGACTTCATCTCCCTGAAATTGCAGCATTGTCCCGTTCCAAACTAATAGGCTCCGCTCCCTGACAATACACGGAAGACACCGTTTATTAAGCCCATTATGCCGCGGCCGGGCAGAGCCAGTCACATCTCAAACGTCGCCACATTTATGAAAGACAGTTACAGTCATTTGCGGGATAATTACCATTTTAATCTCAAATCAGCCCGTAGGAGCAAATTGCTTTCTACAGAACCAGGTTTCCTGGGCGTCCTAATGGGCTGCGGTGCGGGCTGGGGACACTCTCGGCTTGTTCCGCAGCGTCTGCGTTGGGTGCGGGGTGGCTCTGCTGTTCCCAGGAGGCTGGGCAGATGGGGCAGCCCCCGCTCTGCTCCCCAGGGCCCACGGGGTAGCGCCTCCAGTGTTTCATCTGTGGGACTCACAGCTCTCCCGTCGCCAGAGGGGGAGAAACAGAGAAGCCCTCATTCACGCGGAGCATGGGGGAGGCGGGCGGGGGAGAGGCGGACAGGAAGCCAGGCAAGATGCAGGCGGAGACCCGGGGTGGGGAAGGGCCAGGCCTGGAAGCAGGAGACCCTGGGAACCCGGTGACGGCACCAGTGTGAGACCAAGGTGCCCTGCCCCTGGCTTCAGACCCTCCACTTAACGACATCTGAGATGATCCGAACAAGGAGACAGAGGGCAGAGCCTAGGACGAGAAGGAGGAAGGCCAGTGAGGACGAACCAAGAAGAGCTCTCTGGAGAGGGCCAGCCGTGAGCCCCCCCCCCCCCCCCAGGGAGCAGGGATGGGACCGGACACGTGGGTGGGGCTGCCTACGGACCGTGGTGACTCAGGAGGGCACCGCGTGGGAGCAGAGGCCGGGCAGAGGCCCCCGGTCAGCCGGACGGCACGTCCCAGGGGAGGAAGCGGAAAGGCTGCCTGGGGAGACCTGCTTTCCGGAGGCTGGTCTGTCACCGGGTGCAGAAACGGGCCCATAGCCCGAGGGGTGTGCAGGGACCGGGGGCTCCGTCGTCAGAGGGCACCCAGCCCGAGGGGCCGGGGCCGGGGCAGGAGAGCGGCCGGAAGGATGAGCTCTAGGATGGAGCAGCCCCCCTCCATCCAGCTCGCGAGCCCCCGCCCGCCCGGCTGGGCATCACCTCCGGGGCCAGGCATGGCGCAGGGCAGACAGAGGAAGGGGAGGGCCGGTCACCGCATCCCCTCGCGGCGGCCAGACGCTCTCAGTCCCGGAACCTCCGCAGATGGGCCCGCGGCGCCCTCTCCGCTCCGCGCCAGCCCGGCCTGCCCTCGCGGGGTCCGTTCCTGCGCGTGGTGCTGGCTCCTGTCCACCCACAAGCCGCGTAGGTCACCCTCTCCTTCCCCATCCCTCACCCCCAGCTCCCGGGGCCGCTCCCACCTCCAGGCTCGACTTCAGCTCCCAGCACTGATGGTTAGTTGTCTGTTGCTGTGCATCTAGTCGCCCCAAAGCTCAGCCCGAAACAGTGGGCCCTTTATTATGTCACATGGTTCCGGAACCTGGGGAAGCAGGAGCGGCTTAGCTGGGGTTCAGGCTCCGGGCCTCTTCGGGGGGCTCCACGGGGCTGCTCCTGAACCCTGACGGGGGCTGGGGTCACCCCCCCAGGAGGCTCTCTCACAGGACTGGCAGCGGAGGCTTCCGTCCTCCTCAAGTGGCTCTCATCCCCCCAGAGTCCCCTTCTCCACGTGGCTTCTCAGATGGAAAGCCCAGACCTGCCCTCACGGGAGCTGGGCTGAGAGAGAGAGGGAAGCAGAGCAGGAGAGCAGGCAGCCCCAGACGGACGCGGCGTAACCTGACCTCGGAAGGCTCTGCCATGCGCTGTTGGTCACACAAACCCACATGGAGCCACAGGGAGGGGACAGCGCAGGCGAGTGCCAGAGGCCTGGTCCCGGGGCCGCCCTTCCTGACTCGATCTAGGTGTCGGTGCCTGTGGCCTTCGTCCTGCTGGAACGAGGCGCCCCCACATGCGGCCTCCAAGGTACCAGCACGGGCTCGGAGTTGAAGCACCTCCAGTCCGCGTGGGCCACCACCGAGGGTTTGACAAGCAGGCTGCCATCGTCACCCAGCGCCTGCTGGTGTCCTGAGGTCCTTCCTCGCCTCCAGCGCGTCGTGCAGACTCAGACAGACAGCAGGTCATAGAGCTCCGTGCACACGCACAGGGTCAAGGCCTCACCGTCACACACGGGTTATTTCCCCGACACAAAGAAACCAAGGCGAGGATCAGGCGGTGATAACGTGGCAATAATTCAGAGGCTGGCCGCTTCGGCCTCACGGCTGTCACCGGCTGCTCTGTGTGAAGGGAGACAGAAGACGGGGTCACCCAGGAACCCCTCTTCCGCTTTCTCTCCTGTGTGAGCCCTGCCTTCGCCGCGGCCGGCCGCCCCCCCACGCCCCCAGTTCCCAGGCAGGCTGCTCCGATGCTGGCTTGTCGGGCTCAATACAGAAATGGGACAGAATCAGTGACAGCGGCACCGTGACAGGATGCAGTTGCCATCAGACATCCACAGCAGAATCTTTCATTCCGGTGATTACAGTTCGAATTGGAACTTGGAGACTGTGTCTCTGTGGCGCGCCCTGAGACTCCCCGGTCCCCGCCGGGGACGCGACTCCCAAGGCTGGTTGTGGGGCTGCCAGGCGCGGCTTCTTGACGTAAACAGAGCAGTACGGGACGCAGCAAACTCACCCAAACCACCTGCAGCTCCTTTCACCGACCAAGCCCCCCTGAGAGGCTGGAGGGGGGTCCCCGCGGGCCCTGACCAGCTTGGGTTTCCGCACTGTGACGGTGACCTGTCCCACCTCCTGGGAGTGCGTTGGCACGGAGCCAGCCCGATCGGCAAATATTTTGAAAGTGAACCGAAGGTGAACTTTCGGGAAAACACTTGGGGCTCTGTAGTCCCACCAGGCACCCACCTGCACTTTTGCAAGCTGACCCTTGGACGTGAGTTGCTGGCCCCCGGCCTTCCCCATGATGCAGTGGTCATCTGCCTGGGAAGCCGTCAGACCACGCCGCCCCGCCCACAGCCCGCCTGCCCCACGCATCCAGGCTAAAGCGCCGCCCAGGCTCCTGCAGAAAGCAGGGCACAGGCGCAAGGTCACCAGGGCTTGGTTAAGGACGGTCGCTGCTGGGGAGACATGCAGCCTGCCTTCCTCTCGTCCTCCGAGGAGCCTCTGGAATCTCGGCCTTTGGCGGTGTTGTGACGTCACCAGCCAAGGGAGTCGTCCAAGGGAGAAGAGAGAAATCACAACAGGAAAAGCAAAAGGCCAATTGCTCCCCATAGCCTCCCCCCCAAGGCTGCGGCAGGATGGGGGCCATTCCACAGACGTGCAGTGACATCTGGGGAAACAGCCAAGCACGGCCGCCCAGGGGGTACTTTTCCTGCTTCCTTCCATGGAGGAGGGTAACTTAGAAGGAAATGTCAATGCGAGGGGACAGCTCAGAGTTTAAGGCCGAGCACACGGCACCCTCGAGGGGGCTGCCAGCCCTGCCCACCCCCGGCCGGCTCCCCCTGGCCTGTCCCCTCCCCGGCAGTTTGCAAGACACGTGCTCCGGAACACCAACTTTCCCGAGAACAAAAACACTCTCACGCAGCCACAGCCCAGGCATGAAATTCAGGAAGTTCCATACGGACACAGCGTGTACTCACACCCATAATGCTGCCCTCACCGCAGCCCCAGGTCTTCTGTCCCCAGGACCCAGCCCCACGTGGTCCCCTGTCTCTAAGCTTCTTCAGCCTAAAGCAGCTCCTTATAGCTCTGCTCCTCTCCCTCCCTTGACCTTGGGCCTGGAGTGGAAAGGCCCGCAGCCACCAGGAAGCACGTGACCCCGTCCTGGGACAGATCTTCGATCTCCTGGTTAAGGTTGGGTCCCCCAGGGCTTCCCTCTGTAAATGGCTCTGTCTCCTTTCATAATTAATAAGCAGTTTGATTCTATAAATAGCCTGTTCATTGTCCAACTTTCACCGGCTGGTGTGAGCGCTTCCTAAAGGCTTTCTAAGTCCTTCCTTTGGGGGGACCCTACTGTAAGCAGAGCGTTCCCACCTCACGGTTTGTTAGTTTACCCACTTATTTATTCACGGCAGTGTGGATTCACGGGTGCTGTTTTATCCCGTGTGCTCTGCTCCATTACTGCTGTTACCTAGATGCTCAAGTGCCCCCCACCCAGCCAGTGGCAACCCACAAGCCAGCTCCACATCCTTGTAAGAGTTCAGCATTGTTTGAGCATTTCTTTACTTTCTGATGTAAAAATAAAAATAAAAAAATTCAGACTGCCATGTGCTTTTCCTGCCTTGGGCTTGAAATCAGCCTTTTCTCGAAGGAGCTATGGTTCCTTTAGGTGGAGGATGGTATTAGGACCCCAGATCTGGCTGCCAGGCAAGGCGTGATCATTGCAACTGAGTGTCATTGTCCCCTCAGTGGATAGAGCTCGGAGACAGATGAGAGAGCAGCGATAGGTGATGGACAGATGATTGACAGGCAGAAAACAGATAGACAGATAATAGATGGATAGATAAGAAACAGAGATACATAGATAATAGACATATAGATAGATGGTGGATAGATGACAGATCAATAATAAATAAAGCTGGAGATAGATAATGGATAGATATAAATGACAGATTATGATGAGGTTAATGAAGAAATAGATGATGATGATGGATAACTGATGGCTAAATAACAGGAGGAGGAGAAGGGGAAGGGAAGGAAGAAGTAAAGGAGGGTTGGATACATATCTATATAAATGTCATACACATGTACAGAGATACATGTATACATGTATGTATTTATACAGGTCTTCCTCTGTATACACACATATGCACAGCCATCACATGTGTATGTGTTTGCATCTACACACACACAGGGATGAACGCACACTGACCCCTCCCATCCCGGTTCCCAGCGCGGCCAGTCCGCCTCCAGCCCCTGCGGGGACTTGCTTCCCCGTCAGGCAGAGACGGGGCTCCCTCACCCCTGACACGCACATTTGCTCAGGACTGGGACAAAGGGGAAATAGTCACAGAACCACGGACCCACGCCACTGTGACAGGCAAACCTGCTCCCTGCGGGTCGCTCTGTGTTTGTAAGTTTGTGACAGCAGATAAAGTATGTGCACTATGAACTGCACTTCTTGAGCGTAGCATGTCATGGGTTTTGGCAAAGCAGGTGTCCATGATGCTTCCGAGATATAGGCCCCCCACCAAACGGCCTCGGCGCCAGCCTTCCCGCCGCAGGTCAGGCTCCCGGCTGCAGAGCTTTGTGTGACCAGGAGGGTGCAGCGTACCTGTGTGAGGTGCACCCACCTGTCCCCTGCTTCCCGGCGCGTCCCCGGGAACTGTGGAGTCAGTGGTCACGCGACAGGCCGACCTGCATGGCCCTGTTCTCCTATCGCGCCCGTTTGGGCGAGTCCCAGTGTGTGTCCATCCTGAATGAGGCAGATATCAGCGTTTCTGTGCGTGTCTTTTGGGGGATGCGTGCCATCCTCCTCTTGGGTAAAACCGAGCTGTTTAATTGCCGGGTCACACCGGGAAGGCCCGGCTGTGAGAACGTGCCAGGGCCGCTGCAGCACAGCCAGGTCCCGCTGTCTCCCGCCAACGGCGCGTGAGCCTCCCGGCCGCGTTATGTCCTAGTCGGACCCGCCAACGTCCTGGCCGAGGGGGCACCCTCGCGTGAGCCATGTTCGCAGGTATGTAGCGGTTGGTAGCCCTTCACTAAAAAAGTGCCAGATATGTAGACTTTTAAAACTTTGTATGACATTGCAAACATGAACATACCGGGACATGCATGTTTCTTTGTATTTTACTACCTCCTTCAGCTAAGCTCCCAAATCAGAATTCCTTGCCCAAAGAATAAGGACCTCGGGAGTTCCTATAAATTGCCGCTCCCCTTAAATTGGGCTGTCTGTCACCCCAACTTTGCTAGCACTCAGTGTGGTCCTTCGAAAAGCAAGGGAGGCCAATTTTTCAGCGGCTGTATTGAGCCTGACGTGCCCTGAAGAAAGCGCTCAAGTCCAAGTGCGTGCTGTGAACTCGCACCAGGGGGCGCCTCTGAGGACGCGTGAGCAGGCCGGGCAGCCGGGCAGCAGAGCGCGGCCTTGACCCGCCTTCGGGGCTCACACCTCTCACTGCCCCCCCGCCCGCTGCCCAAGGTCGGGCTGTCCCCACGGTATGGGCCTGACCCGAGTTGGGCCGGCTGCCGTGTGGGGTCTCCGAATCCCAGGTGACCCCGCCCCTCACCTGGGGCCTATGGGCTGCGGGTCCAGCAGGTAGGGACAGACTCTGCTCATAGGACGTAACACGGATTTGCATTTTCTACCCGGACACGTCCAGGAGAGAACCCACGAATTCCGGCACACGGTCCCTGTGACGTCCAGCGCTGCCGTCCCCAACGTGCCTTTGTGCCCCTGGGTCATGGGGACCAGCCTGTGGTCCCCCACAGCTCTCTCGGGCAGTGAGGGTGCCTGGAGTGTGATGGTGGCAGTGCAGGGCTGAGAACTGGGGTCACCTGCCCCCCACATGGGGAGTATCCAGAGGGGACAGAGATTCAGTGCGCCCTCTGTGAGCCTCACCAGGAACTAGGAACGCTTCCCCTTTGGTAAGAGGCCCCGGGCTCTGACTCCACGGGCAGGACCCCCTGGCATGGAGACCCCAGTGCAGTTCCCCTCTGAGCCCTCTGTCACCCAAGCAGTGCCCCTCCCGTTCCCGACGGCTGAGGTCGTGGCTTTTTCCTCTGGAACCGGGAAGCCCGGCAGCTCGGCGGCCCTGGGCAGGCGGCCATCCACCCCTCTGTTCCCTGCTCTCGGTGCCAGGGAGCCGTCTCCGGAGCCCGCCTGGCCTGGCAGCCCCCAGCCGCCCCTCTGGCTGGCTGTGCACCCCGCAGCGGGGACAGCGCACACAGCGGCTGAGCTGGCCACGCCGCCCTACAGAGCAGAGCTACGCCGGTGGCTGGGCCCTCAGCAAGCTCCTCGCAGCAGGCCCGCCGCCGCCCCATCCACCCTCTGGCACTGAGGGTCTCGGTTTAAACGTGGCGAAGGGGGCGGCCCTGGAAGGACCTCCCGGGCCCCCCAGCTCTGACATTCGCAGCTTGAAACCAGCTGAAAACAACGTCCGCTCAGGAGGCCCCTTCAGGCCTTGGAGGTCCTTGCAGGTGTGGGGGCTTTGGTGGTCCCCAGAGATGTCACGGCCCAGTTTGCGCCGGACCCCTGAAGGGGCTCTGAGGCCCGCGTGTCTGGTGCACGAGGCCCGGAGGAGGGAACGGCGCCCAAGGCCCTCCCTGCGCCCCTCTTCCTGTCCACAGTGAAGGAGCTTGTCTGTCCCCCGGGCCCGGGCACCAGGCGCCGGCCGAGGGGCTTGCTGCTAGCGCCCGGCCACGCTGAGCTAGAAGGGATTGGTTACATAACGCAGTATTAAGGCCATAAATCTTCCCAGGAGCAGAACTCATAAACCCTGATGTTTATTATCCACTTACTGCTCAGACCCTGGCTGGTCCCTCGCTGAAGCACAATTATCCTACAATTACTGTTATATTGTTAAGTAAATAATGTGCCGGAAGCAGCCATTCCAGGGTGCGTAATAAATACATCAGCAAACACCCCAGGAGGCCTGGGAGCCCAGGGGGGAGACAGGACCGGACCCGGTGGTCAGAGCCCTATGTTGGGAGGTGGCACTCCAAGGACGTGCCATCGTCCACCCTGCAGATGGGCCCCGAGCGACCCCTCCCATTCTGGCACGAGGGACTTTAGGTACCGTCACGCCAAGAGGTGCTGCCCGGGTTCCTTCCACGAGCAGGAAGCACTCGGGGAAAACGCAGGGGACCAAGCGACACTCACGGATTGTCCTTTATAAGGGGCACAGGCCGCTCCATTCATAACAACTCCAAACGGGAAGCAACCCAGGCGTCTGCTACCAGGAACGCGTAGTCCTTTGACGGGTACTGGTCAGCAGCTGGAAGGAATGATGACGGATACTCGTGACAACATGTATCCTGAGTGACAGAGGTCAGGAACGAGGCTACAGACGACGGGATTACAGCGAAAGGAGAACAGGGGAGCCTCGTCCATGATCCCACAAATTCCACCCACCGGCTCCCTCAGGGACCGACTGCGCAGGGGCGGGATGGAACTTTCTGGGCCTTGGTGACATTCCAGAGCTTAAAGGGGTTTGAGTTCCCTGGGGGCGGAACTCATCAAACGGCAGCTCCTGGGTTCAGACAACGGGACGGAGACAGCGGGGGCCCGGTCTCCAGAAGACGCCCCACCTGGGCAGCGTCCTGCGGCCAGAGGGCTGCGCTCAGGCAGGCAGCCTCACTGTCCACCCCGAGGCACGGGCAGGGCAAGGCCGGCGCCCCCGGAAAACGGCCAGCGGCCCCTCCTGCCCTGGGCCCGCCCCGGGGTGGGGGTCAGCCTGGGAGATGAGAAAAGTGTTCCCAGACCTGGGGGGTCCTCCAGCGGCAACCAGCGGAGCCTGGGCTGTGGGGACAGTGGGGACAGTGGGGACTCACAGCCAGAGATGCTGGCCGCGTGGCCTGTTCCCTGTACGCGTTTGTGCTGTGTGAAGCCTTCCCGTGCCCACGTCCTGGTCTTGTCTCCCCAGGGGGACACGGTCAGGTCAAGCGGCGTCACTCTTGTCGGAAGACCAGAACCCCGCAGCTCCTACGGCCCGGGTCCCAGCGCGTCCCAGGGGTGGACGCCGAGGGAGCGGCGTTGCTGAGGTGACAGCAGGGCCCCTGGGTCCCAGCACCTTCCGGGCCTCTTTGCTCAAACGACGGGTACGTCAAAGCAAGCTCGTCCTGCTCCGAGGTGGCTGGTGTTTGGCATCCGTGGGAGGCAGAACAGCGGCTCCCCGAAGGGGACACCCTAACCCCTGGACCTGCCACGAGGTCAGTTTCCGCAGCAAAGGGGATGAAGGATGCTGTGGAGATCAGATGGGGACATTGCCCTGCGGCATCTGGTGGCCCGAGGTCATCGCAGGGTCTTCAACTGGGGAAGAGACAGGCAGAGTCCAGACCAGAGACAGGGCAGCGAGAGACGGACTCCACCAGCCACCACCGGCCTTGAACGTGGCGGAAGGGACGCTGGGGCCCCTAGAAGCTGCGGAAGGCGGGAGCCCCCGGAAGGCACGCTGCCCTGCCTGCCCCCAACAGCGGCCCAGTGAGACGCACGTGGGACTGAAGGCGCGAAGATGGGTTGTTTGAAGTGACTCAGTCGGTGGCACTTGCGGAGGCGGCCACAGGGAACTGGAACACGCCCTCCGAACCTCGGGGAGAACCAGGGGCCCGACTGCTGCTACCCCGGTTAAGTGGTGTCGGGTTGCGCTGCTCCCTCGGCCTTGTCCCCGTGGGATGCCCCGGTCCCAGCCAGAGACTCTGACATCTCTGAAATCCAGAGATTCCCCCCCGCTGCCTGCTCCTCAGAAAGTTCAGGCACCTCCCCAGGAGGATCTGCTCCTGAAGGGTTTGTCCTCTTTGACCTCATGTTTGTGTGGACGGCTGGGGACTGGGCGCCCAATCGCATCTGTTTGCAATTAATGAAATAATCACCAAGCACAGCTGGCAGGAAGAGCAATGTTGCTTCTTATAATAACATCCTCCAACAGGAGACTCTGTCGCGTGTCTGAGGGTGGCCACGGTCTAAATGGAACCCACGCTTCCTTAAAATTCTATTGGCATTATCCTATCGAGCGATCATTCCCCGGAACGTCATAAAACAAACATTAATTAGGGCTCCGATCGGCACAACCTTCTCAAAAGCTCGCAGCTGGACCCCAGGCCCTCCGTCCTCACGGCTCTCCGTGGAAGAAGGTCGGCACCACTCAGAGCCAATATCGCAAAGTCAGAACCCAGACACTCCTGGCCTCGGTGGAGAGGGGACGGAGGAGAACGTGGGTGCAGAGGGGTGCAGGGGGATGGGGGGCGGTACAGCCAGGCCCGCCGGGGGCCGGGGCATCCCGCGTGCACGGTTAGGGACACACGTGGCCCTCACACAGCACCCAGACCACCACCCAGTTCCACGAGCCCCACCCCTCGTCCTCAGAGCCCTAGGGTGCTGCCCCGTCCCCTCTGCAGAGGGGCACTGGGAGGGGGTGAGGTGGCTGGGGACTCCTCTGACCCTGTTTCCTCACCTGTGGGAACAATGGGGATATTCAGGGGGTGACCAGCTTGGCCTGGCTTGCCAGGGACTTCCTGTTTTGGCCCCCGAAGTGCCACCAGTTCCCAGGAATTCCTGGGACACACTGGTTGGGTCGGCCCCCGTAGTTTCCTTGCCTGCGCCAGAAGCATCATGGGGCACATTAGAGGAAGTGCCCTCTGTCACTCCAGGCTGCTCACTGAGACCCACGCGTGCCCCCAGACTCGCCATCCTCCAAGCTGGCTTCCAGCAGCCGCCTGCCGGTCCCCTCCCTGACCCCGAATCCTGGGAGGTTCCCTGCCCTGGGTGTTCCATCTGCTGTCTCAGCCCCTCAAGTCTGACCACAGGCTCCCAGACCCCACCACCTTCCTGAGGCCCTCCCCCTCCCTCCCACTCCCCTCCCAAACAATCCCAGGCGAGTCCTGCCCATAGGTCTCAGCCCGGAGGCTCAGGGTGGGAGGCCTGCCTGCAGTGTCGTGGGGTCCCCAGCAGTCAGTGCTGCCGTTTGGCGCTGCTGAGGAATTGGAGCATCTCCCGAGCATGCTGTGGCCACCGGTGACAGCACTGAGTCAGTGGTGACTGAGGTCACCTTTGAAACATTCACCCTGCCGGTGGACCTCCTGAAGAGCTGGCAGAGCAGCGGGGGATGGGGAGGTGATGACCCTGGGTGCTCCTAGGTCCTGGGGCACAGCCTCCCGTTTCCTGGAGACCTCAGGACAGCTGTGAGCTTGGGAATGGGATTCAGCCGCTCAGGTGACCGCACCTGCATGAGGTCACAGAGCTTGAGGTTGGGGCCAAGTCTGGAAGCCTTCAGCCTGCTCTGTCCACGCTGTGGTCCTATAGGACCCGAGCCCTTTAAAATTGCTGTGTACATTCTGGGGTGCTGGGCCGTCGCATCTGTGTATTTCAGAATTTCCCATCGGAGTGACGGGGGCGGGGGCTCCCACAAACTGTGTCCCACCCCTTTACCTGTGTCAGAGATGTGCACTTCACCCCCTCCCTGCCTGCCCTTCTCTCTTCCCGTTCTCTCCCTCCCTCCCTCTTAGGGAGACCCAGAGCGGCTGAGCCCCACCACGCGGCACTCTGGGTGAACCTGGACGGAAGCGGAGTTCACACCCCTCGTCTCCAGCAAGCCCCTCAGTCCTGTGGAGGAGTCCCGGTCTGTGCCAAACTCTCGGGCTTCAGCTAAAAGGAAACAAATCTAAAGTATTCTCTTGCTCTGTTAAATACTGCATGCTTTTATTCTAAATCAGCACTGCACATTTTCCCCACGCTCCCCAAAAATGTAATAACAGTAACAATCCTTCTAACGGCGTCTCCCCTCGCGGAGGGAAGATTGCAAGCGGCCCACTCTGCCGCCACCACCCTGCCACATCCCATCCCGCCCGCCCGCTGAGTTATTTTCATTGCATTATATATATTTTAGAAAGAGAGAAGCTGTCACCAGAAAGGTAATTGTCCTTGCACACAATCCTGTCTGGATGGAGCAGAGCAGCCCTAACTTCATTAAGCGCAAAGCCTCTACCTGAGAAAATCAATCGCAGCCTAAATCATAAAGACAAAAATCAATGCCAATCGTACATTCCAGACCTCTATCCACATGAGCACATGGAGGGCCATGGGGGGGCTGTCTCTGGGGAGAGTTCTGTGCCCCCAGCAGCCAAGAGTGCAGGCAGGACCAGGGGACAGGACAGGGACTTCTGAAAATCTAATCAGCTGGAGCCTCATCAAGAGAAGAGAGAATGTGAAAGGCACGAAGTCACATGTATTCAGATGTTAATTGAGCAACTACTGTGCACCAAGACCTGGGAAAGGCCTGAAGGTTCAAGATAAGTGTTCCCGTATCTGTTCTCCAGGGGCCTTTGGTGCGGCGGAGAGCTGGAGTGGACCCTGAGCGTGGTCTGAACGGGGCTGGGACATGCAGAGGGCCTCGCGTACGTATAGAGGGAGAGGGCCGGGGCAATTTGAGCTGGGTCTTGATGAATGAACAGGGGGTTGCCAGGAACATTTTCCTAATACTGTAAGGAGGGGTTTTTTTTTCTGCTGGCACTATTTTTTTCCTGAAACCTAAACAAAATTGGATTCCCCTGAGTCAGCACAGAAGACATGATGGCTAAAAACCGGTCACCATTTCTAGACATTTCTTTGAAGTCCTAACGTAGCCCTGACCTGAGGAAGTAAGGGGGTCAAACCGGAAAGAAACAACAGAAATCGCCTTAACGCTTCGCCCTTACACCTCGATTGAAACTGAGCCGGCACCGCTTTTCTGAGAGGCTTTTTTTTTTTCTAAGTATATTTTATTGATTACGTTGTTACAGTAGTTCCGGTTTTTTCCCCCTTTGCTCCCCTCTGCCCAGTACCCCCCTTCCCTCCAGCAATCCCACGCCCCTTAGTTCATGTCCATGGGTCGTGCATATAAGTTCTTTGGCTTCACCCTTTCCTATGTTATTCTTAACTTCCCCCTGTCTATTGTGTACCAACCAGTTATGCTTCTTAGTCCCTGCACCATTTCCCCATTTCTCCCCCTCCCCACTCCCAGCTGATAACCCTCCAAATGATCCCCACACCTGTGATTCTGTTCCTGTTCTGGTTTGCTTAGTTGGATTTTGTTTTTATTTTGTAGATTCAGTTGTTGATAGTTGAGAGTTTGTTGTCATTTTAATGTTCATAGTTTTGGTCTTTTTCTTAAGTAAGTCCCTTTGACATTTCATATAATAATGGCTTGGTGATGATGAGCTCCTTTAGCTTTGTCTTGTCTGGGAAGCACTTCATCTGTCCTTCCATTCTAAGTGATAGCTTTGCTGGGTAGAGTAATCCTGGTTGTAGGTCCTTGCTTTTCATCACATTGAATATTTCTTGCCAGTCCCTTCCTGCCTGCAAAGTTTCTTTTGAGAAATCAGCTGATAGTCCTATAAGCACTCCTTTGTAGGTAACTCTCCGCCTCTCTTGCTGCCCCCAGGACTCTCTCTTTATCTTTCACCTTTGGCATCTCAGTCATGATGCGTCCTGGTGTGGTCCCCTCTGGGTCCAGTTCGCCTGGTACCCTCCATGCTTCCCAGACCTGTATGTCCATCTCCTTCACAAAATTTGGGAAGTTTTCCTCATTTTTTAAAATTCTTGCTTCCTCATTCTGTACTGGTTGACTGTTTTTTTCTTCCTTATGTTCCAAATCATTGATTTGAACCCTGGTTTCCATCCCTTCACCATTGGTTTTGTGTGGATTTTCCTTCGTTTCACTTAGCACAGCCTTCACTTCTTCCCTTATGCGTTTGCCGTACTCAAGCATATCTGTCAAGTCTCTGAGCATCTTTATCACCAGTGTTTTGAACTCTTCGTCTGTTAGGTTGGCTATCTCCTCGTCGCTTAGTTCTCCCACTGGAACTTTGATCCATTCCCCATTTTGGGCCATACTTCTCTGTCTCCTCATTCTGACAGGCTCCTATGTGTGTTTGCCCTCTGTCTTAGGTAGAGCTGTCACACCTGTTACATTGTAAGGGGCGGAGCCTTGGGGATTCATCAGTGCAGGGCAACCTATTTCACCATGTTGTGGCGCTGTGTGGAGGGGAGTGGTCCGAGAGGAAACAATGCTGCCAGCACTTGTCCCTTTTCCAGGCACCTCTCCCACTTCTGCACTAGACTGGCGCCCCTCTAGCTGCTGCCCTGGCCATTGTTCCCAGAGTGGATGGGTCTGCAGACGTTCTAGGACTGTGGGGACCCTTTAAACAAGTAGACTCTGCTGAGAGACCAGCAGTTTCTGCCTCCGCCCCAACCCCCACGGGTCTGCACAGTCAGAAGCAATGAGGCTTGATTTTCCCCGGCGCTGGGACCGTGAGCTGTGTGGTCCGGTCTAGGGCTCCCCAGGTGTCCCTCCTGACTTTTTAAAACGTGTGACTGCGCTTTCCAGCAGCCTGCCGCTGCCACTGCTGCTGCCACCACCACACCATGTCCTCTCCACCCCGGCTCCGCCCCTCCTACTTGTCTGGGTGAGTGTTTCTTCTTTATTTCTTTGTTTGCTGGACTCCCATGCAGCTCGATTTTCTGGAACTTCTGGTTGTCTCTAGTTCTGAGGTAGCTGTGTTCTTTCTTAGTTGTGGAGGGAGACACAGCGTGTCTGTCTAGGCCTCCATCTTGGCTGGAAGTCCCATAATTCTCAGAAGCTGCCTTTCTGGGAGATTCTTAATGAGCTGGCTTCTCTATTCTTAGATTAAGTTCCTTGGTGGGGAGGGGGATCCATTCCTTCACTCCCTCTTCATTTGAGGGAGCATCCCCTAAGTTCCAAGGGATAAGCTAGGTGCCGAAGACACAGACCCCCATGAAGGACCTGCAGGAGCCCATTCCTTGGCCAGGGTGATGACAAATGTGCCATGGCGCAGAGGAAGGATGCCTGATCCACACTGGGGTAACCAGGACAGGCTTCCAGGGGGAGGTGACTCCCAAAGGGGTTCCTGACTCTGGAATTGCCTGGGTAAGGTTGGATGGTGTGCAGGGCATACAAGGTAAATTGCTAATACGTAAAAAGGGTATTTTACAGCTCTAGGCCCTTGCTTAGCACACTGTCCCTGCCCCTTATCCCCATGGAAACTCTGAGGGGTAAGTGACAGCATTTTAAGGATAAAAAAGCCAGCTTAGAAAAGTCATTTTCGAGGCCCACTCAGTGGGGGAGGGGCAGAGTCAGGACGAACACTTGGGCCAGGTGCAGGTAATGAAAAGAGACAGAAGGAAGGGTCAGGAACAAGGTGGGGAGACCAGCACCCGCTGAGCCTCTGAATTCTCTCAGCCCAGCCAAGGGGACAGGAGGATCCTCACCGCAAAGGTGAGGGTCCCCTCCATCCTCACACAGAAAGGCAGGACCTGACTGGAATGAAAATCAGGCTACCAGCCTCCACCACCAAACAGGAACCACGCAAACATTTATCGAGCACCTACTGTGTGCTGGCTGTGTTCCAGGTCCCAGGGGCATGAAGAGGAGGATGTACGTGATAGTTCAATAGTTCCTAGGCCTTTGCCAGTCCAAGTGGGGTCCCCGGGCCAATATAGGCATCAGCCAGAGCTTGTTGAAAAGGGCCGCTTCCCAGCCCTGCCCCAGACCCACTGAATCTGCACTTGAATGAGAGCCCAGGTGACAGGCACTCACAGTACCGTGTGGAAAGCGCTGCCCGGGGGGTGGGGGGAGCGCAGGAGGAATGGCCACGCACAGAGGGTCTGGGTGTGTCCGTACCGGAGCTGCTCAGTAGGTGTAATCTCATCGAGCAACCCAAAGACAAAACCAAGTCCTCCTGGGGGCCACCAAAGAAAGGGCTAAATGGCCCTGTAGGCCATCAGGTGTCCCAGGGAAGGAGGCGTTGCGGGAGGTGGGTCCGGCCAACGCTCGGTGCCAAGCACAGCCACTCCACAGGGCTCATTCCCCGCCCAGGGACACCGTCATCGCGCCACCTGGAGGAGGGAGGGGTGAGCACCCCGCCCCCACTGCACACCCTCAGCAGCGCCCAAGGGCTGGAGGGAGGCTGCAGCCAGGTCTTTGGTTCCCAAACCCGCACCCTTTTCTGAGTCACGGCCCCGAGGGGCTGAGCATGCTCAGCAAAGCCCGCGAAGTCGATGTTGGGCCACATGCTCCCGGGTTCCCGGGGTGCGCGGCCTGCTCTGTGCCCACCCGCCCAAACCCAACACCTGTCGCATTTCTAGAAATGGGTGAAACAGACCGACAAAGAACTCCGGGAGCCCTGGGGGTGGGGACACACTGGGGCCTGAGGCCCTGGCATCAGCCCGCCCTCCACCCTCGCGGGCTCCTGGCTCTGTGGCAGCGCAGGGGTCCTGCACAGCCAGGGTGCACGAGTGGCCGGTTGTCACGGTGCAGCCTGGTGGCCACGCCGAGCCTCAGGCCCGAGGACCCCCGGGTCCCGCCGGGTGTTGACTTTGACACGTGACTGCGGGTTAGGGAGGCTTTAAGCACAAGCCGGTGGCCACGCTTCGGCTGGCGGAGACCTTGGCCGATGCCGGCGGGCGGGATGCGCCAGTTTTAGCACCTGCAGCAAAGTCGCGCCTTTGACCATGGTCTTAGGGCACATGGGCTCTCAGGCACTAGGGGCGGAGCCTTTTATTTTTGCTGCTCTTCACCACGTCTCCCGGCCAGGCTGGCAGGCCAGGGAGCCAGGCTCTAAGGCTGCGCGGGCGCTGGGTTCTCTGCCTGCAGACGGCCAGCCAGAGGCTCGGCAGTGACCAACGGTGCCCTGCCCGGCACAGAGAGCCATCGGACCCGCTGCCAGCATCGGTCCCTTCATTCCTTTATTTCTGTCCTAATTGCTTTTGAGGCTGAGAGGGGGCACTGTGAAGGGACTACCCTTGAACCCATGGGGTCTGCCTTAGTCTCTTGTGACCACGTGTTTCCAAGGGGCCCCGGGACGCGTTAGTCACAAATCCAATCATGGCTTAGATTCCTGAGGCTCCTGGTGTCCCCTCGATGGCAGAAGGCAGGTCTCGTGTGGCAGCTGAGAAGGAAGGAGCAGCCGTCCTGAAAAGAGAGTGGAGGCTCAATGCGCTGCCAACCCAGGGGCTTGGAAGACGGTGAAGGGAAAGGCTTGCGCCCGGCACTCCCCCCGGTCTCTGGGAACCAGGGGTGCTCAGGGGGGTCGACGAGGAAGCAGGGGCTAGAGAATGTCCCCCAGAATGACTCTCAAAACAGCAGGAAGACCAGAAGGGGGCAGCGGGCAGATTCAAGGACAAAGGGAGGAACTTCCTCCTCCGAGGAAGGTGGGGAGGTCATGGGAAGCGCACGCAGCAGATGGGAGGGGAGAGAGCTGTCAGCTCCGAGGGCTCTCAGAGAGGCGGGGCAGTGAGAACCCAGGTCGGACCAACCATAAAGCGAAAGGCAGTTGTATTCGTGTGGAACCAGACTTAGGGGGGCTGGTGGGTGGGAGACCCCAGCCCCGGGAAGGAGTGCAGCCAGGACGGGGTTGAAGCTCAGATGCGCAAGTTAAGGCAGTAGGGACTGGGCAGTCTCCCCCTGCGAGCAGTGACCGCTGCGGGGGGCAGTGACAAAAAACCTGGACAGCTCACAGGGCAGACGGCGGGGCGATACCTGTCAAGGGGCACCCTCTCTGTATGTACGTGCTGGTATGGTCGGCACCCCGGTGGAGAAATGGGGGGCCACGGCTCTAGGGACAAACCCTGTGGCAGGAGCCCCGGCACCCCTCGGTGGCCACCTGCATTCTAATCCTGGCTCTGTCCCTACCGCTGTGCACCTTGGCCTAGTCACTCAGCCTCTCTGTGCCTCAGTTTCCTCGCCTGTAAAATGGAGCCAGTGATGGTACCTACATTGCAAGACTGAATGAGAATTACATACGTTAGTATTTGCAACACACACCGGTCAGTGCTGGCATTCTGTCTGTGCTACACAAGTTCTGTGGGTAGCTGTCCGTTCAGGGGGGAGGGGGGCTGGCGGGGGACGCTCTTCAGAGACCAGCCTCTGTGGGTGTTGCTCTGGCCGGATTAGATGCCACACGGGGATTTCCTGAATCAGGAAGGTGATGAGGAAGAGGTTTGTTTGAACTGTTTTGGGAAGGCTTCAGGCTTATTGATTTCATATTTCTCACTGCAGGGAAGAGTCCGGAGAAAGTGTTAGAAAAGCAAGCGCCTGGTTCAGCAAACAAAGAGAAAGTAAAAGAAGGGGGGCCTGGGAGCCAGCTTGCGTGTCGGGGCTGGACACAGGCCAGGCTGGGAAGCCGGGGGAGCGTGAGAAGTTCTCTGGGCCTCCAGGGTGAGGGGGAGACCTGCAGGGGTTGGGGAGGGACGCACCTGCCGCGGGGCCCATCGGCCCCCTGTGGCTGTTTCCGTTACCATCTCCATTGGCTAAAATGAGATAAAAGTTAAAATGCAAGCCTTAGTGACGGGAGCCACGCTGCGTGTCCCCGCGCCTATCCCGTTGGACATTCAGACACGGACCACGTCCATCACCGTGGAGGGTCCACGGGAGACGCTGTTCTGGATACATATTCGTGCCCACCCCACTCCCGCAGGATAGACGTGGGGGACAGCAATGTGTTTGGCACTCCGTGGAAGCCCGTGGCGGCAGGGGTGGTGCAGCCTCTCTGGACTCCCTCATCCCCCCCTGAGACTGGGGAAGAGCAGGGTTCTCCCTTGTTTGGGGGGGATATCCCTGCCCAATGAGAAGGATCCCGCTGATCGTTGGGTCCATCGCTCCTTCCTGTGACGAGCAATGATGCTGCAGACAGGCTGTGGTCCTGGGTCACGGCCTCCCAGGGAGCCGGGCACCTGGGTGGCTGGCAGCTCACAGGGAATCCATGGCGGGGAGTGCTCCGGGCACCTACTTGTGTCCCCCATAACCCCTATGCTGAAGCCCTAACCCCCAATGGGATGGCACTGGGGGCAGGGCCTTTGGGAGGTAACTGGGGTCAGATGAGGCCGGGAGGGAGGGCCTGAGACGGGATTAGCAGCCTTGTAAGAAGAGAAGCCGGAGGGCTCGCGCTCCCTCTGCCGCGTGAGGACCCAGGGAGAGGGCGGCTGTCTGCGGGCCAGGACGCGGGCCCTCGCCGGGGATGAAACGGCCGGCTCCTGGATCCCGGACTTCCAGGCTCCGGACCGAGGGAGACGAAGGTCTGTTGTTCGAGCCGCTCAGGCTGCGGCGTTCCTGTCACAACCCAGGCCTGAGCCGCCCGGGACAGGCAGGCACCAGGGGCGGAGGCGGGCGCTGTGCCCAACACGACGCTGAGTCAGGAAGGACGGCCTCCCGCGAGGGGGCTTCTCACGATACCAACATCTGTCCCGCCCGCCCCGGTCCCGGGAGCAGGAGGCCTGCTGTGGTCCGTCCATGCTGATCAGAACCTGCCGGGCCATCGGAGATGCCCCCCTTCTCCACGACCTGCGGTGCTCACAGCGGGCCCCCCAGCAGAGGCTGCTGTTCTCGGCCGATGGGGGGAGCAGCCCCGGCCTGGCCCTCGGAGGGCAGCTGTCCACGGGTTATGTAAGAACACGCGGCGGGCCGTCAGGGCCACGCTGCCTCATGAATTACTGAGGCCCATCCATTACCCACAGTGGCGGGGCCGAACCGGGAGACCTTTCATAATTTAACATTTGATTACATTTTGGGCCAGCGGAGCTTGGAGCTTAAATATTTCAGGCCGCAGCCTCGGGAGCCGGCATGCGGCCTCCCTGCTCCCGCCACGCAGCGCCCGCCTCGCTCATCACCGGGAGAGGAGGGGGTGAGCGACGGGGAAGGCCACGGCCCGCGGCGGGACTTCTCGCTTCCCACTGCGTGCAGCTATCTCGCCACCAAGGCCATTAGGAGGCCAGGGACCTGAGTTCAGGGCAATCTGCGTCCCTCTGTAGGAATGGGGTGTCCAGGCCCGAACGTCCCCCAGCTCTCCCGTGCGAAGACTCAGTGCCATCGCTGGCCTGCGGGTTCTCGGCGAGAACACGGGGAGCAGCTTGCAGTTGGGGCCTCACCTCACTCCTCAGTGGACCAGGCTGATCCTCCCTGCCGCCCACCCAGGAACTTGGAAGCGGGGCCCGACGGGACTCAGCAACGCCTCCCAGAGCTGGGCCGGCTCCGACTCCGGCTGCCCCCAGTGCGGGTGCCCCATCTCCTAGGAGCAAGGGCGGCTCTCACGCTGAACAAGACTCATCAGATAACCCGGCACCCGGGTCGCGCAGACGGTCACCTCCTTATCCAGCAGCTGTTTACCGCATGCCCGTGATGGGAGCTCTGTGCTACGGACGAGGCCACGGGGTGTTACGAAGAGCAAACCTGCTCTGCCCTGTCCCCCTGGGGTGGTGAGGGCGTCTCACGGGCCACCCAGCTGCAATGATCAGAGCAAGAGCAGCCCTCTCGCATGAAGGTCCCAGAAGGTCTTGGGAGGCCACCCTGAAATAAAGAGAGAGAGGATATACCGGGTTCAATAGTGCCCCCCAGAAACACACATACACCTGGAGCTTGTGAGTGGGACCTTATTTGGAAATAAGGTCTTGACAGATATGATCAAGTTAACACAATGTCCTGCTGATTAGGTTGCCCTAAATCTGCCACTGCCTGCCCCCTGCAGCCACCAGCTACCTGGAGAACGCTCTCGGGTCATTGTGTGACCGGCGGTCCTGGGGACAGACCCTATGGTGCCGGCTCTCACTGGTGCAGCGTGAGCCCCCAAGGTCTGGCTGCGGTTCCTGCCCTGCCAGTGGGTGACCCCCGGAAGCCTCTGCACGCTTCTCCCGTGCCACCCGGGGTTCCGGTCAGCTGGCCTCGCAGGCTGCCCTCCGGCTCCAAGGCAAGATTTGTAGTGGCCTTCCTGGCTGAGGGCTTTCGGAAGTGTCCCCTCTCCATCCTCAGCTTCACCACGACTTCTAGGCAGACATGACCCCTGTGCTGTGGACAGGGCAGACGGGGAGGGAAGGACATGCCCGGGCGTTGCCCACAGCACCCCGATGAGGAAGAAGCTCATGCTTCCCTGCTGCCAGGGCCGCCCCCTCTCTGTCCCATGTCCCCCACTCTGACCCATCCTCCTCGTTCCTCCCCACCAGCCCCCAGGCCTGGGGCCGCACAGGCGTCCCGTCCCCTTGACGTCTGACTGTGACCCCCGATCACGCCGGCCTTCACCTCCTCCCCAGCCTGGCAGTGCGTCAGACAGGCTTCTTCCTGACTCCAGACCCCGGCCTTCCTCTTCTTAGAGATTCCCTTTCTCGGCCCCTGTGCGAGGCACACCTTCTACAGGCAGGACCTTCTTTCTTGAGGACTTGGGAGCCGTCCATTGCGATGCATCAAATCACCACGGACGGTGTCTTAAAACAACAGAGGTGCATTCTCGAAGCTCCAGAGGACAGAAATCCCGAGCCCGTGTCACTGGGTCAAAGCCAAGGTGTCGGCAGGGCTGTGCTCCTGCTGGAGGCTCTAGGGCATCCATCCTCTCCTCGCCTCGGCCAGCCTCTGGGAGCTGCCGGCATTCCTTGGCTTGTGGCTGCATCACTCCAACGCCCTCCTCTGCGGTGATATCCCCTCTCCTGTCTGCGTCAAGTCTCCCTATCCCTCTGTCCCTTAAGGTCCCTGGTGATGCATTTAGGGCCCATCTCATAACGCAGGATAATCTTCCCGTCCCACACTCTTTGACTTAATCACATCTGCAAAGACCCTGTTTGCATAGAAGATACAGTTTTCAGTTTCCAGGTATTAGGACTTGATCTTATTTTGGGGGGCGGGGGATTGAGGGCATCATTTGTGGCCATTATGCAGCCAAGTATAGATCCTCACACAGGGACCAACTCAGGTGACAGTACCTTTGGCCCTTTGTCCTTTATCCTTCTTCAGGCCTAAACCAGAGACACCACGCCATACGCTACAGGAGAAAGAAAGGAAGTTCTGTTTCATCCCCCACGTGGTGAAGCTTTCTGGACTCTCAGCCTCACGTCGTTCCCTTCGGCAGGAAGGCCAGGGCCCAGGGCCGGCACGCCTTCCCAGCAAACGCCCCGTGGACTCCCCGCCGCCAGCCACTGGGTCTGGGACCCTGTGTGAGGAAGCATGAGGGTGTCATGTGCCACAGTGCCGAGCTGGGACGTCCCGGCAGCCCTGGAGAGGCCACAGGCTCTCCTGAGACAAGACGCCACCGTGCTCCCACAGGGGCTCCGACAGGCCCCCCCCACCGCGCACCCCACCCCCATTGCCCAGGCTCACTCGCCTGGCTGTGAGGAGCCCACAGTCAGGTGCACCGCCCATCACTGCTTTGGACAGGACTCAGGCACGACAGCGGCCCCTTGTCCCTAAGGCCACCCGCAGGTACACCTCCACAACAGGATGTTTCCCAAGGCCTGGCATGAAGGGGTTCTCCCTGAGAGCTGCCAGAGCACGCTGAGCCTGAACGGCACCCACACTTCAGGCGTCTGCTCCCCACGTGTATGCCGGGCCCGTCATAGAGCCCTCACCAGGCCTCGCTCCTCCTCCGCCCGCCCTGCAGCAGGGCCTCTGCGAGGCCGGTTCCCTCGGACGTCCGAGGAGCGTGGCACTCGGTAACAACGCGGGTTTATTGATCACTAATTTACGTGCACCCACCTTGTGCCAGGCTCCACGGCAAGCATGCCGCGTGGGTCCCTCCTGTGGTGCTCCCGCCTGGAGAGACAGGCAGCCCCACCCACCCCAGCTCACGGGGAAAGGCAGAAAGGCTCGGATGGGAGAGGTGGCTGCCTCCCGTCCTCAGCGGCCGAGTGGCTGAGTGGGGGTTTGACCATTCACCCTCCACCCGGGCATGTTAGTGGTCTGGCCAACGGGGAGCCTCCAACGGCCTGGGAAGTCATCTGTTTTATGACCGCAGCAGTATCCGTGTTTATTATAGATAACGCTGGCAGCACGTACAGACACACAAACACCCAGAACACAATCACGCTGCGCCCCTTTTCCAGAGGCAATGGCTGCCATGCTGGCCAGGTCCTGCTAATGCCGCCCATGCGTGTGCATGCACAGGGACGCGCACAGGAACACGTGCCATGCTGAAGACGCGCTGAAGATGCTCTGAGCACCACTGTGTCGTCTGCCT